>NC_086241.1:6647500-6987500 GCF_036321145.2 Pelmatolapia mariae | reverse complement strand
GAGAGAAAAGCCGATCAGCTGATCATTGATCAGTTTCATGATTAAAGTAGCAACAGGAGAGGGAGGGGAGAGAAAGAGAGGAGAAGAAGAGGCAGCTGTGCAGCGTAACGACAGAATAACTCCACCTTTGTGTCTTTTTCCATCCTAGCTGAAGTCGGGGACAAAGTGCGTCCCTTCTCAGCTCAACACGAAACGCGTAATAATTTCTCTGAATGCGGGACGATTCCGTCTTTTTACGGGACGGTTGGCAACTCTACTAACTAACCTTATGAATAAAATAAAGTTCACTATCAGTAACATCATAGCACCCACCCAGCTGTATAGAAACTCCGTCATGCTAGCTAGTACGCAGCACAAGTTATTGTAACTGATTGTAAAAAGTCAGCACAACGAAAATAAACTCCGTATCTGACCCAGATAGACTGCAGGTCATAACTTCTTACCTGAAGTTTAGTTCACCTGACACTCGGACCAGCGGCTGCCTCGGGTCTCTCCTCCTCCTGCCTCCCCTCTCCCTCATCCACCTGCTGGCCTCCACCACTTATTAATTTTACTGAATCTGTGGAAGCTCCGCCATGGCCACCACCAAACAACTGAGTTATTTTTACACACCGACCAGCATCTGGCCAATCCACCACCTTTCATTGTTTATACCGTTACAAAAAAAAAATAAATCATCGGGCCACCGAGCAAATGGCCGGTATGCCCGATGGCCAGTCCAGCTATGGTCGTGCCATCAGTTAACCCTTCGCGTGCCAACTGTGGCACGCGTGCCTAGGGTTGCCGACACCTGATCTACACCGTTTTCCCAGCTCAGCCTTGATTTCTGGAGGTCCAGGGACCCCAGCGTGAGGGCCACTGATTTACAGAATTCTGTAGAGTGCAGAATTCATTCAGAAGCAGCGACGCTTTCCAGACCATCACACTTTCACCACAACGTTTGATTGTCGGGATGATGTTCTTTTTATGAAATGTAATGGGACTCCAATCTTCCAACAAGTTCAACTTTTGTCTCGTCAGTCCACACAATATTTTTCCATTGTTTTGACAAATGTGAGACGAGCCTTTGTGATGTTTTTGGTGAGCAGTGGTTTTGGCCTTGGAACTCTCCCATGGGTGCCATTTTTGCCCAATCTGTTTGTTATTGTTGAATCATGAACTCTGACCTTAACTGAGACAAGTGAGGCCTGCAGTTTTATAGTTGCTGCTCTAGGTTCTCGTTGATGTGCTCTTGGAGCAATTTTGGTTGGCCGGCCACTCCTGGGAAGGTTCACCGTTGTTCCAAGTTTTCTCCATTTTGGGTAACAGCTCTCAACCTGGTTCACTGGAGTCCCAAAGCCTTATAAATGGCTTTATAAACCTCTCCAGACTGATGGATGTCAATGACTTTGTTTCTCACGATTTTCTTTATCGTGGGATGAGCCTACTTCACTTTGTCAGATAGGTTATATTTGACTTGTTGTTTCAACAGGTTGCTTATGTGACAAACTTGTGTGACAAACTTAAAAAAAAACAGAAATCAGGAAAGAGACAAATATTTTTTTTAGTAAGGGGAGAATAATTTTTAGCCAAAATATAAAAAAAAAGTTCATCCAAATTTGGCACTGCAGTTACTCAGGCAACCACCAACACATCTGCCAAATTTGAAGCTTAATGTCTGAATGAATGGACAGATGTTATTGGTAACTTTTTGCTTTAAAATATTAATTACACCTTTCAGTAAATAAAATTAGCTATTCAGATAATTCGCCATTATTTGAGGTTCAGAGAAAGGATTGATTTCTGGCTATCTTGAAAAATAATAAAACAGCCCTGTATCACGAGTATCAGAAGGTGCCCAGTGACTTTTTTCTTTGTAAGTTAATCCAGCTGTAGTGATCAAGACAAGAAAAACAGCAAGCTTTTTACTAAGGAAACAAATGATAACGTGCAGTTCAGCTGGGCGACTTTAGTGCTTAAAACTGTCTTCAAAAACATGTTTAACAGCCCATAGATGATGATCACTGCTGCGCACTTTAGTCTTGCCTTCACACTAAACATGTAAAACCTTCACAGAGGCAGCAGACTAAATGAAGCAGCGATGGCAAGACGAATAAGCGCAATTATTCCCCCTCGGATTCCTCTGAAAATCAAACGACAGTGGCTGATGTGTGGCAGCGCAGCACGTTAGGCAGCTGATGAAGGCAGATAACTAACACATCACCAGCTGAGCACAAAATCATCTTGGTTTTTTTTGTTGTTGTTGTTGTGAAGGTTTGATTTCACCACCTGAAGCTGCGGTGTCTCATCTCTGAATGGGTTTTTGAGGCGTATTTGCTGTTTTATGTGCACAGGTTCAAAAGTTACCATCAAAAAAGAAATTCACTGACAGTATTTGAGTCTGAGCAATTCCTGGATTTCCTGTTTTTGTTCTTTAAAAGAGATACAATTCTGTCCAAAAGTCAAAAGTTTCTTAGGAGAATCGCTTTCAGATACTGTTGATTGTAGATAGGTCTTTAGGCCTATCTACAATCTTTCTTTTGTCCTCCACTTGTTCAGCTTCCTCAGATTTTTTAAGGACACAGCACACCATGACAATATGTGCCACATTTTTGGGTAATAACTCTTTGTAAATCATCTTCATTTTGCAAATATACTATTTTGTGTCTGTCAAACTCTATTATCTTAGGCCTTTTTCACAGATTCAACTGGAACAAGTAATATGTTTTTGCAACAGGTTGAGAGTAAAAAAATCCCTAAAGATACTATTTAAAATTGGTTCAAACACAACACTGGTTCATCCCTTTAGTGAAATACCTTCTTTATGCTTCAGTGATTCAGAGGTAATCACTCAAGCATCTGCCCCAACAAATATCACTCACACGAATTAAACACAAAAACACAAGATCTTAAAAAGTAAACTGAATCAAGCAAACTCAAAGCTAAACTGACATCAAAATGAAATAAAAGTTATTTAATTAATGGAAAAATGTAAAAGTATTATAACCCTAGAGCCCTGATGACTCAGAGCTGTAACACCAGACTAATTCCTGTCAATGGGCCGGTTCAGATTATGTAACGACTGCTGATGACCACGAACCAAGCAACCGCTCGTCTTGACGAAGAGACCGCAGAGCATCACGGAGCAAGATGGAGACAATGGCGGATTCACCCGTGTCTGCCTGATTTCACTGCTTATCTAAATTAGCTTCCGCAATTCAGAAAAGTTAATTTACTGTATCAGAGAAAATGAAATGAGACTGTGGTTACTCTCGGAAGTTTACATTCATTCGGTTAAATCGAGGGAGCAGGGCTGCTGAAGTTTGTCAGGGTGAGGTTTTGTGAACCAGTATTTAAAGGACTTTAAAATGTATTATTATTTCTAAAAGGAAAAATTACAGGTCATACATTTTTGCACACTGTGTGGTTACTTGTGTAGCTCGTGAATTTGGATATTTAGTTTTATCACAGAGCAAACTGAGCAGGCTGCAGTGATCCTGAATGGTAAGCAGCATTTGACCACATGTTATGTGGAATTCTTTAACAGCAGGGAATGAACACCGACCAGCACAATGTGTGTGACGCTGGTGCCTGGGGAAAACAAAAAAGCATTTGCATCTGTATTGTGACTGAGTCTACTCTTTCAGCCATATGGACACTCATTGTCCGCTTCATGTAGTCAAATGTGTGAGGCTGTGTATATATAACTTTGGACACAGCCAGCCGAGCTCGTTCATGACTTTTGGACTTTACATTGTGAAGCCTCAGGACTGGTTAATGGTCAGTGTGCTGGTTGTTGTTGGGTACCAACTGTGTGTCAGCAAGCCGAGTAGTAAAAATGGAACACTAACTTCTTTGTAACAAGGAAAAATCAGTGGTTCCAGTGAATATTATTTAGTTATTAATTTTTTTGCTGTTGATGAGAAACTGGTCATCCAGAGGTTGAGCATTCGAAAGAAGAGCAGTTGCACATCTTGCTTCGCCGGAGGCAACTTATCTCCAGAGCATCTCAGACCGACTTAGCCTTCTGCTATTACTCATAGACAGGTTGCCAAAGGTTTGCAGAAAACTGCAAACAACTGGAATCAATGTGTGAGTGGTTGCAAACTAATATAATGACGAACAGTACTTGCAGCAGCTATCTGTGTTGGTGACATTTTCAATAGGGGACTCAACACCAATCGGTTAGTATCTAATAAACTCAAATATAAAAGGCTGCTGAGTGCCTCATTCTGCAATTTAATCATCAACCTGTGGAGGAACTTCTGAATTTCAAGTCTGTGGTTTGACTCTAAATGTAATTAGTTATTAGACTGAACTGAATTTCTGTTTACTCAAAGTATGCAGATACTACCACAGCTCAGCAAGGTACATAATCACAGCACAGGATTATCACAAACAGACTACATGTACCTGCCAACCTGATTCAATAGCAGACTGATTCCACCTTACTACTGTTTTATTGCTGTCTTGACACACAAAAGATGCTTTGAAGATAGCAGCTAACTGCTCTGGTCCCCCATCTTTGTTCGTATGGCGTTGCTAGCAGATTGCTGCCGTTGTGAATATATTAAATGGAGGATGATGATGATCACTTGCGTTTTTCCCTAACGACCAGAGGGTGCCAGGTGGGATTGGTGATCTGTCTGTGGGCTGGTTCTACCAGAGGTTTCTTCCTGTTAAAAGGGAGTTTTTCCTTCCCACTGTCACCAAGTGCTTGCTCAGATGGGGTGGTCTGATTGTTGGGGTTTTCTCTTATTGCAGGGCCTCTGCTTTACAATACAAAGCGCCTTGAGCCAACTACTGTTGTGATTCAGTGCTATATAAATAAAACTAAATTGAATTAGTGATAAGCTAAGCAACAGACTAACTTACATCCACCTGTTATATACAGTCAATGGTTGACAAAGACAGACAAAGGTTGTCCACATCTTGAAGTATCTTTGGGCAAAATGCGGAACCAAAAGTTACCCCAGATGTATTCATCAGTGCATGGAAAAGTGCTTAGACATAGATAAAATCACTATGGAAGTACCAGATCCACTTGTAATCCACTGAATATGGATAGACCACTAGTGTCAAGGTTGTAACTCATACAAAATGCGCACTTTCTCTAGACTTCATCTTCTTCTACTAGACTTCTGCACACCTTTGAATTTGGTAACTACTTGATTCTACATCCTTCACCAAAAATACCTGCTGTGAAATTTCACCGTCCCCGCTGACCATTTATCTCGATGACATCTTTACTTCAGCTCGTATAACATCCGCTATCTCATTTCACTGCCTCGTCTGGTTTGATTTAAATGGACAATAAACTCTATAGAGCAGACTCACATCACTCTGTCTCCAGTAAGGAACTGTTAGTTTGCACATGTCAAGGTCACTGGCAAAAAAACAAAAAAAACAAAAGCATTAGCGTTGATCCTGTTTTGTGCTTCTTTAAAGTGTCAGTGAATCGCTCGTTTCTTTGGTTAAAAAGTCATTTAGAGGAGTAGCTGAAGGGTTTCCAGACACTTATTGGATGGCTCGGTCCTCCCTGTGCAGCCAAGCATGCTGATTCTCATTAGACTTCTTCTCTCTTCATCCTTTCAACCTTTTTGCCATAAATTAACTCAACAGCATAATTTAGATTGAAGTGCTGAATCTTTGGATCCCCACGCACAAATTAAACGAAATCCCACCCAGGCGCTTCAGATGTGATGGAGTGTTTACCTGATGTGCTGTGTGAGCTTCATTATGCTGATATCTGCTCCTGAAATTTGGCACATCAATGCATATATTCTCCACGCTTAAAGCTACTACATATGGAGTGTAATCAATACTCAATACTCAATTACAGAGCATGATGTCTATAAAGGATTTGTTCAGAATTTCAACTAGAAGAGGCCTCCTGACTGTGTGTGAGCTCAAGGTAATCGATAAAACATTATACTTAGTTATAGGTTAGTGGGCAGTTTTGCAATTAAACAAGAAACCTCTGTGATCTATAATAGACTCTGACTGCTGCTCTTCAACTTTTTTATTCATTAACATGTTTAAAAATAAGGAACATAAAAAAATTTGGTGTACAGCTGCATTGCTGCACTGAATCAGCTCATCAACAGCAACTCGTTATCTCACTTTTAGCAGACTTTTAGAAGACAGTACAATCCAGGGGTATCTTATAGCTACAATTTAAATGTATTGCAATTTAAATGTATAACATGCTAGCAGATCTCCCACTCTCTTGATTTCTGGTTTCATAGTAGGCGTGAGGGAAACTTCTATTTATAAATAATTACAGACTGCTAACATGTTGCTGTTGTTTTGAATGAATCTTTGTCAATGAGCACAATTTGCTGACTTGATTCGACTCAACTGGCTGCCAGATGGTTTTTTTCCTGTTATAATCCTATTGAACACAAAGGTTGCTCAGTGCAAATGTATTATTTAAATGTAAATTTCTAACTATGTAGGCAGCAACGTGTGACTGTCACCGGTTTATCACAGTTAATTGCTGTATTATTACAAATAAATTTAATGTAATTGCCAACTTGACCCAATATGATCTGTTAGCTGACTGCTCATCTTATGGCACCGTTTATGGCAGGTTTCATTGACAGTATTCATGTGCTTGACAAAAAAAATAATTTTTTGTAGCCAAAAAATAAATAAGTGAGATAACTTCATCTTATCAGGTTCGAAACTGCAACTGCCCAGTGACGTTGTCTGAGCATTCAATTTGCATTAGCCAATAAGCTAGATAACGCAATAAAAGAATCGCTAGTAAATTAATATGAGTAACCTAGATTGGGCTAAAAGCAAATCTAACTGGATAACATTTATCATATTCTTAAATTAAATAAAGAAAATATTTTCCATTTTTTGCAGAAGATAGTGTTGGTAATTACAACATTTTTCCCTGACATTTTAAAGCTATGATATCATAACAACATGATTGGTCAGTAGCAAAGTCATGGACCTTAACTCAACCTAAAAGTGTTTTGTACTCTATGGGACATTTTACCATAGCCTACTATAGGATCAGATGTCTTTTTGCACATGTATCACCCACTTTCACATTGGCTGCACAAGATTTGCTCTTCCTCCTGAGCTACAGCCACCCCAATTTTTTATTTTTAATTTCCATTTATCACACTTTATAAATGCCGATACTGATATATCAGCAAATAGCTAATATTGGCTGATTACACTGTCTCACTGATAAATCAGCTTTACTAAATGGCTTTCCTTAAATGGGGTTTCTAGCTGTCCTCATTGAACATGTCTAATTCTGGCTCCACGCTATGATCATTGCAAGCCAAACTTTATGCACCATGGATCTATTACATTTTGTTAGGCCATTAAGCCTCGTGCATGTAGACTATAACACGGGCGGGGGCCCAGATTACAAAATAAAAGTGACAAAGAAAATAAAGCAGCAAGAATGGCCCCATCAACATCAAGATACTTAATGTGAGTGACAGATCGTCTTTATTGAATTTTAAATGAGAACGTTAAAAAGCTCCAGAGACGAGAAAAAAATCGGTCAAAATCTGACAGGGTGTGAAAAAATAATAAAACCTGAAGCCTGATTAATGAAAAACTGTGACTGACATGTACAAAAAAAAAGTTGAACTAATGATTGCACACAGAGGGTGGTGACTGGTCTGGAGTTTAAATAAAGCTTCTAGATGAAGGTATGAATGAAGATGAAGGAGCTGAAGAGGAGTTGAGGCTAGCACACCAATAAAAAACCTGTGACTGAAATGAGAAAAACCATCACATTTGTTTTCTTTGTCAGTAATATCCCACTTTTATTAACGTTCATTTTCCCCTGACTGAACATGTTACCCACTGTTTCCATCTTCAAATTACTGCTCAAAATATTAAAATAAAAAAAGACATATTGACTCTGTTCCTCGGGTTCAAGCATCAAAAAATGACTCATCTTTCTAACATGCTGCTGTTCCTTGTCCGTTAGCTTATTTATTTTTTGGCAGATACACGCTCCCACAAACTACTCAGTCATCTTTCTTGGCCTAGCCAGGTTTTTATCAGCACTATTCATATTTAGCATGGCTTGAAGATGCATTTTTAAAGAGCATTAGAAACGTACTTGACCAGGCATGATGCTAGGAGCTTAAAGCAGGGTTTTTTTTGTGTGTATAAAGTTGCAGTGAGATCAGAATTTTCTGAGTTTGTTTTAAAAAATATATCCGTCCACATCTAAGTGTTGTCAAGACCATCTCAAAGCAGCAGGTGGCGATATAACTCCAACCGTGAAGAAATGTTGACCATTCAAAAGTCCTTGTCCATACTTTAACCCTGAATCCAAGTTTTCCAAACTCTTCACTCTGGCAGAAGTTTTTCAAAAGGTCAGTTTTCAGGGATCCAAAACAACAAAAACAAACGGCCAAGACGCATAATAAAAGCTATATTTACCAAAATATAGTTCTTGGAGGTGCACTAATGACTGCACCTCCAAGAACTCGGCTGTTAAACTCCTAAAGTTTGCAGATGACACCACCATCATTGGCCTCATTCAGGATGGTGATGAGTCTGCATACCGGCAGGAAGTTGAGCGGCTGGTACTCTGGTGCAGTCAGCACAATCTGGAGCTGAACACTCTTAAGACTGTAGAGATGACAGTGGACTTCAGGAGACACCCCCCAACTCTGCCCCCCCTCATCATATCAGACAGCCCTGTGTCGACTGTGGAGATCTTCAAGTTCCTGGGTACCACCATCTCCCAGGACCTGAAGTGGGAGACCAACATCAACTCCATCCTCAAAAAGACCCAGCAGAGGATGTACTTCCTGAGACAACTGGGGAAGTACAGTCTTCCACAGGAGCTGCTGATCCAGTTCTACACTGCAGTCATTGAGTCTGTCCTGTGCTCCTCCATCACAGTCTGGTATGGTGCAGCCACTAAACAGGACAGGAGCAGACTGCAGCGGACTGTACGGGCAGCAGAAAGGATCATCGGTGCCCCCCTGCCCTCCATCCAGGATCTGTACCTCTCAAGAACCAGGAAACGGGCAGGGAAAATCGTCACAGACCCCTCACACCCTGGACACAGACTTTTTGACCTGCTGCCCTCTGGCAGACGGTACAGAAGCCTGCAAACCAAGACCACCCGACACAGGAACACTTTCTTTCCCCTCGCCATCTCCCTCCTAAACAGTTGACCTGTCACACTGCTTCCCACTGCCAGACTGCAACTGCACCTTATGTACATTCTGTAGTATTCATTCCACCTCATTTCATTTCTGTATTTTATGTACATAAGTTTAGTTATTTATAGTTGGTTCACACAGCTTTGTGTATGTATGTGTATGCATGCGTAATGTACATATAGGTGTGTGTGTGTGTGTGTGTGTGTGTGTGTGTGTGTGTGTGTGTGTGTGTGTGTGTGTGTGTGTGTGTTTTTACATTGCTGTGCTTGAGAGCCACCATCTACCGGAACCAAATTCCTTGTATTTGTCTGCACATATACTTGGCCAATAAACACGATTCTGATTCTGATTCTGATTCTGATTCTGATACCCGTGCACATGTAGACGCATCCTGATATTAAGAATTCCAAACCCAAGTTATAAAGACAGCTTTGAAGATTATCCTGAACTCACCATGTCCAGTAGTTCAGAAAAAATCTGTGCCTTTAACCTGTCATATTAAACGTCATTTAAGGGACACAGTACATGTATTGATTTCTTTGGTCAACAATTTGAGATCCCAGTTGTAATAGTCATTGCACCTTACTGGATTCACACCTTAGCTGTAGAACTAAATTTATCCTCACGCTGACGATTTATAATCGGCCAGGCAGAGTATCAAATTACCATGCTTCCTTCATGGTAATTTGTTAGCCAAAATATGTGAATGATTAGCAACACCCACAAAATATTTAGCAGTACTTGCAGAAGGGTTCCCGATGTCCAGTGTATAAAACACTGAAGGATGCACAATTTAAATGAGCAAAGTCCAGATGCTTTTTTTTCCAAGATCCTTTAGATGATAAGAGATAAGATGAGACGTTATTGATCCCACGATCCCCAAATTTTTGCGTCACCTCGGCTCGATGATGTCCTGATCGTTGTCAAAAATGTCTTCAGCTTTATCGGAATCTATTGAATTGTGTGTTAAGCCAACGGTCCCAACCCCCCGGGCCACGGACCGGGAGTCGTTTGGTACGGGGCTGCAAGAGTTGAGGCTCGGGTGTGTAATTTATGGTTTTCAGGGTTTTTATCATTAACTCGGTTTCCCTGGGTCTTTTTCCGTGTTGTAGTTGTGTCTTATTTTGAAAGAAATATTTACGCGTTACAATAACATTTTAGCGTATTTTAGCGACACCTTAAAGGCCGGTATGTGAAATTAATTGTCTGACATTAAACCGGTCCGTGGCGAAAAAAAGGTTGGGGACCGCTGTGTTAAACTATATGTCTGTTATATTTAAGGACTTTATCAGTCTTCCTTCCATATTTGGTGGTGGCTCCAATACAATTAAAATTTTGGTGGCCATTAAGTTGCGTACTTGACATATGTTGAATGTGACCGTGTACAAATACAAATGGAGAATGTAACATTTCATTCTCATGATGATGATGACATAAATATAGCATATAAAAATATTAAAAGATCTGGGATCTATGAAATATTTTCTTTAAACACTGCAAATGTTAGTAATTGCTATTTGGGAATGGTCATGTAGAGATTGTCAGTTTTCCATTTCCCTTGTCGCACATTGTTATTCCAGGTTTGTTTAACACTCCAGCAGCTAAAATTCAAAATGTAAACACGGCTTCAGTCAGATTTTAATCTGCAGGCTTTGTGAGAGGATGAGACCTTTCCCTCCAGAGCTCTGTAACATTTCACACTGTGTTTCCCCTGGATTAGTCTGCACCTTCTGGGACCTCCACTGATATTTGCAGTGTATAAAACATGGAAGGATGCACAATTTAAATGAGCGTACAGATCTTTGGGTGTTACTACGCCTGCATCAGTTTCACTTGGGTGGAGAGAGGAGTGAAATATTACAGGGGTTACTGGAAGTTCATGTTCTGATTTCTAAATTTCTTTAAAAGAAAATGTCACTAAAATGTTAAAACCTCCCCCAAGTAATCTCACAAACACCTCTGACTTGTTTTTCTGGATAAATAAATAACGTGTCCGTGTATACAGCGAAAGAATATGTGGAAAAAATTACCCTCTTTCATTCCCTTGGCTTTTATTGCAATGTGGATTATTTTGTTTTTATAACAACATATAAAACTGTGCCTGAAATGCTTTTCAGAAGAACTTTAAACATCGAATGCAGTCACTTGAAATGTCTGTAAATATAGTTTTAAAGATATTTTATTATACTGGATGTATTTATTGTGAACTGGACACTGCCTCAAGGTCGAAAACGTTCTCTCATAAAGTGCTCCTTCACAAAACAAATGAACAAGCTTGGATGGAACTCTTTACAGTCTAATACAATACAATAATACAAATAATTCAATGTGCTTCATTAATTTTGATTGTTAAATGTATTTATAATGCTTTCACTGTCAGTATGTGATCTTTGGGAGATGTACGCACACAAAACAACTTAGATTTGGAAATTTTGAAAAAAAAAAAAGTCCGCTTTGCTAGGTTTGGAAAACGATTGTAGTAGTAGTTGCCACTTCTTTAAACTTGTTTTAGGGCTGCAAGAGTGATGTATCTCCTCTAGCGACTTGTCAACATACTTCATTAGGCATGAGTAAATAATTATGATTATTATTATAATAAATTAGACTCAGTTGTGATACCATGACAGAAACTAAAATTTCTGTCTACATGAATGCAAAGAAATTAATTTCTTTTTCACTATTTCATGTTTTGCTGGGCTGAACTGTTACATAACTTAAAATGAAACTTCCCCCAAGTCTCTCAGGTTCTTCTTAACAGCCTGTTAAGTTCTATGTTAATCTTTATGACACATTTTCCACTAACATCGAAAGGATGAGTTTTTTTCTTGTCCAGTGCCAACATTACTTTTACTTAGTTTTTGCCTACTCTCTTAGTTTAGCTTAGAAATGGAATCTACTAATCACCAACATCAACAGCTATCTTCAAGCTCAACAGACGGCAACACAAACTGCAGATAATGATTAATACTAAGAATAAAGTTGGTTGTGTTAACATCAAAAAGAAAGTTTTGTCAAACGAAGCTCGACTGACCAAATGCAAATTAGACCATCAGGAAAAAACTATATTCAGCAGAGCCTGTACTTTAAAACTCTTTTCTGTGGTTTGGTTTTCGTGATCCAACCAACTACGATCTGTCTTTTCTGGCTGGCTAACGTTTTCCTCAGACAAACTGTAAGACAGCCACAGACAGATAAGCTGTCTCACTTGGCAAAATACTGTGCCAAGTGCTTTTTTTAAACTTATCTCATCAGTTTTAAATTACTTTGTTTGCTTACATTATGAGCTAATGGTCAAACAGATTCACATAGCCTAGCTAAGTTAAAGCTAGCTGTTTACCGATTGCATATATAGAGACTTGATGAAAAGAGAGTCAAACAAATAGTCTAATCAGGATCGGAGGCTAAACTGCTGCCAAAATCCTGAGAACAAATTAAAGTGCGTTAGCTGGCCAAATTATTTTATTAGCTAATGATCTTAACGATTGATTTTAGCTACTGTGTAATGCTAACATTGACATCTTCTCACTAATTCCATATTATTAACTACACAAAACAGTTTTCTCTTAATTTCACCTTTCAACCTCCAGTTTGTGTTTTAGATATGCTGCATGCAAACAGTATATATATCTTCATAATAAGATTTTCCCATACAATAATTTAAAACACCTCATCAACGCTGCTGGTTGCTGGCTTTTCTATATCAGTCGCTGGTTACTGATTCAAGTGAAAACAGATGTTAAAAGGAAAAAGTACAGGCAGTAATTCATTAATTTTTGTTCACAATTGCAGTTCTTTATACATTTTCTGAAGGTGTTTTTCAAAGACACAGAGGACAGCTAAGTGTAATGACTTGGCTGCATTAAGAGGTGTTTGTAAAAGAGGTGTTGTAATCATGTTTCCCTTCAAGTAGATGAAAGAACAAATTCCCAGTTACCCATCTCCATCGCAAGCTTTAATCCTCTCATTACGAGGCTAATGCATCCATTTATGTCCTCATTTCAGGTGTGCACTACCGAAAGTCCTGTGCCTCATCTGGAGCTTGTCTTATCGCCTCTTCTGGTTACCAGCAGTTCTGCACCGGGAAGCTCAACTCAGTCTGCATCAGCTGCTGTAACACACCGCTGTGTAACGGACCACGCCAGAAGAAGCGACCCCAGCCATCTGCTGCCATCACTCTTAACACGCCACGGCTTCCTGTGCTTTCTTTCAACATCATCATCCTACTTTCCTCTATCCTGTGCTGACAGAACTTTGCTAAGATGTGCGTTGAAACAAACTGAAACTGTACAAGCTCTGCCATACATGCTTTGAAATGTATACAAGAGAAGGCTTTTTACAGCATTTGTTCTTGAGTCCTGGCTTTCTGTTGCAACAAAAACAACACAATAGTGGACAAAGTTATGGCCATGTGTCATGTCGTGAATATGGGTAAGATGAGGTGGAGGACAGTGCCGTGGATAAAACGGCTTCCAGCAGAGGGTTCATGAACGTTTGTCTATATTCATGTACGCTGCAAGGTGGAAAAAGGCAAACAGCAAAGATAGCATGTGTAATTTCCAGAATAAATCTCTTATTTCTGCTCTATGAATAGGAAAAAAACAAATTTTGCAGTGTATTCACCAACTGAAACAAAACATGTATGACATCTCCCAAATGAACATGACTTATTTAACCTCTTGGCATCTACCATGTTGTTAACAAACCACTTAGAGATGCGATTAGAATTGTGTTGGAGAAGAGGCTGTTACCTTTAAAATCAGTTCTTTATATGAGGTTTTTGCCTTTATGTTCTATTAATTTGGTATAATTTGAACTAAACAGGTTCGGATTCCACATGAAGTTCACTAGTGACCTTTTGGCATTGAGAGGCTATTGGTAAATTAAATGATAAACAAACATAAAATAATAGAAAAACATTTCTTTTAATTTTAACAACCATTTCAGCCTCTTAGCAGGTGTTTTACAAAGAGAAAGATGTTGACTTACACTGCCTGGCCAAAAAGAAATTTGATAAACACCTTTGAAGAAGGCACAAATTTGTCGTGGCATCATTTCAATTAACATTGATTTCCTTCAAAATTTCATTAATTATTTTGCCAAGATCTTGTACTGTTGATGGCAGAATCACTGAAGTCCTCTCCAGCATATCCCAAAGATTCTCAGTGGTTTAAGATCTGGATTCTGTAGTGGTCAATCCATCTGCGAAAATGATGTCTCATACTCCCTGAACCACTCGTTCGTTTCCTTAAGCCTACACAGCTCTTTGGTCCTCAGTACTCTAAGTACTGTGGGAGTGGAATGCTCTGATTTCACAGAACATTTAACTGATTGCTGATCATGATCTTTTCCAGCCACATTTCTTCATTGGAGATGACGGTTCACCACTGTCCTCCAAGGTTTTGTTTTGTTTGTTGTTGGTTTTTTTAAACACATTGGACAATACTTAGCTTATATGACTCTTATACGTAGCATTTGACCCTAAGTATATACTTAGTATTTGACCCTTTTGAAACTGAGTAACATTATTTCCACAACCACGGGATCTGTCCCCAGATGAGGTTGGTTAAGAAAACAAAAGCTACTGGCTGCACCAGTTAGGGTTCGGGAACCTGTTGCTGTACTAATTTTCCTATTTGCTTAGTCAAATCTGGGTGGTAGCTTTTTGTTGGCCAGGTAGTGTATGTTCTCAAATAGTCATTACAGTATCTTCAGGTAGCTAAAATAAGACCATTATGCAGTAAGTATGTAGTAATAAGGGGTGCTGACCTTGTGACTGACCAGGACAATACGAATAAGACTTCAAAGAGCTGGAGAGGTCATATAAATCTTCTCAACACAGCAAGCCTTGGCTTGTTTATAAAGTTTCAGGTTGGCTGTAACTGAGATTTGTTGCCATGTTGAGTTTATTTTAAAGATTGAGATGAGCAGTCACTATGTGGGACACATCTATGTGCAAACTAATGATACAATAATAAAATCTGCAAATATTTACTTTGAATTTAAGCAGAAAAAAGTAATTACTTGATTTAAATTTACTTTATAAATTTAAATACTCCACAGCTATGATGGAGCTCAGGATTCCACCTGAGGATGGCTGCTCTTTAACAAATGGTTTAAACTTTAAAACTGTGACTCTGTTTTTGACCACTGTGTGAAGTGTACAGAGTGTGATTAATGCTGTTTTTGTGTTGGTAATAATGAATTCGTTTTCAATAATGAATGAGGTTATTTAAATGCACGCACCCCTCTCTTTTTGGGGATGCTCGTATGGATCCTGCTGCTTTAGGTCAGTGGTTTTCAGACCTGTTCTGGCATGCCCCATACCCCACAAATTTTACAACCCTCAACATTTTTATCTGAATAAGTTTAATTATGTAAATAAAGGTAAATATAGCATTAGCATACTCTTAATTCCAATTAGTTTTATTTTGTATTTTCCCACAGTTTGAGAACCACTGCTTTAGGCAAAGGTGCAAATATGTGATACGTTTTAAAGACTTCTCAAATAGCTGCAAGCAACAAACACAACTTCAGCTCCTCGGGATTCTCAGCAGTAATGTCCTGACCGAATACTCCCGATGTTGTCCGGAGTTCATGTATGAAAACCTCTTAGCTAGATTAGGCCTCTAAATGAAACAAAGTAAAAAAATTAGACACAAAGATGGTTGCAGCCACTGTGATGTGACCAACTGAACTGTGTATGACCCAGTGTATTCTTCTTTTTGGCTTTAATTTGACTGTAACTCACAAATTAACATCATTTTATATTCAGTATGACTTAAAAGTAGCCACTGAGGCCATACTGTCATCAGGAAATCGTTTTTTACTGAGGTCATAGATCAGAGGTCAGAAACCTGTGGCTGTTTTGCCCATGTCCATCTGCATATGGAAATAAATATAATAAACACATCATAGAATTTGCAAGTTTGTGGACAAATTTGATTGCTTTCGCTACCAACAGGATTTTTAATTAAAACTAATTTGATTTTCCTTCACTTTACAAATGTTCTCTTTAGTGGTTAATAAAAATAAGTAACTAACTTAATTTTTATTATCCTAGTTCTATAATATTATAAATTCAACATGAATGTGGCATTATTGTTATGAAAATGCAAAGTTAAAAGACCAAATAGTCATACAAAGTCACTGCAGACTAGTTTTAATTATTTATACCTATTCATAATGTTGATATGCTCGTTTATGGCTCAGCTCCCTTTTGATAATAAATGTTGCTGACCCCTGTCATAGATCAGGGGAACAGAGGGCCATTTTTTCATACACTTCAATACAGCGTGACTTCTTTTTCCAGTCAGCCATTAAAAATAATGCCGCTTTGAGGCACGTCCTGCCCTTTTCGGACCTATTTAGTCTATCCTGAAACTTCAAATTCCTCATTGAAATTTGCGTTTTTGTGCTATTGCCTCCCCTCTGTGTCTGCTTCGCTGCCTAACGACATCAGAAACAGTTGTGTTTGTTTCAGGAAGGGACCGCTTCAGCCAATTTGTTCATGTAGTTCTCACTGTTTCAGCCACGCCTCTGTGTTTTGTGCTCTGTAATGTTTACAGGAAAATGTTGGCACTAAAATGTGGAAAAATTGTGAGTGACAGTTCAGAGGGTGCAGTGTGTTTATCACTATAAATAAAAAGCTGTTTTTGTTGGTAATTATCTTACTGTCACAGTGATTTGGAAAAAAGGAGGACAGCACCAGCTCAGCTTTCTAGGCTGCTCCAAAAAATATCCCAAATCTAATCCAGTTGACTGTGAGATGCAGTTAAAAACCTGTTAAACGATAAAAAATGTAATTAAATACATGCTGCACTGACTCTACTCACTGGCTTTACTGAAATGTTGTCAACTGTGTACCTACAGGGATCCACAGACAGAAACATATACTTTAAGTTAATCAGTGTTTTTGTTATAGTGCATATAAAATCATCACAGAGGTATTAGAGCTGAGATGAGGCTGTTCTCCTTGGGATAAAGTCAGACATGGCTGGACATTCATCTCAGGAGTCGGGCAGGTAGCTGCATAGATGACTAGATAAATTTGGAAAAGACATTTTAGGATACACACAAGCCAACTTCATAAATGTCCTTGATAAAATAGCCATTTAGACTGTAATGGAGCAGTACGATGACTGATGGGTGCACGAGAACAGACAAGAATACAGATCAAGGAAGGCTTACACATCAGCACGCATACCTGTGCAGACGCCTGGGTGAAGCATGTGATGGTGGCAGGTAACCCAGATGCTACACAGCAGAATGATGATATAGTTTGTTAAATGGAAATATTCAGTTTCTTTTGCATATTTGAGACACGCAAATGATAAGAATTTAACTATGTATTTATGTTCTTCTGTAGTGAGCTGAATCTAACCTTAAGTGAAAAGGCTGTATATGTCAGTGAACATTTCTGAATCCCTTTCACCTGCTTTGGTGCAAATCAAAGTGACAACAGGTGCACTCGAGAGGCAAAAAGATGACCCCAGAAAAGGAGCAGTTTCACAGGTGTTGTGTGGGTAGTCGAGTTCTTCTCCAGCCCTGAGACAGAGACTTAATGCCCAAAGTGATGATGAAATCAGTCCGACTGACAGACGTGAGTTGGGTAGTATAATTTATTTAACTGAGTAATAGCACTGGGACATTTTTGTGTTTTTGACACTGATAAACAATAATAAACAGTATTGGGATGATGTTCTTGTGTAAAATACAGTTTTAAGATGCTAAAGGTACCATGTAAAGGTTTCTTAGTTCAGTTAGGAACACTTTAGTCTAAAGTCACGTTCATTTATTTGTCACAATGAATTGAACTGTTCATGTTCAAAAATTAGTTGCATAGTTACATTTATTCCAACATAAAAATGTATCTAAGATATGTACATACCTACACATTACAGAGTAAACAAATGAAATAATTAGGAGCCAAATTTAATCCTGAGTCAGCACAATTAAAGTTTCACAGTTTCTCACGTTTACGGCACAAAAACCAAAAGATTTCCCAACTTAACTCAGAGTGTGAACTCTCTCTCTGTAACCAAGCTGGGTCGTGAACTCAGTTACTGCATTTTGCCAAATTACTCCAGGCCTAAACTGACTCCCCGTCAGGTCTAAGCATCAGTGAGGTTAGGTGTTTTAAGATGTTTAAGCTACGAAGTTTAAACTGAATGTGTTAGTCTACTGTTAGAGTTCACCATTAAATATAAATGTAGAAACAGTCTAGAGTTAGTAGAACTAAGTTTAAAAAAAAATTCTAAAAAAAAGTCACACAAATGTTCTGATTCAACACTGCCGCAGAATTCACCTCTAAGTGCTTTATATTTAATTCAGCTGCTGGCCTTTCACTCATCTTAAACATTGATTGACTAATTAACTTACACCTTTGGTATAAAAACAATGGACGGAACCATGGGGGACGTCACCCTTTGGTTTGTAAAATCCTTTTATCCTCTTTTCTGACGCTAATAATGATAATTATTTATTATTTTAAAAATGCGCTTAATGTTTTACTCAGTATCACCAAAAACTAGGTCATAAAGTCAGCAAAATATTATAGTCGCCCCCTGCTGGCCATTGAAAAGAATGCAGGTTTTTGTGTCGACTTCGCTTTTCTGGCTTCAAAGCTGGGCCCATCAAGCGTTACACCAAGGTCCAGCTATTCCAGATTAGCCAGAGACTGTGAGGTGTTGGCAAGTTAATATTAACTCCATTAGAACCCCAACATCACTGCATCAAAACACTTTTTCTAAGTTACTAATTGTAACCACTAGATTTCTATTTTAAATTTTTATTATAGATTCCAACTTTGACTACTCCTTGGTTTGGGACCTCCTGCCCTTCTTGAACTTAAAAGGAAAGCCTGACATGGATACAGCAGTATTAAGACCCAGATGCGACATTAGTTGAACCATACAAGGGATTAAAAAGCAGAGCTAGGCTTGTTGTGGTTTGCAAAGCAACTTGCAGCTACTGTGCTAAAGATAAATACCCTAAATACTATTTCAGATTAATAGTTGGATGTGATCTTGCACTGACATCATGGCTTGCCATAGCTAACAGTAGGGTTAATCAATGTTAAAATCCATTGCTATTTTACTCATTGAAGGTTGCTGATCATAATGTGACTTTCAGTTTCATCTGTGGGCCAAAATATTAATAAAAAATCCCCTATCTGGAATTGCAGAACACAGATTACAGTGCTTAAACCCTCCAGTCTGTACCTTTGATTTTAACTGAAGCTCTGGGGTATTTAAGATTATGTATTATATTTTAACATTATCACTGGAGGTAAATGTCCTTTCGAGACACCCTGTGCTATGTTTATTGTGTACACAATAAACATAGCACAGGGTGTCTGCTCCCTGAATATTTGTTACTGCATCCATGGATAAAGCAGTTTCTCCCATTGACTCGCACAACAGGCTATATTTCTGACTCTGATGGTACATTTCTATTCTTGAGCTCCAAGATTTGCTCTTCAGTCCCTTGGATGATGGACGTCTGAGTATCCGTGCCCAGTCCCGAGTCATCTTGCGACTGAAATGTCGTAAAGGATGGAGGCGTTTCCTCTTTGGCGACGGTGGTGCGACTCGACCTATTTCGACGCAGTGACTTCAGCAGCAGGGGGCGCTGGGATTGCTTGGGGGCAGCCCTGAACTGCACGGTGGACTGATTTTTATGCACGATGGTAAGGTGACACCGCAGAACCTGCATGAATACGTCCCTGAACTGCCGGGAGGAGAGGTTGTAGAGGAAAGGGTTGAGGACAGAGCTGAGGTAGAAGAAGGTGTCGGCCACGGGGTGGAGGATGACGTAGCTCCGGAAGTAAGTAATGGTCCAGTTGGACTTGGGCATAGCGGCCATCATAAGACGGCGAATCTGGTTGGGAAGCCAGCATACCATCAAGGATCCAACAATGAGAACTAAAGAAAAATACAAAAAGAATAAATATAAGAGAAGTCATGACTTTTTTAAAACGCTCTTGTGTCTGTCAACCTCAGATAATAATTTAAAAAAGACAGGAAACAAGACAAAACATTTAATATGGTACATGTTTGTTAAAAAGAAAATATGTTTAATCAAACTTACTCAAAGGAAGGGTGACGAGCTAAAACACCACCTTTATTCTTTAAACAGCTATGTTCTTGATATTTTGACTTTATTCGTAACAGTTTTTCACCTTTATTCCCAAAAAAGCATTTCACCTTTACTCTTGAAATGCAATCCCAATTCCAAAAGAGCTGGGACATAATTAAAAACAGAACGCAACCATTTCTACTTCTCATAAATTCATACTTTATTCACAGCATAACACTAATCAAAACTGAAAAAATTTAGCTGATATTTTATCTATGCATTGCAGTTACATTAATAATTAAAATTGAATTATACATATTAGTGCATTTGTGTCAACTTATTTTAGAGGACAATTTTAATTATTAGTTATGTAGATTGATTAAACAATTTATTTTTATATATTTATTTCATTATAGAAATCTGTCAAAAAATTGCTTAAAACTAAAAATTATATTATTTATTAGGGAAACTTTTTTTTTTACAGTAAACTTATATAAATATTTCATATTATATTATATATAATAAAAAACAAGCAAACCAAAAAAAAAAAACAAAAAACGATTTCTTCTGTCTGCTTCCAGTTTTGACTTTTTCTCCCGCTACAGCAGCGCTGATGTGGAGGTCTGAGCGGTGACACCTATTGTTCTGGATGATGTCACCATTTACGTGTAAAGTGATGAATGTAGCGAACATAAACGGTCGTTTAATTTGTTCACCAACCTTGTCGGTAGTAAAATATTATCTGAACCAGCATCACTGTTAGTTTGTCTTTATCTTGCAAGCTGGTTGTTTACATTAACACATTATTAGTTGACTCCATTTCTAAAGCAAGTGTTAGCTGGCTAGCTAACATAAGCTTCACATCCTTTGGATCTTAATGGATCGACCTGCATTTTCACGGAGAAATCAATCCACAGACCTCATGGAAGGTTTCCTATTTTAAGATTACAAGGTTACAATCTGTTCACACGTCAGCAATACAATAAAATTTAATAAATGTAAAAATATACAGAGAGCACATTTAAGTGAAATATCTGAATACACCACTGCCATTACTCACACTTCATCATTCATGTCTGAGTCATGCACTGAACTCTCTGAAAGGACAAACACACCCTCGGTCTCTCTTCTGCTGTTTATCCGTTTCCCTGCAGTGTTTTTAATGGGGATTAAGCTGCGACCAAACAGCCTTTCAGCATTCACAAAATTATCTGATGTGAGAAAAATGCTTCCTGCTGAGGAGCACAAACATAAACACATTCATGTATAACACCATGTCCAAAGACGCTGGGTGGGGAAATCATCCATCCTGATATTATTAAGAGATGAAAAGAGAGAATAAAAAACAGAAAAATCAGTCTCTGTGTTTCTCACATGCAGACTAAGTGCACTCATTAGTGTTTGTTTATAAAGGTTCAGGTTCAGTTTAATGCTAATCTCAAGTGTCAGTGAGCTTTGATCCCTTGCAGCCTGTCTTAAGGTTTGCCAGTGATGTTAGAGACTTTATAAAGAGATGTCAATAGTTCAAAATAAAGACATCAAGGGCATTGCCTCAGAAAACCTGACAGAAATTTGGGAATTCTGGTAGCCTGAAATGCATTTTAATGGGCTTTTTAGGCTGAAGTGCCTCTGTTTTATATCCCATCTTATCTTAGACTAAAAACATGAGCACCTGAAGCATGTGTCTTGTTTTTTTTTGTTTTTTGTTTTTTGTTTTTTTTAAAAAGCCGCATTAACTTATCTGTCACATTTACAAGCCAAAAAGGTGAAAGTGAATATATGTTGTTTGTTGTTTTTATAGCCTAGCCTCAATGTATGGCAATGTCAGTCAGTCTTACAAACGCCAAGGTTTAATGGACCAAAACTACAAACTAAAAGTAGTCTGAAAAGACATTTTACTTCACTAAAACTTTACTTTTTTTAAACAACAGTAACTAAAATTGCATTTTATACTCAGAAAAGTACATTTTAATTTCAAAATGACCAAATTGGTTATCACAACCAGCTTAGGGAGGCCCCTATGGGTGAGTCAGCCCCTTTCAAATCATAATGTATGTTATGTTTTAACATCTATAATCAGTGTTGGGGAGTAACGGAATACATGTACCGCCGTTACGTATTTAGAATACAAAATATGAGTAACTGTATTCCGTTACAGTTACCGTTTAAAAAGGTGGTATTCAGAATACAGTTACTTTGTTGAAATAAATGGATTACACGGCGGTACTTTCCTGTTTCATATTGTCGCGGATCAGGACTGTTTGGGTTTGTTTGACAGTTACACTCTGTTGTTCCAGGCGGCAGCGTTACGGTTGCCATGGTTACAGGGTGACGCTCTCTCTCTCTGCGTGTTTCCTGGGTGAGAGAGCGCTTTGTTGTTGTTGTTGTTGTGCTAAGCTAAAAGGCAGAATGCTACAGGCATGGCCCTAAAGAATGTAGCCTCATGGGCAGTGTAGTCCGTGCTGCAGCGAGAATGGACTACCATACACGTTATGTGTCTGTGAGCGAGGGAGGGAGAGAAAGGAAAAGTCCGAGCTGTCACGGAGCAAAAACGGGAGCTGGAAGCATGTAAATATAATAATAACCACTGCAGCCAAGAAGAGTGCCTGACGAGCCCATTTGTAAGTAAGCTATTAAGACTCAACTGTACACTGTGTTCGTGTTTTCCTCCGGAAACAATAAGTTCCGTTGGAGCAGCCTTTCAACGCCTCTCTCTGTCTCTCGCAAGCAAAGTTGACCCAGACAACAAAGTAAAGCTATTTTTCGGCTACGAGCCCGACACGGAACCCACCGTATTAGCCAGAGGTCCCTTTACTACGGTTCGGAGCCGCGGACCTTCAGTAACAGTAATAAATCACAGCAATAGTACATTCACGTAGTTGTAAACAGCATGATAATATATTAAGTAATCCAAAGTATTCAGAATACGTTACCCTCATTGAGTAACGTAACGGAATACGTTACAGAATACATTTTGGGGCATGTATTCGGTATTCTGTAATGGAATACATTTTAAAAGTAACCTTCCCAACACTGTCTATAATGAACTTGCCCATATTATAATAATTAACAGAACAAAATAATCAACACAAACTGGAAATGTTTGCGTTGCATTTTTCGGATGGGGCACACTTCAGTTTCACTACAGCGCAAAGAACAGCTGGACAGAGTTTGTTACTTCCATTCAAACTATGACCGCAGTAATATGCTAGCAACCAAAGCTAGGGGAATGCACATTTTTCCCTAGTGACAGGTGCTGACCAGGGGATCATTTAGCCATCAACCTCTCACAGCAGCTCCAGGAGTATTCACTTTTCCCTTGCAACCGGTGGTTGGTCATTGACTAGTTTTGAGGCCATGACTACCATGTTTGTCAGGCGTTAAGCAGTGATCGTCTGTCTGCAAGAACATGGGTGCATGCTAACACTGAAGTACCTATAACTGATGCTCTACGAGGCTCATTCATAGACATAAAATGTCCACATATATATATTTACCTTCAACCTGGTATGAAACTTTACCTTCTTTGGATGTGTTTCTCTTCGTAACAGCTGTAAGAAGGACAAAATTTTTAAAAATAACTGACAGGGAGCTGTGGTCAGATCCCTGCTAAGCTGAATGACTGAACTAAATTTTTTGGTTGCGTCTACTGTTGCCGATTTTATCCTGTGTTTTAAAAAATGCAGCTCGCTAATCAAATATATCCAAATATGGTCACTTCTACAAAAAACATTAAGGCTTCAAAATACAGAATCCAGATGTCCATCTTTAATAAACAGTCTGCATTTTTTTTGCTGTCCACATCAGATGCATGCGTCTTATTTTCCAGACACAGACACTAATTTTTCATGACGCCCTGCACCCTCATGTTGGGTCTCGCCATGTACAAACACAGCTTCGCTGCAGGACCTGAGGCTGGTCCACCTGCCTGCTGATGTGACTTGGAGTTTGCTCTCTGTTAGGAAGGATCAACCCCAGAGCCACGCATGCTGTTGCCTAGCAGGGTCACTGGCCTCATAAAAAAACAGTTTTGTTTGTGGGCAGGCTTTTAAACAACGCAAACAAGAGGTGATGAAGAAATCTCAGTGGAAAGCAGCGCTCTGTATCATGTTTGTCGTCAGCCAAACACTTTGTGGTCGGCAGGGATTCCTCTCAGGACAATCATCAAGTTTGAAGAAAACAAGCTACAGACAGCATCAGCCCCCAAGTTAAATTCTTTTAACGCTTTAAGATAAAAGGAGGCAAAAGAGAGAAAACACTCACATGTGTGGTATTGTTCATTAAGGCCAGCTGTACCGTGACGAGTCTGAATCAATACCAAGAGATGTCACCGGTAATAACTCTAGTTCTGATCACTTTCAAAGAGGAATTCAAATCAAGGTTTGTGAAGACAGTAAAGACAGAGGGTTCATCTGAGTGAAAGTACAAAGAGGAAGAAAGTGAGATGAAGACAAGTCACAAGAAAGGAACACTGCTGGAATACAAAAATAAATGAGCAGGCAGAGGTGACGGACACAGATAAAAACAACTTTAGAGATTCATGTTGCTCTGAGTCATTTCTCCTTGACACTTTGGTAGATAATTAGACCCTCTCGGGTAATTTAAAGTGTCTTTTTATTAAAAATATCTGGAAATATATTCTCTTTATGACCTTCTCCAGATTCCAAAACCCCTTTGGTCAGCTGGCCAAAGCAATTTATTTAATAAGTGACAACACTGTCATCGTCACCTTCAGAGCGCACTGAGAAAAAGGTTTGCAGTCAAGTGTGAAGGGAGGCAGAATGAGAATTCAAGTCTGATTTTATGGTATTATGTTAAAAAATGGTGGATTAATCTAGTTGGAGCTGGACCTTGAGAACCTAAGGAGCATCCAATCGATTAATGGGTCAATGAGGTCATAACAGTAATGCAGGTGTTGTACTAGAAAGCTGAAGTCAAAAGTGAGGGTTTACCAATGATCTATGTTCCAACCCTCAATCCCTGAGGGTTTGGGCTCTGGGATTTCTGGGTTTGATCCCTAGTTTTGTTCTGCAGATTTACTCTCTGAATTTGGTCCCTAGTTTGTGTCCATGTGGTCTCTGGGTTTGATCCCTGTGATTTCTGGGTTTAGTCTTTGGTTTTGAGCCATGTGTTTATGTCCCTCCGGTCCATAGATTTGGTCTCTGTGTTTGATTCCTGCAGTCTCTGGGTTTGATCCTTGGGTTTGGTCCCTGAGTTTGATCCCTGTGGTCTATAGGTTTAGTCTCTTTTTTTGAGTCATGTGTTTGGTCCCTGCAGTCCATAGGCTTGGTCTCTAAGGTTGGTCCCTGTGGTCTCTGGGTTTGATCCCTGTGTGTGATCTCTGGTTTTGACTTTTTATTGAGTTCAAGTCCAGAAACAAAACAAAGTTCTTGCTAAATCCAGCTAGACCATCAATAGGAGCACTAGCACTAAGCAGATCATCAGAAGATTAAAATGAATGACAAATGCACAAGAAAAGAAATACTTTGCCAGGTTTGCAAGATGATCAGAGATTTTCAGGTTGAATATTTTTTGAAGATGATTTTCAAATGTCAGTGAACAAAAAAGGAGAGTTTACAATTGATGACAGTCTACTGCAAAAAAAATGAAGTCTTGTGTGCTGCAAATCTTGTGTGCAGATCCTCCTAGTGTGGGAGGATGATGCATTTTTGAGCTCTGGCATTTCAAAAGTCTGCAGAGGGGAGGAACTGTCATTAAAGGTTGAAGGATCTAATGTTGAATCCTGCCATATTTTTATTTTTAGCTATTAAAACAACTCTCTAATGGAAAACTGAAAAACTCATATTTGCAGCACCCACCTCCCTGTTGTCTCAAAAAGAACAACAAAAAGAACAACATCTAACTAACTGTAGGCAGCACAGAGAAGATCAGAGATGCCACTGTGTACTTTCACAGTGAAACAGTTGAATAAACAACAACGCTTCAATTCAGTTTCATTTATTTAGCTTCTCCTATTTCTCCTTTTGCTGGAAGACAGTGTGATTTCACAGCGTTGATAAAGAATTTAACTTGACTTTGACAGATACGGTTAAAGACAACAGTTATCTGATGCTTAAAAAGTCCACGGCTGTATCTCAGGTCTCAGACTAGAACTAGAGATGAAACAAGGATCCAGGCTTATTGTAAAGCAGGGAGTCCTGTCTATCAGCAGTCATGGATTTTAAAAATTTTCAGCACTTTGTGTTATTTTTCTGTTCAGTGTGATACCCCTTCTTTTTATAAGTCAGTCTGAAACTCGAAGGAGAAATGTTGCCCATCCCAGCCATAAACTGATTATTTCCACCAATCTGACATTTGTTTTGGATGAAAAATGCAATTTTATTCAGGACTAACGGTTAAAGCACATAAAACCATACACATTTAAATCTAAGCAGCTGGATGTGGATGCACTCCCAGTGTGTTCATGTTGGAGACTTGCAGTGCCGGTTCTCCTGCTGGGAAAAGCCAGGAACAGCCCGGGGCCACGAACCCTGTGGGGCTCCCAAAGCCTCAGGTTCAAATCTCCAGGATTGTCAGTCTGGCTTTTAATTGCTTGTTTCTTTTGGCACTTTATAACCAAACCTAGCAGAAGTTTGGGGTTGTTTTTGACTGAATATTACTAATACTGTTGAGGATTGACTATTTCAGCTCTAACTGGGATAACTCCACACATTTCTCATAATATGCATCCCCAGTGGGTCCTTCCAGTCCTGCTCCACTAACAGTGGGACATCATAGCTTTAAAAAATGCCACTTTCCTACACTTAAATTGATGAAGACCTGCCATCCTTTATCCCACCAGCCTTATAAATGATCCTAACTGTTCAAATGAAGGCACTATAAATATCGCACACTCCACTGATTCAATTTCAGTAAAACCTGGAGGGATGATACATCGAGGCAAAATTTTTTTGTACTTTAAAACCTGCAAAGTTCATATTTCCAATATGTTGCATTAAAAATGTAACGATGCAGCGGGTTACCGATTGGATGCATCATCGAATCCTGGCAGCAGATCATGAAGTGGCCGTATCTCGCTTTCTTTAAAGGTGTTTTTTCCCCCTGTAGATCTACCTATCACATCGGCTCGTTGATCACAGCCGAGGTGTTCACCTGGCAATATGCCCCTGAGTCAGCACAGATCAGTAATGCCCCTGCAGAGGAGTTAGGATGCAGCTGAACATGTGATTGCATGAGCCTTCCTTCATGTCACTGATAAATCTTTATTGTTTTAATGTCACTCTCTTCACGCTGAATGCACCTTCCTCAAAAACTCCAATCTCAGCTGATGCCCTCATCAGTGATGTTCCCGAACTTGTTGACATTAAACACCCACACACACACTCATTGTCTCTCTGCCACAGGCAAAATATCACTGCCTGCTAATTAGCAGGCAATTAAAGGAGATTATTGGAACAATTAATTGTCTGTCTTTTTGCTGTAATTGGAGTGTGTTTGATTGAGCTTCCCAGTTCCTCTGCGCTGCTCACAGCAGGAGAAAAGGGGGCGAGCCGAGTCTCTGCCTGGCATAAGCATGATTTACACTTTCAATAAGAGCTAAAAAAAGAGAAAGAAATCAGACCGACCGCTGCTTCATTTACATGGAAAATCTTCCCCTTTCAGACCTCGGATGGGTTTTTCTGTGTAGCTCACACAGGAGTGTGTGTGGTTTACACACTCGGCTAACAAGTGAAAGGTCCATGGGAGGAGACACAAATCCCTTTGAGAGTGTGTCATTAAACTAGCCCCATTGAATAAGGTGAATAAGGTGAAGAGAATTAGCTTTTTGGGATTTCCTTACCTGCATGATTGAGCCTGCATCAAGACATGTCTTAAACCTGGATTTTTTTTTATTTTATTTTTAACTGACCAGCAGGGGGCGCCTGTAAAAAGACTCTTGGCTGCATTAGTCTTCAGGAGAATAATTTGTTTATTGATTTATCGGTTCCAGGAGATAGCTGCCCCTCCCTGAGTCTGGTTCTGCAGGAGGTTTCTTCCTGTTAAAAGAGAGTTTTTCCTCCTCGCTGTCACCAAGTGCTTGCTCATACGGAGTCATCTGATTGTTGGAGTTTTCTCTGTATCATTGTAGGGTCTTAAACTTACAATATAAAGCACCTTGAGTCATCTATAATTCTGATTTGGCTCTATAGAAATACAATTGAACTGAATTGGCTTGAATTTATTGATTTGTTTGTGGCCTTTTTAAAAATATTGCTGATTACCCTTTTATTCAGTAAAACCTGAAATGTTTTACAAAATTTTTACAGTTCATCAGATAACTGAATGATCCCAAGTTTACTGATTAGCTACACCAAGAGGCTTCATAACAGTACAGACAGCTGCAACCCACAGCTGAAAAACGCAGCTTACTAATCTATCTGCTAATCTGGTCACTTCTGGCTTCAAAATCCAATAGGCGACGTCATGCTGTAGCCCGTAACTTTATCAGTAACTCTGTTATCAAACAATTGCCAACAA
The DNA here is from genome assembly GCF_036321145.2 of Pelmatolapia mariae. Lineage (NCBI taxonomy): Eukaryota > Metazoa > Chordata > Actinopteri > Cichliformes > Cichlidae > Pelmatolapia > Pelmatolapia mariae. Next base: position 6,958,806 of record NC_086241.1, on the reverse strand, counting down.
TCCTTGGTGGAAGGGGAGGGAAGGCCTGAACAGTAACTCAACATGAACTGAATAGTAATTAATTTGTTTTTAATAATTAGTTAATTATTAAAAACAAATCTTTTACAATAGTCTCATGGGTGTTATAAATGCTGTTTTAGATTTTAGATGCAATTTCAAAGCGAAACAAACCACTACAACATCCCAGTGAATCAGTGAGAGTATCAGGACTGGGTCACACCTGAGTCCGCCTGATAATCAGATGAATATTCAGCACGGGGAGAAACTCTGAAACTCATTTTAAAACTTTTGCAGCTGATTTGAGTCTTTTAGAAATCCCAGAAGCGCCACACTGGCTGCATAAACCTGCACACGGATGCTCAGCGAGCCGCTTATAAACACAAAATTTCTCCCATAACTCGGGAGGTGGGGGGGCTTTCTCAAATAGAGGGCATCGCCACATCGTCGGCGCCCTTCATTTCCATGATTGGAAACAGCTCAAAGACAAGAGCTGAATAATCGAGAGAAGTGAAGTCTTTCACCAGTATTTGTTGACAAACACCTGATTGATGACTGGATCTCACCGGTGACGACGGTCCTGATTGCTTACTGATTTAAAGCTTATGTCAAATCTATACAATTACCCAACTGAAGAGTGCTAATGAAGGAGAAGATGAGCGTGGAGTGAAATTATTCAGATCTGCTTGATGAGGGTAAAAGTTAACGAATGAGCTTATTCACTTGTTTGATTATGAAGCTGATTTCCCTTTCAGGAGCTGTTTGTGGTGTGATATGAACCCCTGAAAAACACTGATTACTTCTCCAAGCACTCACAATAGCTGAACACAACGCTTATATTTTTCTATTATTAAACAGAATGTGTGAACATCAAAGGAGGAGCTTATATTTTCATATTGTATATGAAGGAAATGATTTTGACCCAGTGAATTATCAGAAAACAGATCTTTCTTTTCCTCCATGTTTTCTGTCTGTTTCCTCTTTTTCCCTTGCTTTGCCTCCAAATTTTCCCTTTCCTCTGTGTCTTCCTCCTTGATTTTACTTTCTTTTGCTTCTTATTTTACTTGCTTGACCTCCAGGTCTTCCTTCTGTGTTTCTTCTGTGATGTATTTTGCTTTTCTTCTTTTGTTTCTATTGTTTAGCTCCTTATTATTCCTTGTTTTTCCTTTATATTTTCCATTGTTCTTGCCCGTTTCCTCTTGCTTTTCCTCCTTGATTCCCTTGTTGTTCCTCATTCTTTTTCTTGCTTTTCCCATTTTATCTGTTGGGCTTTGTTGATTTTGGATTATTTAGTATCCTATTAAAGCTCGCCTTCTGTTGGAATATTCTGCCTTCTAAATTCCACCCAGTTTATGTCACTAGTTCCCTTTTCCTTTATTTGAAAGGACTGGTGATAGAAGGAGATTTTTTTTAACCAAAAGATTCAAGTATAAAACTTGATACTTAATTAAACAGCCACAATTTTAACCATTTAGTATGTCTCAAACACACGTTGCATGAAAAACGGCATGTTTAATGACTTCATATTAGAGTGACTTCAATCTAACTACAAACCACTGCTGAAGCAAAAGAAAATGAAACTGACGTGAGAAAATAATCCTGCAGCTGTCTCATTGATCTGGTTAGATTTCTCCTCAGACGCTGGATGAAGTCGGTCCTGTGGATAATAAGCCTAAGCAACCTGTGATGAAGGCAAACATCATCAAAGCCTGCAACGCTGAGAACAAATTTCCCTTGAACCCAGAGACTATCAGACAGAAGCACAGTGGATGATTTCCTCCCACAGAGAGAATAAAGAGGGTTTTTGTAGATTGGAAATTTGGGCTTATTAGCTGCATAATAATGAGATTCTGAGATGCCAGATGGGTGAGTTTAACCAGCAGGCCAGCTCAGATAGTGCCAGGTAGATATGAGCCATTAAAAAACATCCTTAATTGCAAATATGCAAACATTAGTCAAGATTTTGTGGACTAAATTGTGTTTCCTTCACAGCAAACATCCTTCTGAGAGGTAGAAGGTTAAATTAAACCAAGAACAGTGATTGCAAATAGTTTTGACAAAAGGTCAATCAAGGCTGTTTCTGCACAGCGCTGAATTCATTAAATGTTATCCATGAAAAGCAGCTCACACTGCAAAGATCTAACGCCAGTTATGAGTCTGCCAGGCACAAACACAACGATCCTTCCTCAATCAGCCACAAGAGCAAAGCCACAAAGAATCAATCTGACGGCTAACAGGAGATCCTGCGTTATTAAACCACCTGAAACACTGAAATCAGTCACAGGGGAGTGTTATTCATAAAGGAGCTAATCACCTCAGAGCACATTTACTCAGCCAGGCACCAGAGAATCGTGTTTGTCACCCTAATAAAAAAATATGCACATGTAAATATATAAACACAACAGTGTGTGTTAGGGACAAAGAAGGAAAGAACATAAGAATATATGGAAAAGAAAAGGAGGGAAGGAAAAAGAGGACAGGAAGAAAAGGGAAGAAAGAAGCTAGAAGGAATGGATGGAGGAATGAAAGGAAGGGAGGAAAAAGGAAAAGAAAGGGAAAGGGGGAAGAAAATGAGAAACGAACGGTGGAAAGAAAAAACAAAGGAGTGAGGAAATATACAAGTGATGAAGGAAAAACAGGATAGGAAAGGATGGAAGAAAAAGAAGAAAGAAGGAAAAGAACAGAAAAAAGGAGAGGAAAGTTGGGAAGGAGGTAAAAAGGAAAATAAAAAGTGGGATGAAAGGAGGGAGAAAAAGATGGGAAGGAAAAATATAAAGGCAAGGAGTAAGTAAAGTTGGAGACTGAAGGAAAGAGGAAAGGAGGAATGCAAGGAAAGGACAGAAGATGAAAGGAAAGAAGGAATGAAAAATGGAAAAAAGAAGGGAGCAAGGAAATACTCAAGGAAGAAATGAAAAGAGGAAGAAAGAAAAAGGAAAGATGAGCAAGAGAACAAAGAAAGAAAGGGAAAGGAGAGATGAAAGAAAGGAAAGAAGGACAGAGGAAGAAAAAAGGAAAGAAGGCACTAAGGAAAGAAAAAGTAGGAAGTAAAGTTTTCATTTTGTCTAATTCAGCATTTGGCTGTAATAAACGCTAAAGTTCTGCTAGCCAAACTTAATCTCATTTAATATGCTAACCAATCTACTGAGCCAGCATAAAGATGGTCATGCCTGGAAAATAAATAAATAAATAACTAAATAAAAGACTGTAACGGCCAATAAACCACACTGCTTAACGCCCCATTTTTATTAACCGGTCCTTCACACATTTATTTTATAATTACAATTATGAAGAAGGATCCCATAAACATCCATTTTAAATGTGTTTTATATTCACTCTGCTTTCATGTCATGCAGCTGATGCCATTAATAGCGAGAACGAGCATGGAATATGTTTTTCCAGCCCCGTTTTGGTTGCCAGGGAAGTTAAACGCTTGTAAAACAGCTGCTGCTGGTGGTTTTGTAATCTCCCAATTAATCATTTCATGGATGCAGATGATGTTCTGCCTGTTAAAACGGCTCCACCACAGCTGTTAGGTGTAAGCTCCCAGCACGATGCTGCCTCTGACATAAGAATTACTGCTGAACAACGTCAAGTTAATCAGACGTGAAGAGAGTTCATAAATGGTTTAGACGGTTCTCAGGTTAAATATCTTGATCTTGGTTGACAATGCCATGAATTAAATGTTAATTATTACACTCTGTATTTTCACTATCAGGTTAACTATCTACAGATTTACAGTATACCTGCACGGCACCGGTGATCAGCATACAGAAAAAGATTTGATGATAATAATGTACTAGCATTTATAGCAATACTAATCCTAAATTCTTAATAAATGCTCCCAGATGTTTAAAGGACGTGATCTGATGAAGAATACATAGAACAAACTACACGCGGAATAAATCAAGATCAAGATACACCTTTAGTAGATAAATGGTATCCTATGTCACTTCGTTCTGGAGTTATCGCATTCACAAGCTTGGGTGTTCATGTCGCCTGCCCGACTGAGTGACTGCAGCACCCCATCAGCCTTTTACGGCTAAGGGGTAAAAATTAACTTGGGAAAATTGATAACTAAGACTAAAAAAGTTTAACTCATTTGAAGTCATAACGAGTAACAAGTTCTAGACTTGGAGTCACGACCCAGACCACAGCAGTCAGCTCTATTTAAAAGGTTTATTTTATAGGTGTGAAGTATTTGGAGGAGGTAAGAACTTCAGTTGAGTATTTGTCTGGGAACTTCATGGAAACTGGAATGACTTGAGTATGAAAGCACTTTTTCAATTTCATAAATACCAATAAATCTAGGAGACAACTTTTTGAAGAAGCATTTCAATGGAACGTCTTTGCAAGATAGCTAAACTTTCTAACCTGGCAAGCAGTAAGGAGCTGGGATCCTCCGTCTGTCTACCAGGCACAAGCTTGGACACAAAGAGGTAGGTCGAAGCCTTTACTTGTGACCAGTTTCCAGTTAAGAGTTGATGGCAGGCCAGAATCTTCCAAAGGTAGGGAGTGGGCAGGTAGATGTAAACAATAAGCCTGAGTAAATGAGGTGAGGGAGGACAAGTGCAGTGGCTGCAGCACAGGCATCCGCCAGACCCCTCGACCACGACAAAGTGAAGACAGCAAAATACCGACTAGTATTACAGCTATATCACCGAAACACATGAGAAAGATTACTGCGTCTTCCATTAATTTAGTATTTTAATGTGCATAACACAGTTTTATTATGTCGCCTGCAAGTACTGACTAAAAATAAAAAAGATTTGAACCATGAACCCCAGCTGCACCACCTCAGAGCTGAAGTCGGGGAAAATCCTACGACTGCACTCAAGACCAACTCCGGCAGGAAGTACTACTTCAGCTCAGACACTTACCCAAATCTGATTATTTTCTTTGAATTCATTTAAAAGAGTGCAGCACTGAGAGTGCTTGTAACACCGAACATCCAATCACCACTCTCAACACAGTCCTGCATCAATCTCACTGATGCTGGAGAGGATTTCAGACTGCAGCACGTGTTGGTTTTACTCTGATTAAATTGAGGTGTCATAACAATACCTTATTGATTGGATGAGCACAATAACAACACTTCATCTCCGTATCCTCCGTCATCCAAACAGCTTGAGAAGATTAGCCAACTTTCAGCCTATGCTGCTTTTTGACCATACGTCTATCCAGTTTCTTAACATCTAATCCAACATAGAGAAAGCAGAAGAGCTCAGGTAACACTTGGCATATCTGACCCTCATTATGCCCCAGGCAGAGGTGAAGAAAACAGCAGGGTTGCATTAGCTAAGCTATCATGTTCGCTCATGTTTACCCGGAAAGGGTTGAGGAGGTGCCTCAAGTGGTTTTTCTTATCTCCTTTACCCATCCCAAGGTGGTTGGTACGAATAATTAGACCCGCAGACACTTGCAAAGTTTAGTTAAGACTCAGTTAAACTCAAGACATGGTATACTTTATTTTTCCCAGAGATGGGGAAGTTTGAGGTGTCAGCTGGTAAAAATGAGGATAAACACAGCAAACATAACAAATAACTAACTAGAATCGTGTGTAGTTCAATCAAGTAAAATACATTATGTATAAAAATAATTATTTTAATCTAGTAAAGTTTTGCCTGAAATCAAAACGAGCACAAGAAAAATAAGTAGAAATTTACATAAAAACATACATTTGATGACTATTTTATTATATTTATATTATATTACTATTTTATTTTATTATATAAGAATACAATATTTCAGTCATGTCTGATGTTTGTTTGTTTGTTTGTTTTTTTACACATAAAAGAAAGATTGGTATTCATTTAAATCCTCTGAGGTTTATATTTGATAGTAAACCTTTAAATGTAATGCTGCTACTGGATCAGTGCTCTTATAACCAGGTACCATCGATGCCATCTTTGAACTTGACTGTTGATCCCTTAATTAATTATTGTATTACTATGCCTTCAGGACTTCCATAAACACACTGAGTCTTGTGTACAGTTTGCCCTCGTGTCTGTTTAATGATTAGATTTTTACCGGCATGATTTTTTACACAAGTCCTGCTGGCCATCTGTTACCTGTCCACTGATAAGGTATGGTTGTGGTAATGGTTTTATCCTCATTAACGGTAAAGTGATCTGAACGGGCATTTTTGAATCAATGTCAGAACTTCACTTTTTTTTTTTTAAGTCAGGTTTAAATAAAAGTGTTGTGTTTCTGGTCAGGTGATTAATGTAAGTATGACATTCAGTCTCCTTTGAGCTCTGTTTTGGTGTCCAATAACTGAGGGAAACGTCACGTTATTTAGGATATCCGGTAGCAGTTTTCAGGAGCTATAAAGCTGCTAAATTTTATTCAGCGGCTACCTGTGGCATGCGGGATGCTCAAAATTATCTTTAAAGCTCATATTTAAAAGTTATCAGTGGAAGCAATCTCCTGTAAAGTCTGGTTATCTTTTGTTATTTTATGTTATCTTATCTTATCTTACCTTAGACATTTCTGTTGTGGTCTAAAATAATGTTCAGTTAAAGATTAAAAGTAACTACAACACTTCAAGTATACATATGTAGGCGAGGGGGTAGTATGAAGAGGATAACAAAATTTGTCAGGTGGGAAAAGTTATCACTTCTTGTGCACCAGTGTGACAAAACATCAACAGTTGGAACTGAAAAAAGGAAGTCAGGGTAAAAGGCCTAAATGTCCTGTAGAGGCCGGCTTCCACAGACTCACATGTTAAAATATCCAACTTTACAGCAGAAATAAACATATTTATGGCCTGCTACAAAGAACAGCTTTCACCTCTATGGATAGTTTCTCTCTGCAACAAGTGTACAGAGGTTGAAGTTTGTTTTTTGTTTTTTTTACATAATCCCTCAGCTTGGATATCGTTAGGACTTCACATCTGCTGATTCAAGGTAATGAAGAAGAAGGATAATTCTACTGATCCCAGAGGGAAATTCATATATTTGACATAGCTAATCAGCTATTTGTATGAGAATCGAATAGCATGATGGCTGTGGGAGTGAATGATTTTCTGCATCTTTCTGTTTTACAAAAAAGAGAGAGAAGTCTTCCAGTATGATTCTAGTTTCATACAGATGTTAAAAAGAAGGTGATCAGAGTTGTTCAGGAACAGAACACTTGCCATCACAGACTGATTGAACATTGGCAACATTTTACTACAGATGTCAAGTTTTCTTAACAAAAACAGTTCATCTGTTATCTCGATGTAAGTCTAGATATTTATATTATATCACCCAGGGCTATGTGCTATGTGAAGTTACTAAAATGTAGTTTTTCCATTTGGAGACACACCGTGCATCTTGCTCATTTGTATATACCCCCACACCCACATCTATGTACATACTCACACACACTTTCAAGTATCTACATACACATCTACATATACATACATAATACATATCTACATGTGCATGCATGCATACTCATGCATAGGGATGGGTATCGAAAACTGGTTCTTGTTGAGAACCGGTTCTTGTTGAGAACCGGTTCCCACTGTTTCAATTCCTTGGAATTGTTTGCCATTTTTGCAAACGATTCCCTTATCCATTCCAGTCGCCCCGAATGACGTCACCGCGTTGCGGAGCGTCATTTACCTGGCAGGAAACATGGCGGCTCAAACGCTAAAAAGTTTGGTTATACTTTACGAGAACGGATGACAACAGGGCAACTTGCAATACTTGCAAAGTAGATATTTCATTTAAGGGAGGAAACACTACGAATATGCAAAAGCATTTGCTCACAAAACACGCGATGACCTTAAATGAATGTCGTGTTTTTAATTCCGCTCCGGACTCGTGAATCTCAACGCAGCAGCGGTAACGTTTGCACGTCCTCTCCCGTTAATGTGGCAGGTAAATAATCAACTAACAGTGCATATTATGTTAGCGCGATCTGCCTTATTACAAAACCTGCCATTACTGTGCATTTAGGTGACCATGATGAGAGAGACAGAGTCTGGATGGCTCAGGTGCTGGCAGTTCTCGCTGCAGTCTACCGGTAGCGTCTCCTTTCAGGCCAGAATGTCACCGAGCAGTGACTAAGTTTGTGGTAAAAGGCATTTGCCAGACCAGATGCCCCCGATTTTCGGTAAGTGAATGTGTTTAATTGTAGGCAGGGAGATTACTGGATATTCTTGTGTAATTGCTACAGAATAATTTATGTTATACTTTGTTATTGCTACAGAAGAATATTTATTTTATTATTTTACATTTACAATTTTTTCCCCGGGGACCCTGTGACACCCCATTGAAGAGCCATAGGCTGGATCTCTTAAGATCTCACTGTTGGGTTTGTAAGGCCATGTTACTCCTAAATTTCTATCTTGTTCAAAGAGAAGATATAAAACAAAGTTCTAAGCTAATCGACCTTAGTGTTCTCCTTTTTTAAAAAGAATCGATAAAGAATCGAATCGTTATACAGAATCGAAAATGGAATCGGAATCGTGAAAATCTTATCAATACCCATCCCTAATCATGCACGTATACCCTTTTACACATTTTTGTGCATGTCTATACAAGTGTCCATTCAGCATCATAAGGAATTAAGACCAGTCGAGCACCAGAAAATCAGGTTAAATGAAAATAGAATGGGAAGGGGATGAATAAGATCCTTTCTCTACATTATTCACAACCCTTTTGCATACTCGAAAACCATTTTCACCAGTATCTTTGAAATTTGTCTTTACAGAGTCTTAGAGAAAAGGTCATCTTTTCCATTTCACAAATATCTTTTACTATGGCTGACCACTCTCCAACCGTTGGTGGGTCCTTGTCTAGCCATCTTCTAGTTATTGAATTTTTACTTTCTGCCATCAGATTTGTATTTATATTGTATATTTGTATTTAATACATACAAATCTGAGTCCTGTGAAAGTAATGAGTAATGTGAAAAGGAATGGAGCCTGGACACTCCCCTGTGGAGCCCCCCTGCTGCTCCTTAATGTCCCAAAAATACAGTTCCCCAACCTGACAAACTGTGTCAGTTTGTCAGGTAGTCTGTGATCCAGGAAACAAAGACTATGAAGCAAGTAGAGGACAGCATCCTTCACTCCATGTGTGTTGTTTGTATGCAAACTACAGCGGATCATGTTTGTCTTTGACCTCAAGTCTCAGTTGGTGCAGAATCAGCTGTTCCCAGGTTTTCAACATGTGTGCATTTTTCATTAGAGGGCTGGGTAATTCTAACATGGCTCCAAGCTAGCAGCCCTTCTGAGAGAGACTTAGTCTACTACAAGAAAACATGGAGCCTGAATCAGAGGCAGGAAGTCCTGAAATATAATTACAGTATTCATGGCCTACAAATAATAAATACATGAACTGCTTTTAGCTTCTGAGACAGGATGTTTCTAATTTTAGAGTGTTGAAGAACCTCTGTCTGTCCAAGATGACTCCAAGAATCATAAGCAGCAGCCCTTTGGAGGGGACATGAAAAATCTAAAAAATAGTCCCGTTTCTTTCAACTCAAGGACTTAGTTCAACTCGACTCCATGACCTGGATGACTGACAACCTCAGAGACTAGTGGATCTTATACAATAAGCTCTACTTATGATATCAGATTTCAGAAACCTGAGAAATCTCCAGTAACCAGCTTTAAAAGTTGTCACACCCACAAGCTTTAGGTAACAGACACTTGAGAAAAACACAGTCTTCAGTGGAGAAAAAAGAAACTCAGAGGCAAACCCCACAACAAAGAATCCAACTTAACTCTAGAATCTGAATTACTCTACATGGGGTGGCTGTAGCTCAGGTGGCAGAGCAGGTCAGCCACTAATCAGAAGGTCGGTGGTTCGATCCCAGGCTGCCTCCTGGCTGCATGCCAAATATCCTTGGGCAAGATACTAACCCCATGTTTGCCTACTGGTGGTGGTCAGAGGGCCTGGTGGCGCCAGTGTCCGGCAGCCTCGCCTCTGTCAGTGCGCCCCAGGGCAGCTGTGGCTACAATGTAGCTTGCCATCACCAGTGTGTGAATGTGTGTGTGTGCGTGGGTGAATGACTGAATGTAGTGTTTGGGGTCCTTGGGGACTAAGTAAAGCGCTATACAAATGCAGGCCATTTACCATCATCAACTCCAACATCTGGAGTAAACGATTTGAACCAGAGCCGATGCAACACATGCTACACCACCTGCTCCAGGCAGAAGAAGTCCTGACAACATGCCAGGTGACACAGAAACTAGATTCACATAGATGCTTTAAGATGCTTTAAATTTTTTTGGCTCATACTTTGGTGCTTTAAATAAAAACATCGCTACATTATCTTTGCTTAATGGTAGGAAGACAGCACCATAATTCATTGTGGCTGCAACACAAGAATGATTACAACAAATGGAGAAAATTGAGCAAAAATGGCATGTTGGCTGGTTCATCAGTCAACCTACAGGGCACTTCCTCTCTGCTAATCTCCTGCTTTTTAATTGCTTTGAAACAGTCAGTGTGATAAAGATGCCACGTTTCTTTGAGTTAAAGCTCCTTGAAGCAGTACGTCCCACAGGACATTAAAAAGCTGCTCCAACCCCACCTGCTCACCCCCAGCAACTTCCTACAAAACAGTCTTATCTCAAGAATAAATTTGCAGTGTCACGGGAAAGGGGTTTACTGTTTATTGTCATTAGGTGTAGAGTGGTGGTCAAAAAATTTATTAATTTAAAATCGAATTAAAACTGAAGTGGGCAAAAAATAAAGATGTATGTGATAAATACATGAGTGTATTCTAAAAAAGGATGCAGAAGATGGAGTAAACCATCAAGTGATTTTTAATAACTAATAATTTTATCTTTAAAGTTCAACAGGTGAGAACATTAATCTAAGAAAAACACCAATCGGGACAATGTTGGATGGATCAGTTACCTCTCTATGGATGGTCTGGACTGGCTATCCGTCTAAAGCTGGGACATTAAACACTGACTGTCCTGTATCTACAAAACTAAAAGTTTCAGTTAATTCATGACATTTTTAGTCTTTATTACTGTATAGCAATTATATTAAAAATAAAACAACAACAGAAATTTCTGTACTTTTAACTTTTTTGCCCATCACCAAATTACTCTGGTGTAGCATGAATGCCCACTGGGGAGGTGTTTATCAGTAAAAATAAAATAAAGTCCAAAATGTATGCCCTCCTCACATTTTCCAAAGACACCCACTGGAGCTGGATTAAAGACAATGCTGGACCAATTCTGGGCCCCTGACCTTATGTTTGACACCCCTCGACAAAAGCCTCTGATCCTAAGAGTCTTATCCTAATAGGAAATACATAAACAGTGTCGGGAGACACGCCTTGCTACATCGAACTCAGACCTCACATACCTCTGATGATGCAACTCAGCTGAGCAGCCGTGTTAATCGTCTGCAGTCAACAGCCACACCCGCAGTCCAAGCATTGAGTAAGTAGTACAAGATATACTCCGATTATAGCTAATAAGTTACAGACATAGACCTCTGTTCCTACAGATGCTCACTGAGTCACATTAAGTACCAGCTGATCTAATGGTTCATTTCTTATTGATTCATTTAATAATAAAAAAGGAAAAATGACAAACCACAAATGAATCATGTTAGTTCAAAATATTGAAAACAGATATGAGTCTAAGATCCTTTCACACACACCAGTCTTTGCAACCTTTAGTATCAGTGCATGCCACCGTATAGCATGGTGCTGTAGAGCAGATAAGTAAACACACCCACGCAGTGCAACCAGTGAATTCCCTTCTGAGCGCTGACACACCCCATGAAGGTGCACTCGCTCTAAACCATCTGCAGATTTGTCTCCCGGGTGGTTCGCTGAGTGCAGTGCTGTCACTCTCAGGATGGCTTGCCTTCAGCTATGTTGGCTGCCATGAGGCCACGGGGGCCCAGGATCTTATTACTAAACTATGCAGCTGTCACTCAGTGCCGAGCATACGATGGAGGCTAGGAAGGAGGAATGGCAAGGCGCACAGCGAATCCTCCCCGAGGTTTATTTTATATTTGATGGTAAAAGGGTTTGAAGGAGGCCACCCGAGAACCGTAAACAGGCCGGCGGGGAGTCAAGGTATCTAGTCAAACACAATAAATAAGCCCAATCGATCCGAAGGAGAGAGGTTCATGGGTGGCAATTGGGCTGTCGCCGCACTTCATGAGCTATAGCCCTGCTGTGGCAGAGTGGTGGAAAGTGTCTGATGGGAACAGGTAAGAAATGCAAGGCCAAGAAAGCTGTGAATTATTCTAAAAGAAAAACACACCCTTCTCTTCTCCTCTGCTGCATTATATTATGTTTATTTTTAAATTATGGTGTAAAAACAATTTCCTTCTTCTCATTCTAATTTTGTGAATGTACAGTGGTATCGGTACAGTGGTATTATTCCCCAAGTCTGACTATTTTGTACATGACTCAGGCATTCACACAGTATAAATGAGGCTGGAATCAAACTAGGTCATCTCTGGGTACCAGGTGTCATAAAGCCTGCTGAAATACTACCTGAAATTAATCCCATGCATTCCCATCATCTCCACTGCAATCTTTTGTCCCTCAAAGACAATATAGCAAGAGAAAAAAAATAAAAAACAAGTAATCTAACCAGCAAGTCTCACAATTCTTGATGATGTTTAACACACGCTTGCCACAACATTATTTTGATATAAAGAACAAAACTGTACTATCAAACACTCTTAGTAGTGCTTAAACACTAACATCTATTTGCTTACCTGAATTGTTTTATTTTATCATATATTATAAGACAGATTTGATTAGCCAGCTATTTTTTTTTCCTTTTTTACTTAGCTCCACCACGTGAACTGTATTGTGGTTCGTTCTAATGTTTGCTGATAAAATAAATCCACATCAGCCCCAGAAGTTAGGATGAAATCTACTGACGACCATCGGCAGGAAGACGGATGAAACCAATATGACATCATGCACTGGTTAGTGAAGCCTTGTCATGAAGCCTCAGACTGAGCCTGTTCACCTTTGTTATCTTGGAATTTTGATTCCTGATGCGATGAGTAAGGGGTGGATATGACTAATGGCTCGGCTTACTCACAGTCGAGTAAAAATAGGCCGGCAAACCCCTTGCTACAAGGAAAAAACATGGTGGCTGCCCGGTGATTGACTGAACGTTTTTTTGCTGTAGTTGCGGCAGCCACTTTTTGATCCCAAGGATATTACAGGTTGCCTGGTAGGAGGCAACTTGTCTCCATAAAGTCGCGCTAAAACTGACTGGACTCTCAGACTGGCGAAGCTTTGTAAATAATTGCTGTTTAATTTATAAATGCAGACAGAATGCCAACACGCTGGAATTCATCTGAGTTAGTTTGTACTGATAAGCACAACTCTTCTGCAATGTGTCTCTTTGCTGGTTGCTAACTGGCCTATGTAATCTTGCAGTTAAATCATCATTCTTCAGTACTACCTCACAATTTGTAGAGGAAATTGTTGAAATCTATTAAATTCTGGCTGAACTAAATGTGAGTACAGTGTTCCCTCGTTTATCGCAGGTTTTACGTTCTAAAAATAACCTGCGACAGGTGAAATCCGCAAAGTAGCAAGCTTTATTTTTTACAATTATTATAGATGTTTTAAGGCTGTAAAACCCCTCACTAAACACTTTATACACTTTTCTCAGACAGGCATGAACAGTTTCACACGTTTCTCTCTTGTTTCAACACTCTCAAAGTTCAAGCCTTCGTAGAATAATAAATCCAGTATTATAGAATGAAACCAAAGATCAAACCCTGTTTTCAAGTCCAGAACATGGGAATAAAGCAGCTGCCAGAGAATTTAACATTAATGAATCAATGGTACGGAAGTGGAGGAAGCAAGAAGAATGAGTTGAGTAAAGTTTGACTTATCTGACTGTTTGGTTTCACTTAATGCGCCTTATAATCCTTTGACGTTGACACTGTTGTGTTGTCTTCTGCTAGCGAAGATTTATGTTAATTTGACAAGTTGTACAGGAGACACGGCAAGAGATTGATTGAAAATGGTCTACAGCCAATCAGGACGCAGAACACAATGCGCTGTAAAAAAAAAAAAAAAAAAAAAAAAAAAGCAAAATTGCACCCCAAAAAATCCGCGAAACAGCGAGGCAGCGAAAAGTGAATTGCAATATAGCGAGGGACCACTGTAGTTCATTTGAATTTCTGGAGCTTTATCACAGTTAATTACCATTAACACAAACACATTGCATGTGATTACCAACTTGACCCCATTCACATGCAAACTGAGAGCAGATCTTACGGCTGTGTTATCGCCATCTTGATGCACCAATATCAACAACGGTCTTTGGTCTTAGCAACCACAGCAGCTGGGAGCCAATTTATAACAAAAACAATTTGCCTTAAGTTTTTCACATAGAAGTCAAAGACCGTTATAAGCAAAGGAAGACTCAAACTTTAAGTTACAACCAGTAACACTTTACATACACTTTAAGCATGTGTAGCAAAGTTCTTTCTCTCTGTTTCAGCCAATCAGCCTCTGGAGTGCCGGTCTTTGGTCCAGAAACGGCATTAAATTGGAATTACTCAATGCCAGCTGGCTTTTTCTAAAATTTATGGAGCGTATCTAGAGTGCACTTTACATTTTATGACATTTTTTAGTGCAACAAAATAATTGATCACTGTTAAAATGGACAGCTACAGTAGATAATTGGCTAAAAATCATCACAGATTAATAACATGGAAAGACAACGTTCCCACTCACATGAATAAATACACAATGAATAAAAACGCAATGCATGATGGACAAAAGGTAAAATATATATGTTGAAATAAACAGTGTAGCTTGAGGTTTGGAGGAATTTGAGGGTTCACCTTTTATAAAAACGGAGTGATCCAAAAACAAGACACAAAATCCAGATCTCTAATCACAGTGTGCCAAACAATCCACGTGAAGGTTAGGAAACAATCCAAAAAGAAATTCAAGAGGAGAACAAACATGAGAAGAGTACAAGTATGACATCATCCATGAGAAATCCTGGAAAGCCTGACAACAAGTACTAACAAGACAACATTGGAAGTGACAGAGTGAAAAGGGTGTAAGTTTACAGGGTATATATTTCACTGATAGGAACAAGAGTGGCAGGATAACAAATGAAGGAAGCAAAGTGAGTGCAAGGAAACTTGGGATTACAAACCAAAATAGGAAATGACTTGAAATAAACCTGTAGGAGTGTTTGCTGATTCACAGAGTGAATACATCCATATTTTGGAGGAGGTGGAGGTGTGGATGTGGGATAAACTAAACACAGGACTCCTGAGACTGAGGTTTATGGAGACAGCCAGCAGACCTTGATTACCATCCTGTTGGAAATTTTGTATTCTTTTTGTTCTAGTTTTTCCTTTTTTTCAGTTCCACCTACTTGTTAGGTTTATGTACTAACACCTACTTGAATAGGTTTGGGAACTATAATGAACTTGGGTAGGTTTATGTATTAAATATACTTGAATGGGTTTAGGAATCAAAATAAAGTTGGTGTGGTTCAGGAACTATCTTTTGTGCCTAATATTTGTTTTAAATCAGGAAATCCTGATGTTGAAATTCTTCAGTTTGAGAGCAGATGTTTTGTCACTTTAACTGAAGATTAATGCTAATGTTGTATGTCTGTGATTTGTTTTTGCTAAGCTCTAACACATGAGCCCTGCTGCAGCCAAAAACTTTAGCCCTCACGGCTCTCTTTTTTTTTCCTGAAGCTCCATCACAAGTGGCCCCAAAGGTCAAAGGTCACAGGCCAAAAGCCAAAAGCAGCTCAATAGAATTAATATTCATTTTACAAATGCTGGCTCTCAAGCAATTAACCTTCTGTCCTGGACGTGATGTGCGGACAACTTAACAAGGATGTTCCCTGGTTTTAATTACTCTCCAAAGTCGCCGAGCCCAGCCGGGATTTGAAAGTTATTTCAAAGTAAAGTGCATCAGCGGCAGGAACGGGAAACATCTGACATCAGCATTTACGACAGAGTGGAATCTGTCACAATAACAATATTCAAATGCAAACTGGGATCATCGCTGCAGTCAATAACAGACATGACCTCAAAGTTATATTCAGTAAAATGTAATATTCCATTACGAAGATGATGAAGTCGAGTCTGCAGTGGTGTTTATGCCCAAGCTCTTATGAATTTTGTATTAGTAAATATTGAAGTTTTTTAAATCATGGTCAGGTGATTTTCTTTAGGAATCATAAAAATTAGTCATTCCTAATAAGACTCAAAACACCTTCCTTTAAATGTGGCTGCAATAAAGTGAGAAATAAAAACTGACTTGAAAGTGAGCCATAAATAATATTTTTTTTAAACCCAGAAAATTCCCCCTATATCTGTTCTCATCAATATTTATACATGCATCAATATTCTAGTCTGTTGGTAATAAGTGGAGGAGGGTGTAGAGTTAGAGTGTGCGCTCTGAACAGCCCACACGATTCCTGCTGAAATTAAGTACAAGCAAACTGTTTGCATAAAAGACTATCACACACTGAGGAGTGTCATTACACGCCGCCTGATTAAAAATCATTTAAGGCTGTCGAGTTTCAGTCTCAGACTTGCCCTTTTTTTTTCTTTTTAACAGCATTTTTTCTGTGCACCTTTTTCTTTTTTTTCTTTTTTTTTTTAAATAGGATATAAAATGAGAGGCTGAAGCTCAACGAACCAAACTCAGAATGCGTTTCTCGTATCAGCAGTGGCTTTGCTGGAAGGTGAACGCTTTTGGTAAACAGCCTGAAAACAGCAATAGACCTCAATTTTTGTAATAAACATGTCTGATACATGCTGAGACTCTGAAGCAGGGAGCGTTACTCTGGTTACAAACACAATCTTCTCCTCAAAATCCTTACTCTTAATTTTGCAAAACACTACAGTATTCATGACTGCATGGTTTAGATATGGTAAGTAGGCTTATTTTGAGACAATAGGCAAAAACTCAACTGAAGCACATGACAGAGAAAAAGTGAGGCATGTTCTTCAGACCGAATATATGCATTACATCTCAGTTTTTCTCTGCTCTTACTCATTATTCACAGCCCATTCGAGCCCTCACTAAGAGCTGAATTTCTCCAAATATTAGGTCCATTTTTCAGCTGATTTAAACACAGAACGTGGGGAGAAAACTGAGTAACTCCGGAGCATTTCTCACTGTTACTGAGAAAATGAGAATTGCATCACACTCATCTGCCACTTTATTAGGTACACCCAAAGGTGTTCTATTGGACTGAGATCTGTTGACTGTTGAGACCATTTAAGTACAGTGAGCTCATTGTCATGTTCAAGAAACCAGTTTGAGATCATTTGAGCTTTGTGGCATTTGTGGCATGTACTCCTCCTGGAAAGAACCACTGTGGTCATTCAGAGATGGACAACAGCAACAATACTTAGGAAGGCTGTGGAGTTTAAACGGTGTTTAGCGGTGACTAAGGGACCAGAACTGTGCTAATAAAATATCCCACGTACAACCACACCACAACCAGCCTGAACTGTTGATAAAAAGCAGGATGGATCCATGCTTTCATGTTGGTTGCTCTAAATTCTGCCCTTCTACCCTGCCATCCAAAAGTCCAGCCGAAATCAAGACTCATCAGATCAGCCAACACTTTTCCAATCTTCTGTTGTCCAATTTTGGTGAATCTGAGTGCATATTAGTCTTTTCTGTTCTTAGCTGATGGGAGTGTTGTAACGGGTGGTTATTTGCCTTACAGTTTTCTTCTTATTAGTTTCAAGCAGTTTGCCCATTCTCCTTTGTCATCTGGCATCATCAAGGTATTTCCACCCAGTGAAATGGATATTTCCTCTTATTTGGATCATCTTCTGTAAACCCTACAGATGTTTGTGTGAGAAAATACCAGCAAATCAGCAGTTTCTGAAATACCAGCTCTTCTGGCAGCGACAACCCCGCCATGTTTAAAGTCACTTTTCCTCATTCTCATACTCAGTTTGAACTTCAGCAGGTCGTCTTGACCTACATGCCTAAATGCACTTGAGTTGCTGCCATGTGATATCTGCGTTAACGAGAAGTTGAACAGATGTACCTGATGGAGTGGAAAAAAGGAGAAGCAGAATAGGCCCACTTTAAAGGCCATTTCCAGTATAATATTCAGCACTGTCTGCCAATCCAAACGATCATGACTGCAATCCTTTAATTAACCAGGAACATGTGGATTTTATGTTGTTCATTCTCACTATGTCTGGCATCATCCTCATGCCCACCTTGTCACCATCCACCATCAGGTAATACCAGTGAATCCACATTCAGAGTCACATCGACACAGAAGCACAGAAACAAATTGTGTCCTATCAGGAAATTAAGCCACACAGTAATTGTGACTAACGGATAAAAACCCACTTTATGAGCTGGTTTTAATGCAGCCGACCCTTCCTCGTTCATTTATGTGAGGACAAAGATTCTGTCTAATACTTATTATGTTATTAGGCTAACAAGGGTGTACAATTGGCCGGTAATTGAAACAGACCACAGTGGGAGTGAAGCAGTGTTCTGCTCAGGACAACAGTGAAATTACTCAGGTGATAAATAAAACCAGAGACCTGGAACTGAAAATATCCTGAATATGAATCTGTACTTTCAGATGATAGTGGCGACCATATCTACTCGCTCACGATTCTCCTCATGATTTTTGGAGGCGGGAACTGCTTTTCTTAAATAAAAGAGTAAATTATAACATCTATAAGCTTCTAATTTCTCTTAATTTTTTATTTGTCAAGTTCTTTGAGACAAAGAAAAACCTGAGCAACATAATCTGCTGCCTCTCCTACACTAACTACAGCTCCACCAGGTCGACTGGTTGTCTTGTGCTGCAGAGCTCGATGAGCTCGGTGTGGTGGGGAATTAGAATAGCAACCTCATGGAAGCATGTGACAGGAAGTGATGCTCAGGATACCTCCTGAGTGCTTCCCAGGTAAGGTGTTTTGGGCATGTCCTGCTGCTTTGATCTTTCGTAGATCCGTCTTCTGATCCTCCTGAAGTTGAGCAGAATAAGAGACCTTTGATGTCGAAGCAGCGAGCGATTCCTGATCGAGCTGCACAATTTGATCCAACTTTTTTAGAGGAAGATGAATTATGCACAGAAGTCTAATAATTCTTAAAGAAGGAGCCCAATGAACAGTGAATTAGCCTTTAATTAGTGATGCTTCACTTCTGCATTCTCACCTTTCTTTAATCTTTTTTTGAAATAGTGAACGAGTTGATGTGGTTGGTTCTTAAG
Organism: Pelmatolapia mariae; assembly: GCF_036321145.2. Taxonomy (NCBI): domain Eukaryota; kingdom Metazoa; phylum Chordata; class Actinopteri; order Cichliformes; family Cichlidae; genus Pelmatolapia; species Pelmatolapia mariae. Next base: position 6,939,614 of record NC_086241.1, on the reverse strand, counting down.
CAGTTATTTAAATGAACCCCTTTAAGACAAGAAGGGAAATCTTTCCTCTAAACTTCTATAAAACTCACAGGTTTGTTTTTCAAAGATAAGTGTTTTACTTTACCATGAACTCAAAGAAATTTCCTTTTATGCACAATGCTTGGAAACTGCAGGTTTACATGTTTTGTATCTTCTAAGCTTATAAGTTCTTTTTAAAGTTCAGCATTTCCCTCAGAAGTATAATGAAGTGAATGTAAAGTAGCATTAATGACAGTTTTCAAGTAAGGCACAGACTTCAGTTGGGCAGCTCGCCCATATCTGTAACAGCCACCAAATTATTTGCACTTCACTTTGAGTAAATGTTGTCTAAAAGCATGTCAAACACAGAGCCTGACAAATGTTAACAGTGTAAGGTACGTATTACCTTGAAACTGTTTTTTTTTTCCAATTCCTACAGGTTCAGTGTAAAACTCTCCATGCTTTCATGTAATCCCTGGCTTTAACCAGACTTCTGCAGCTAGTACAAGTCTGCACTTTGATACAAAAATTACATTTTCCACTAGTTGCTTATGAAGATGTGTACTTTGAGGCACAAGACCTCAATCTCCTCATAAAATCTCAGTATTCTTGGTCAGTTTCCCTCTCCCTGTCTTAGTCTGCCACAGACTGTAAAATGAGGATGGACAGAGCCACCCCGTATTTTGTGGAGTCCCAGTTTGAAGCTTGGATTTGGGTCTTTTAGATGTGTTTTTCTGGAGCCATCCATGACCATATATGGAGGAGAAGATGGTGAGCAAAGACATGCATCCATGAAGCCCATACAAACACAGGTATACACAGGGTTTGTTTGTTTGTTTTTTTTGCCAAATTCTATTTAAAAATGCTCCAAAAGGCACCAACAGCACATCCAGGGGTCAGAATTCAGGGACTTCAATTAGCTGAGGCGAAGCCTAGCAGATAGCTAGTAGCTATAGCCTGTGTCGAATACATCTGTCAGTCAAAGAGGCCACGCCCCTCATAATGTACACACTTTAATACAGTCAGAAGAGGAAAGTTATTTAAAAAAATCACCCCTAAAATGAAGTCGCAACCTTCAGAACTGAAAAATGAAGACAAAGCTTCATAAGCTAAAAACTGCAGTTCCTGTAATGACCACTTGAGACAGGCTCCAAAAATAAGCCAGTCCTAACAGACTCCCAATTTAAAATGTCCGACCGAAATAAACATGTTTACCGCTTGCTGCAAGAAACTGATCCTGGAAACCGGCGGGAACTGAGTCCAACATAAAAACAAACAGCCCGACATGCAGACAGTGTTTGTTGTGTTGGTGTCATTTTCGGTTCAGACCATCCTACAGTGTGCTCCAGCTCCATCTCCATTTTCCCGTCCAAATAGTTTAACCTCTGCCTCCAAAAACCCCCCCAACATGGTAGGGTGAAGCTTAAAATGCGGAGACAAAAAACAAAACAAATCGTGATATCACCGGTGGCTATGTCTACTTTTATATAAAGAAACTGCAGGTTTTTGCACTTTCACCTCAGTTTCTCAGCCCTGGAAGCTGCAGCTTGGTGTACATGTGGAGTAAACCTTCAGCTCTACATTATCCCTCTCATATCTTTGTGAATTATGCAGAAATTATAATGATAACCACCACTGGATTGCTCTGACCTGAAAGTGATTTTGTGCATCTTGTTTGTGCGATCATACTCAACCGAGTTATGTATCAGAGGAGCAGTGTGGTTCACAAATTGCATCAATCAGCCCTACAGGCTTTAAAACACCTTAACTGCCTCCATTAGCTGAGTGTCACAGACTCTGCACTAGCTTCCCATTGTTTTCACATCACACTGGTTCTTTACCTCAGTCCCTCCCCGTCGGCCCCCTTCAGCCTGAAGTAAAACTCACAACCATTCACATTAAAAGTTTTTAAAATGTTTCACAGTATTTATACTTTCAGCACAAAAAAAAGAATAATCGCACACAAACACCAAGGTTATAAAATCAATACTGTGAAGGTGTGAGTTTTAGGAGTACATAATGGACTCCTGTGCTGTGATTCAGACACACACACACAGGTTTGGCTGGCGTTCAATGCCAGGCTGATCCAGCAGGACATCACAGTGGACTGACTCAAACAGAGGGAGGTGTGTTTGTGTGCCTAAACCAGTAATGTTAAACCACTTAAATAAACAGACCACCCGGCCCATTTCTCTTAGCAGTGCGATAACCTTGAATGACATCATGTCCTGACATACGTCAGCCTTTGGAGGACACAGTGAAGATTAGAGTGATCTGAGAGTTCAGTTTAGCAACGTTAAAGCACAGTGAACTATAGGAAAGTGACGTGTTGAAGTGAAACACTAATACACATGTGCAGAAACAAATGGCAGCTTCAACTGTCCCAGCTGTACTCAGTCTACCTAATTTAAGGCAAAAACAGTTTGTGTAAGTCTAACAAGCTTAGGTCAATATATGGTATGACCGATTTTATGTGATTTTAAACGGACTTGAGTAATTTGGGCTGGGCCTGAAGCAGCTACACGTGCCTGTATGCACTGAGTAAACAACACCAGCACTGCTATTGTTATTTTTGCTGTGGATTATGAAGACCAGCATCACTACTATCCACTCAAACACCGAGATCTCAGCAGGTCTGTAAATACAAGCAGTAAGATTGCAGGTCAGCAGCAACGCAATATGACGCAACTTTGTGAGTCCGAACTGGTGACAAAGGAGGCGCAACATCCTCAGTGATGTAGCGCACCTTCTTTGTGGTGAATATGCATTACCACCATCAGGATGGAGCTGCAGGGCACCACCTTTGCAAACATCTTTTCTAGCTCTGCTGAACAAGTCCAGGTGATTCATGATGTCTTTAATGTCAGTAACTAGGAACTCATCATTGTTGTGGTTGTATCTGTCTGACAGCTGCCACACAACACAAATGCGATTTCTAAAAGGATAATAAACACTATAATCCAGTATCATCTTATCTGAATAATTATTGTTATATTGAGAGGAGGAGTGAGTCAAAGAAAGGGAGTGCCGGGTGGCTTAGACTGAGCCAGCAGAGGGAGAGAGCGGTGCTCTGTGCTGTAAATACAACTTATCTCAACAGAAACTTTTAACAACTGTCTTCTTTGTTGTTCTGTAGGTTTTTCTGCTTTCAGTATTAAATGTATTTGCAGGGTTCAGAATACTTCTGTTTCTTCAGCCTCTGTTAACCAACCTATGAATGTGACATGATGCTCAGATTTAAACAAGTGTAGGGCAGGTGTGAAATGGCCTGTTGTGATTGGTTAAAATTTGCCTGATAACAAAAAAGTTGTCTTTTACTTTTTTGTAGAAAAGGAAAACGTGTTTAGTTTTTTTAATTTAAAGTTTTAATTCTGATAACTGGAAATAAAACTTCTTGGGTCAAGTGGGTCAGCCCTGGCCCCTTAGGCTCCACCTACAACGCTGTGGTACACCTGAACTCTCTTATGCTGCAGCACAACACAATCTTTGTGGCGCTTCAGTCAGTCATGAACCTCTCGACTTTGAGTTGAAGCCACGCATGTACAATCATGCCGGTTTCTACTGTTATTTTAATGATATTCCACCAAAGAAGCTCAGACACATACAGATATACAAAGGGAGACATTTAAACAGTTTGAAAACTTTGAATGGTTTGCCAGTATTCTCTGAGTGGTGACACCTATCCTTCAGGAGAATACCTCAGCGGCCTCCTATGCCTTAACGTCAGGTTTAAATAGAAGTGACTGTGATACGATGTTGTGGTGGCAAGCGACCATTAAGGTGGGTAAACCGGGGCCTTTAGGCAGCTTTCTGGCATTTCTGTCAGTATACTCAGGAATAGTTCTTCAGGCTTCTCAAAGGATATCCAGAGCTCTTTGGATGTCTCTGCCTTTAAATGATCCCACGCTGTTCAAATGTTGAGGGCCGGGCTCTGGGGAAACCAATCCATGACTGATAGAAAGACACACAATGGAGCACTATCCAGATATACTTTTACTGCACTGGCAGTGTATCATTGTGTCATCATGCTGCAAAATAAAGCTGCTGCCAATCAAATGCTTTCCAAGGGTATTGCATGATGGATGGATAGAATTTTCATGAGGCTTCAGTGAACAGTAGATGGATCAACTGAAGGTTCAGATCACCTCTCAGTCTTGTTTCAGTTCTCTGTTCCTCGGCTGTAGATAGTATTTCAAGTCTGCCACTTCTTTTGTCCCTCACTTGTCCGGTTTCCTAAAACTTTCTAGAGCGCATTGAAAACCAAAGTGCTTCACAATCAATAATAAAATCAAATAAAATGGGTTCCTAAAATTCACACCATTTAGATAAAATAACACACTGAAGATCTGTTGTCCAAACACGACAACCAAAGATCAGCAAAACTGACTGTGTTCAGCTCAGGTTTAAAGTCTGAGACGATTCCAAAGTCTTGGTGCAACGACAGCAAAAGCACTTCAACAGTGAGCTGGTCAAAAATCACCGAGAAGCAGATAAGGCAGGTTTTCAGCTAATTTGGAACAAAAATCCTATTTTATGCCTACTAACCTGTGTTTTCTGTCAGAACTGGTTCATCCCTTTTATCCTTGAATGATTCACAAGGCAGTATTAAGTGGTTCAAAAAACAGAAACATATTCCTCTGAAAATGGTCCGGCACAACGAAAAAGCAGTGAAAAAGCAGCCAATGTCCAAAGAAAAGCTTTGAAAGACCTTCAGAAAGCCTGGAGAAATATTACTCAAGACCACAAAGGAGTTTGGCTCCCTGGAAGCAAAATACAAAGAAATGATGGTGGCTTGGTGAGTTTATCCAGAGGAATATGCTGGGATTATACAGAAGGAGGATTTTTGTGGAATAAAGGTGGATCTCTGTTTACAGCCCAGTTTATTTTCACCTGTTAGCAGACCAGCATCCACAGTTTTTAAGATATCAAGCTCAATTTAGTGCAATGGTACCAATAACAGCTCGAGATGATTTAATTTAGATGAAAATTGGGTCAAGGTCACACAAAGTGTGAAAATCAGTAAGAAATTGATATCACCCACAATTCTTTATGGATCGACTTCAAACTTCACAGCAATATGTGTGGCATTTGGGGACATGAATACCTAGGCTGACTAAGCATTTGACCCTGACCTTCACTGATAGCGCCGAAGATCAAAGGTGACCTTACAAAGACATTTCAAGAAACCATATTGAGTAATATATCATATAAAAGGGCATGGAGAGCGCTATGCAACACACCTGTCATTATGGTACCCTATGACATCACAGTGAAGCCATAAAGTTTGAATATACCTTAAAATCTCAAATTTTTACAGCTTATAAAAGTCAAAGATTTCAGCCAGTTCTGCTCCATTCATATGGGCAAAGAAAATAAAATGCAATATTTTAGTGCCTAATGCTTGAATGCATGTTGTATAAAGTGCTTTAAGTGTTCAGATGGAGTATAAAGCACTATATAAGAACCAGTCCATTAAACAAAAGCAGGTTGATGTCAGCATGTTGTAATAAAAAAAAAAAATCATAAAACATCAAACGGCTCTTTGGGGCAGGGCTGATGGTTTTCATTATGATGGTTATTTAAAGTTTAACAAAACTATTCAAAATGTTTTGGAGGTGTCGCTGGGACCAGGATAACAGGGGTTTAAAAGTTTTATTCTGTTAGTGTGCAGTTTAGCTCATGCACGTCCTGTTACCTGTCAGTGTTTTGTGTATTTATGCGGTGAGTCTGTTGTATGACTAAAGGGACACAGGGAGTCCATCTGCTGCCTTCACTGCAGAACATCAACATCCGTTAACACCTCTGAGCCTCTCCTTTTCGTGGCCATTCCTTGCTCATATTCAGTGGACCCAGACGGAGCACACAGGAAGTCCAACGTGTCATTATTCCGCAAACTCTGCTGTTAACATGTAGTCTGGGTTAGGCAGGTGCTGGCATGCCTGACTGCTCTGGTAGAAGAATTCCTCTCTGTGGGGTGTTTCGTGAGGTTTCCACCCATGTTTTTGTCTCTCGTGATGATTTCATGTCAGTTTTTGAGTGGGAAGTCTTTTTCTTAAGAGTTAAAACACAACCATGGAGCATTTTGACTTCCTCAACTTCAAGACTTCACACTGGGCAGCATGAAAACATCTCTTTGCAAGGCTAAAAGCTTAAAGGAGATTTAGCTTTCTGGTGGAAGTCCATATTAAACATGGTCACACTTTTGGATAACAGACAAAAAGGTCTAAACACTCCGTTTCAGGCAGCTTTTAATACTCCTGGATCCTTATGATGTCATAGAAAGCAGATATCCTAATAAACTCCACCCACATGCCATTCAAACATGTTCTAAATGAGGAGCAGCCAATCAGAAGAAGGAGAGAAGCTAAAATAGTGTGTTTGGGGCTGTGAGGCTGCTCCAACTCCTAGTTTAAGGCAAAGGATGATTATTTTGAACAGTGACTCATGCAAAGCTACCCTGGAGTCCAAGGATAAAAATTCGGAGCTGGACATGAGCAGAACAGCTCAGGATTAAACAAGCCATGATTACTATTACAGGCAATTTGTGTGCAGCGTGTTTGACACACCCTAAACAAAAGCAGCTCGTGCGTGTCAGTGTGTGACATCAATCATTTTCATGGTCATAACAAGGGAAGAAGACAGCCCAGACTCGTTTTTATTACTTCCACTTGTGGCTCAGAGACAAAGTGGTGTTTTTACTGTTGGTGTAAACAGGCGGAGAGGCTGCACATCACTCATGTAGCGCACCGTGCACAGTGTGTACAAAGAAGACCCTACTTCACTGTTTCTGTTAACATTATCGAGAAATTTAGACTTGGGAGAGTTCAAGTAGACTCAAGCACTTTGGTAAGAAAAGTCCACCTCTTTAAATTAAGCTGATCTTAAACTTAGATTTGTTTTCGCTCCTCCCCCTTTAAGACAAATTTCTTCTGATTGGCTGCCATTGCAAACAAAAGGTTTGAGAAGCAGATGGGTGGGGTTTCCGCACCTGAGATGATCATATTAGGGATATGCTATCCCCCTTCATGCCATCATACAGTAAAGTACATTTACAGTTTAACTGTGCGTCCTCTAACCAACCAATCAGCATGTAGCAGCAGAATGCCAGTGTTCATTGGCTGTGTTGTTTTATTTGAACTAAAAGAGTTTATTGACATTTTATTTGTTAAAAACAAAACCAAAAATAAGAAAATTTTGGATTTCTGTCGAGTTGTTAATAATTGCTTTGTTCCAAAGGTCAGGGGTCAAACGGGGCCACTAAAGTGACTTCGATTATTATTCCCATTGCAATAATCCCAGCCCTCACACCGTCTGTGTGAATTTATTTTTTTTCCTCCTTTTTTTTACTGCGATTTGTACGTGTACTTACACTTCCATGTCCCCGGGGGGATATTTTTAAAGGCTGTTTGTTCTGGTAATAAAATAATTTAATAGGAAATGATATTTTGTGGTACTTCTGCTTTACAAATGATGGCGAGGACAGTTCTAGAATAAACTCAACACTTAAAGAAGGGAAAACTTTGGACGGTGTTTAAAAAAACAAACATTTAAACCGTTGTGATTTTTTTTTCTGGTCCAGCCCACGATGGTTTATTACCATTTTGCGGCACTGCCATTGGTTGCAGACTACCTCTGCTGCATGCCTGACTGAACTGCAGCCAGGCATTGGACTGGCGCATTCTGGTGTCATGATGTCGCCGTTTCTTCCACGTTTGTGGCATCAGATTCAAATTATTTTACAAATTTCTGCAGCTTCATCGGTTTTAAGACATTAATACAATACAATACAATACAATACATTCCAACTTACCAAGAAAAACTATGGTCTGCTTCCTGGCTGACTTGACCTTTGAACTTTCATTATGGATTGCTCTTTGATTTCCACTGGTGCCTTCTTCAATGAATCCCATCGGCTTCTTCAGGACCAGGATCATAGCCCGGCACATGAAAGCCACGCAGACCAGCACGATCATGTACACGATGAAGGCAAAGAAGATGCTGATCCTGTACATCACCCAGTGCTCCCTCAGGTTGGTGCAGAAGGTCAGGTTCTGGACTGGGGTGCTGCGTGTGACTGGGATGTGCCCCTGCGTGCCCATGGTGATCAGCAGTGGCAGGGCCACGATCAGGGACAAGACCCAGGCGAAGGTGATTAGGCCAGTGGTCCATTTTCCTCCCAAGGTTTTAAAGCGAAAAGGGTAACAGGTGGCGATGTAGCGTTCAAAGCTGAGCGTGGCCACGTTGAGGATGGTGGCATAGCTGCAAGCCTCAAACAGGAAGTTGTAGATCTTGCAGAAGGCGTTGCCCGACGCCGACGTGAAGGGGAACCAGATGGCGCTGTAAAGCTCCACCGGCATGCCAATGAGAAGCACCAAGATGTCAGAGCAAGCCAGACTCACCATGTGGTCAGTGACGTTCTTCTGAAGGTAGCCCTTACGCATTAGCACCTGGGTCACTCGGATAGTGACTGAATTACCCACAATGCCCGTCACCAGGATGAGGCTGTAGAGGACCGTGAGGAAGATTTTGATCCCATATTTGGGTTCAAGCTCTTGCCAGTTCTTCTCCTCTCCTCCCTGCACTTCCTCATTCATGGCTGCAGACTGGCGCGTTCAGATTTTCCAGGTATTGCTTTTCTTATCAGTCCTGCTGCGCGCTCTCCTTGCGGGTAGGTTTTTTCTGGAAACAGCTGTACTTTGTCTCAAAGTATTCCCGACTATCGCAGAGGTGGGAAACACGGATCGCTATGCGCACTGTGGAAAACTTTCTACCTTCTAAACAAAAACTCCGCAGTTTACCCGGCGTGCTTCCCCAGCGCCGGCCACCTCCTTCCTGCCTTCATGATCAGGTAGAAGTATCCAGAGAGTTTCCGCCCGTGCGTGTCCTCCGGTGGTTTCACCTGAGAGTAAGTAAAGCGTTGGGCAACATTTAAATTGCGCTGACTTCCTCCTCCCTCCGATGAGAACAGCCCAGTTAAACATCAAACACGAGCGCGGGTCTGGTTTCACCCCACACACTGTAAGAAACAAAAAGCAGGTGGGCCAACGAATAAAAACAAAAAACAAAGCAGATCAGCAACAGACTGCACGGCTCTGCTGACTTTATTCAGCTTTGTAAAGGAAAGAAACATGGAAAGTAATGTTGACACGACATACAGTTCAACATATGAAGCCCACAGAACTTTTCTTTACTTCTGTTTGGGTCAAGTTGAGCTGATATATTATTACAACACTGTAAACACTTTGTAAAGGAAAAAAGATGGACAAACAGAAGTTTACGTGGTTGTTTAGTTTCAATATTAAGTTCACAAACTTCATAATTCAGACTTTTATTTACTTCTGTTTGGGTCACGTTGTCCCAAGTTTTCATACCTTTATTATAGTTGTTGGGTCAACTATAATAGGTGAGTTAGCCAGGCTGTTGCAGTGGAGTAAGTCATTATTTGATTTCTCAGTTAAAGAAATGAATAATCTCAAATTTTTATGGTAGTATTCTTTTTATGGAGATAATGACAGAATATCAGCCAACGATCCAGAAAACACACTCTTTATATAAATAAAAGATATACATTTATTTTCACATCATTACTACTTGGTGGAGCAACTCTAACATAACATTACAACACTGTAAAAAGATCATGTGGCTTACTGTTAAAAAAAAGTAAAGTAACAAGTTGAACTTTTTGGGGGGGTTTTTTTTCCTCAACTTCCTAAAAATGCTGGGCAAACAGAAGTTTACTTTGCCATTTAGTTGACAAAACATACACGCAGTTCAAAATATTAAGCTGCCTGAACTTTATAATTCAGACTTATTTACTTCTGTTGGGCCAAGTCAGCCTAACATATCACAACCCAAACATTTTATGCACAAACGTTTATTTTATTTCAAACAAATATGCAGATATTTGGAATGATGGAGGCAGGTGCAGGAAATTTTCCACAAAGACTGAAGTGTCTCTCTGATTTCTTTGTATAGTCCATATCTTAAACTGATTACTGATTAATGGAGCACTGCTGAAACTGTCCAATCACGGGTCAAAGGCAGCTGGAAACATGTCTGATAACACTGACAGTATTTAGAAAGTAATATAAATATTTTCAGTCCCAAGTGATCCTGTGTTGAAGTTGCAATTTCATGATTAAAGTTGTTTTTTAAGTCAAACAGCTGCCACGGCTGCTACACCATCTACAAAATGTCTTGTGTTGAACTTTAATCTCCACATTTTCACTTTTCTTTATCAAAAAGAACAAGAATATGTTGTTCGTAATGTAGCTCTAATACTCTTTTATAGCCCGGTAATCTGATTATGTGTATATAGCTATAGGAGTGAAACAGGTTGTAGTATTTACTTTCCAACGTCAGCGTACTTGTTTGTTCCTCTTTCCCTTTTGTTAAAAGCTCAGTATGTTCTCTGTAATGAATCAGGCGTCTGCTTTGAGGTGAACAGCTGGACTGTTGAATTTGTGTGTTCATTCATTCACAGATTTTAAATTCATGGCATTATTTGCCATCTCAACTAGTTCAGTTAAACATTAACATTGACGATGTTACAGTGCATCATCGGTCCTAATGTGCCTCCTTTACACATCCTCTGCCTCGAGTTTTTAGCGAGAATAGAAGCAGCAATTGAAATGCTGTTCAGTTCAGTACAAATAAACATTTAAGATTTATACCGAAGTTGTGCTGAAGATATAAATGAAGTTCATGCACAATCAGAAATCCTGAAAACGACTTCAAACAGGACAGAAATGTGCACTTTTAGCCACAATTGTTCATTTGGATGACGGAGAAGTCAAAGGTGGAATAAACCAAATATGAAGGAGGTGAGTTCATCACCAGACCCGGGGAAGAAAATCTGACTGCTTTTCCTCCTTTTTAAAGATAATCAGTGATGAATGCGGGGCCATTCTTTCTCTATAAACATGAAATACACTCGAGTGCATAAACCCTAAAAGGCTGACTCCTTGAAGTGATGAAGGCAGGTTGAAGCAGATTAGATAAAAGCTTTGAGGACCTTCTCACTGTGATTGAGTATTGTCAGATACCATCAATTAAACTACCGAGCTCCATCGAGCGTCACTGGCAGCCAGATGTTAACTGTCAAAACTAAAATCGAGGTTGATTGTTCATTATGATACTGATGCCTCTTAATTATGTGACATTGTGTTCAGGTTCCAGTTTGTAGATCTCAGTAACGACAAACTGTCCATTTGACTTTGAGATCATGAGCAGCATCATGAGGCGAGGAATCATCACAGCTGTTCGAGGTTAAAGGAAAAAAAGAGCAGACATGACGTGATAAGGACTCAACTAACAGCTGATTATTTTAAAGAAGAAAAAAAAGCAGCCAAACATCAGACACAAGGCTGACTTTCAGCCTACACACAGTTCATATTCCTAAAGTGGATAAAGTGAATCATGAGTGAAACTGCAGATAATGTGAAGAAAATAATTTTTTAGCAGTTTTTCACAACCCACTGTGCAAAATAAGCAGGTCAAATATCTAAATAACACCAAGACTTGGTTAAAAACCCACAGGAAACAAAGCTTTTTTTCAGGCTGCAGAAATGAGGAAGACCTCCCTTTACATCCAATCTGGCTAATGAGTGAAAGGAACTTCCTCCTCCCAATCACCTCTGCAAACTCCAAACAGGATGTGCACAAAACTTCAGGAAAAAATATTTAGTTTGCTAATTCATTCCGGCCATTATCTTCTCTCTCTCTCTTACTCACACACACACACACACACACACACACACACACACACACACACACACAGTCTTTTTATTTTTGTTAGCAGTGAAACACAGATGGTGAGAACTGCAGTCAATCTAATGGCCACTAGAGGCTGGCTCCCACAGACTCTTATTTGAAAACGTCAATCAAACAGGAGTAGGAGTGAAACAGAAACCCTAAAAGGATGACTCCTTGAAGTGATGAAGGCAGGTTGAAGATGATTAGATAAAAGCTTTGTGGACCTTCTCGCTGTGATTGAGTATTGTCAGATACAGGCTGGCTCCCATAGACTCTTATTTTAAAATAGAGAAGCAAACATGTTATTATAGCTATGGAGGGTTTCTCCCTTAACATCTCTGAATAGTTGATTGATTTTCACATATGAAAATAATCCTGACCTATGTGTACACTCTTTATTTCTATACAGTGCTGTGCAAAAGTCCAATTTCTTTATAAGTTGCTTCCAAAGAACCAGAATTAATCATTTCTGAGAAGTGTGTGTTTGTTAAGCTACTTAACACTAATCTATGAGTCATTCAAGTGGAAAGAAAAGCTCCTAACTCGAGGGATGAACCAGTGTTGTGTCAACAAATAACAGGCAACCTGGCAAAGAACCAATTTAAAATAAACATATCATTTGTTCCCCTTTTTTTCAAATCTACAGAAAACCCAAAAGATAACAGTTTGAAAGACAAAAATTGTATTTTCTGCCAATGCAGTAAAAGCATACCAGGACAGAAAAACTGTGGAAAACTATCAGTCATGGATTGGGCTCCAAGTCCAGACCTCAACATTATTGAAGAAACCTGGAGAACTAGAAGACTAGTTAAAGGAATTAAAACAAAGCTTCCTAAAACAGTTCAGACTGTGCTGAAGAATAAAGGTGGTTATACCAAATATTGACTTCTAGTCTAGTTAGATCTCTACAAACCTTTTTTTTTTTTTTTTACCTTGTATGCCGTTTCCATCTTTCTCCACCAAAATATAAAACATTTACATTTGTAACAAAGTAACTTTTTCAGCTTTTCATAAATAACAAGGAAGAGGAAAAAAAAGGGAAAAAAAGGGAAGGGAAAAAAAAACAAAACATTTTTTTTCCCCCTCTGGGGGTTTTTTTTTCTTTGTTGCTTGTTTGGTAAATAATAAGAGAGGAAAACAATGCTCTAACATGAAAACTTCTGTTTTGTATTCATTGTAAACAGTTTGTTTTCAGTCTTCTTTTTTTCTTTCTAAACTATATCCACAAATACTCCATTAAAATATTTTGAATTAAAAAAACAACAAAAAAACAACAACACACTTTTAAACTTTTTTCCACTCGTAATGTCCAGCAGGGGGCGACTCCTCTGGCTGCAAAAATAAAGAAGTTGGGTTGTATGGACGTCTATGGGAAAGTAAACTCATCAGAAAAGTATATATTCACACTTACAGCTGTCATGCTTGACTTCTTACAGCATGATTCTTGTTTTGTAAATCATGGACACATAAGAGTCAAAGATAACCCAGGGTCTGCTTTACCTTACCAGTGCAGTGTGTTGTTTACTTGTCAAAAAAAACAACAACAAAAAACCAAGATGTCAGCAATGAAAATGTCACATCTGGTTAAAATTTACACAACTGAATAAATACACCCTCAAATGCAGAGATTTAAAAGATATTTTTTAATAGTGCACCGAAGTATGAAAACAAGATTTGCAAAATAAAACTATTCAAGAGCTTAGGTTGGTATAAGGTTAGCCTTCGTTTAGGTTGTATAACATCCTCAGCATCAAAGACACTTAAAAGACAAAGATAACGCTCAGACAGTAAAGACAAAACAAAGAACCTGAGAAAGAAAATCAGCACATCCATGACTCTACGAGCACCATAAGACAGAAATAATCAACGCTTTTCAGGAACCATCAACTCTCAGTGTTCAAACCTGAAGTCGTGGCTGAAAGGTGGGACTGACTGATTGGCAAAAGACACAGAAAGTGCAATAATTTTTCTGTCACTTAAAGTGCTCAACTCGTTAATTCACCCTCACAGAACGGCTATTACCTCCTCCACTCGAAACGCTCAGTCAAAGACGAGTGCAGGAAAAAAAAAACAACACCATGAAGATGCACATATTTAAAAGGATGAGGGGAACAACATCAGCAGCTCACGTCCATCGGTAGTGCTGACATGACCAACACTGAGGCTGATGACAGAACAACAAGGCTTCTTCTCATCACATAAAATCACAAGCACAGTAAATATTTTTTCTTCACTTAAGACGTAAAATAAAATCACACACAGTCCAGTTCAGGCGGTGAAATATCAGCGAGTTTTGGCTGCAGAGCGAAAGCTCCCTGTAGCGGCAGTCGTTCCAGAAGACACGGATATAAAATATGAATCTTTAGTGGTCATTTGAAGGTCAAAAATAAAACAGTTCCATGTACATGTTTCACTGTGTACACTATTTACAAACCTTTTTAACAAAGGAAACTGCAGACGACTGTTTTTATTGCACGAAGGCGATCACAAAGTTCGGTGACCCCAGCCTGGTTTGATTTCGGTTGATCTCCCCTTCAAGGTCGTTTCCTCAGGAAACACTAGACCTCTTCTAACACAACTATAAGCCAAGAACACTCCTTAATATCCAGCTCTGACTGCATACTTTCACTTCTGTGTATCCATTAGTGTGCCTGGGTGTTCCAGGGTGCCAAAGAGATTGTGCTCTTAAACGACCTGAGTGTCACTGTGAACACCCCAGCTTTAAAAAAAAACCAACAAAAAAAAACCTGACAGACGAACTTAAAGCTGAAAAGAATGAGTAAAGCGAAAAGTGCCAAATGCTGATGTTCCTTCATTGTCCACTGGAGACTTTCTCCAGCGGTGAGTGAGTCCTCACAGACTCCCATGCAGCAGAAATAAGCACGATTACAGCCTGCTACAAAAACAGCATTGGTCACTATGATCTATGACTGTCTCGATTCTGCTGAGATTTAAAATTGGGCTGTGGCAGCTCGTCTGTCTGCCAAGCTTCACTTCAGCTCACTGGAGCCCCTGGACTCAACCTCCAAACCTTTCTTGTGCTGTTTGAGGCTTCTGGAGCATTTTAATGCAGTTATCTCACTAATTATAAGGCTTTCTGAGAGTTGCAGTCGGTCCAAGAAGTTAATGCTTCAGTTTTGTTGAGTGAAGTTCTAGTATAACCGAAAAAGCTTTGGCTTTCGATTCCTCCTGTTTTCCCGCAGCGCATTTCAGAAGACTCTGATAAGTTCCTGTTTCGTACTGCTCAAAGTCACGGCGAGCTGATGAGGAGGGCAGGAAGTCAGACAAAGGAACAGCTTGAATTTAAAAATAAAAGATTATGGAGTCATTAAACGCTCCCAGTGTGACTTGAAGCCGTGCAAAGGATGGAAGAAAACAGTGTCATGGACACGTATCCGACAGATTCCTCGGGTAAGGCTTCAAAATGGGTGACATCACTGTGGCTACGTTGATGAATTCCTTGTGTGCAACCCTGTAGATGCAACTCCGTGCCCTACCTGGGACAATGTGATCTAACAACCGTGTAACTGTCCCAAAATCAAATGCAAACAATCAAAACAGGAGGAACTTCCAAGGAGTCGGGGCGCTGGAAGAGGTCCACAGGTTCACTCAGAGACGACCTTAAAGGGGAGATGAGCTCAATCTAAACTTGACGTGGGTTTTTATTTTTAGGAGCAGAACTTTTTTTTTAAGGGTTTCTATCCCGTTTAGAGCTCGTGTTCAGGATCCAGCACTGAGGAAACAAGACGTGGTGCTGTCCTGTTAGGCTGTAGTGTTATCAGTCTAGTGTTTCAAAAGTGGAGACACAGAGGTCGCTCTGACTACCCGAGCCGCCCCCGCTGGGTACCAGGAGCTCGTCCGTGTCCAGCATTTCCAGCTTTGCCAGATTTCTGGTCGTGAAAACAACTCAACAACAGTTATGCGTCACAGGAACCATGTGGAAATAATAACAATGCTTTGTGTCCAATAGATTGTCATTTGTTAAGATCCTTCAGTAGACCAAAAGGAAGTCTTCTCCAATATTAACGGTTTAATTTGGCAATATCACTGATAATGAAGTCCTGCATCTTGAGTGTCGTACCGTTTCTTTCTTTTAGACACAGAAAATAAGCAAAAATGAGGAAATCTTTAGTCTGTAGTGTTGGATGGAAGTGTGATGATAAAACCGAGCTTCCAGAACTAAATCTGAACACTGTAGAAAATAAATAAGATGTAATGGGAGGCACTGGGGTACGTTCAACGTCTCTGAAAGCTTCCCGATTGTCAGCTCAGCCAGATCCACGATGGCCGCCCTGCAAGAGAGAAGAAAAAAAAACGTTGTCAGAGACAAAAACTGTGCGCTTGCAGAAACTCAACATAACAAAAACTTCACATTTTCACCACAAACTAATTTTCTTTTACCTGAATTTTTTCAACAATCTCTAAAACCTGCAGGCCAAACACTTTTCATATATTAATTTCCTATTTTAATAGGAAACACTTTCACTGCCAGGCTTCAAGAAAACAAAACACAAGAAAAAAAGGAAGATGTTTTATACACAGCAGTGATCACACCTCAGCCTGCAGAAGCAGCACTGATTAAACACGCCTTGAAGGTCATCAGTTATAGTAGTTTACCTGAAATATCCCACCTGTACTGGACAGGTTGTAAGACCCCTTTAAATTTGTGGATAAACACTGTGTGTCCTCTTATATTATTTGAATATTTTTCATATTTTTTTCCTTATTATCATACTTGCATTGATTAAATTATCCAAGTAAGTAAAATATAAAACACTGCCCGTGTTGTTGGAAGGTGGCGTTGTCTGAGAATACAAGAGTTTGTGGCACTGTTACATGATGAGCTGATACTTGATCTGTAATGAAATAGTCACCCAATAATAAACGCTGATCTTACTGAGGTCAGATCCCCTCAGCTCTGCTGCGAAATCGAATCATAGCTCCACTAAAGCAATGACCAGAGACAAGTGACTTCTGTCTAAAATATTTAGGCTGGACGTCGGACAGATGCCGGACAGATGTTCAAGACAAATGGCTAACTCTGGTAAATATTATCGGCTTGTTTAGGGAACAAACCTGTCACAGGATTTTGCATTAAAGTGGAAGTTTTTTTTAGGCTGCCAAGCTCAAAGCAAAGCGTGGACATAAGCGTGTTTTTGAGGATGAGACGTGAAATGAAATAACATCTATTCCTTATGGTTTTCTTTTCTTTTATTCCCTTTGCCTTCAAACTACACTGATGACAGAAAAAAAAATGTGGAAAACCGAAACAATGAGCTAAAAAGAGACTAAAAATCCAATACGTTTCTATTTGGATTTCTCATTGTCGGTTTTCACACTGCAGAGGAAATTTAGGTTAGAACTAACTATGAAGGATCAAAACTGCCAAAATCCAAACTAAATAAATGTCTGAAAAGAACAATAATACACCAGTAAATCATCCAAAAATATCTTTATCAAAATCATTTATGACATAGATTACTACCATTTTAATTTCCCTCTGTATTTCATTAACTTTATTTTAATTCCCCTATTTATGTAATTTCCAACGAATTAATTAATATACTGTACTAGGGTTTCTTCTTCTAAAAAGAAATCCTACCTTCCAGTACCATTTTCAGATTATTGTTATACATTTCTGCCTTAGTTTGTTCCTTACTTTTATTGGCAATAAATAAAATAAAATACAAAATTAACATAACATAAATCTAAGAGAAATGCCAGGAATAAATTGTTCTATCAAATGGGGAAAATAGTGAAGTTTAGGACAAAACATGCAAAATATGTTTATTAATCTGTCACAACTGAATTGAATTTTAAATTTAATTGAATTTGGTCTCTTTAATACAATATTAATACTGCTGGTGAATTATATTTTATGCTAGTGCATTTTGTGGCAATACATAATGAATTAATAATAATTGTGGCAATAAGTTATATTAAGAATTCTAAATGTTAAAAGAAATAAGAAAGAAAATTAAATTAATATTTTAATTAAACATCCGAAGAAAACACGAAATTAAATTAAAGAATGTTAAATAAATATAGAAGACAAACATAATTTTCAAAAACAATTATGTTTTTAATCAAATTATTTTAAGTTTTTTTTTTTATTTTTGACCACTTTAGGGGCAAGACAAAATAAAATTTGTTTACTTGCTTTAATTAAAAAAGCAAATAAGGATGAATAAAATCAAGGGAAAAATAATACAAAAATATATACTACATGTACAAAATAGAAAATTAAATAGGTAATTGTATATTAAGAGTATTTATTTGTAACATTTGCGCTGATTTAATGGAATATTTATTTTGCTATTGCTGAATGAGCGAGTCTCTTATTTGTTTTTGTTTTTTCACATTTTAATTTGGACAGTTTCGGTCCTCCGTATCCTGCAGCACCATCAGTCAGTCAGAGTACACAAATGACTACTTTTGATTTGTTATTCTTTCAGTCTAAGATTGAATCTAGCAGCCTTTCACAAACACAAACACAGAGGTAAACAGCGCACAAACCAAGGCCAGAAAAGGTCGACTGTGATTTACATTTTGTTTGACTGCCGGATCACGAGCAGAAGCTTCCTTCGCCGGGGGAGACGGTGTGGAGGGGAATAAGGCTTTCACACTGCTCGCTGTCATCTGGCAGCCTGCGGACGGAGAAAACAGGATGTCAATCATCATCACAGTCGCCATCCTGACAACCATCATTATTATTATAATCACCGCTAACCAAAAAGCAGAAGAGCGCAGTGCAGAGAGGTTAGTCAGTGAAGCATGTACAGCTGATTACAGACTTAACTTAGCAAGACTGCAAGCCACAAATGGACTGCATTATCCAAAGTGTGTGTCAGAGTGAAGGTCAATCCATTTTTAATAGGTCACACACCACAGACGCACAACAACAACTCACTTTCTTTTTAAAAACTTAAAAGCTTTGACTTCTTAAAAACACCAGGCGTGTGATGACTCACTTCCTGCACAGGCTTCAGAGTACATTAGCTTTGCCTGCTCTCAGGTGTGTGCACAGCTACAACTTCCATCTGCCTTTTACAAACACACAAGCCATTAAGCAGCTTTTTGCAGCTGCATCACAAATGACACAGCCGCTACATTTGGAGCCTCACTGTACACAAATAAAAGTGGATAATACGGACAATGTGTGCCCATAAAGTCCAAAAAGACTCAAATGATGT
The DNA here is from genome assembly GCF_036321145.2 of Pelmatolapia mariae. Classification (NCBI taxonomy): domain Eukaryota; kingdom Metazoa; phylum Chordata; class Actinopteri; order Cichliformes; family Cichlidae; genus Pelmatolapia; species Pelmatolapia mariae. Next base: position 6,920,670 of record NC_086241.1, on the reverse strand, counting down.
GCTCTATTTTTGTTTTGTTTTTTCATTTCACTGATGTTCATTTGCTTAAATAAGAGTTTGAACAAACATGTTATTGAGAAATTAAAATGTATTTGGCTCTAGTCAAAGTGTCATTACATTTATGGTTATTCATCCCAAAAAAGAGCAAAATTCTGCTCAAATTTACTTTTTTTCCCCCAATATTGTACCAGGCTGTAAGTTTTTTGTTTTATATATTTTGGTCATTCTTACAATCACCAAACAATTACCCTTACTGCCTAACGAGTTATCAAGCATGTGGTTGCACTAACTTGTCACATCTCAAAGCACTAAGATGATGATGGAGAAAAGGCTCCTGTCAAGCTGGGTGGGCACATCCATCTTTTATGTACAGTCTACGTTCCGGAGCCAACCTTATAAGAGGAGTTTCAGTTTTCTACACTTCCTGGCTTGGTTTTCCAGCCCCGGAGCATAACTCCTAATCCTAATTTAGCTGTTATTATCATATCTGAGATTATTGTCACAATCCATGAACAGAGCTGCTGCTGATAGGGACGGCTTTCAGCAGCACTTCCTCTTTTCATGCACCGTTGCTCACCAATGGAGGGTTTAAAAGAAGAAAAACCCCCTGATGATCAATGTTTATAGTCTTGTACCTCTGAATGCGATGCTTCCTGCAGATGAAGGCGTAAACCCTCCTCAGCCCCACCAGCACTGGGTCCCAGTTGTTGTAGTGACATAAAAGTGTGGCGATGAAGAAGGAGAGGAAGACAGGGACCGCCCCGGCAAAAAACAACCACGAGAAACGCACCTGTCGACACACACACACATGAGGGGAAACTAACACAATCCGTGCCATTAAAGGTGTGGTGTGGGGTGTTTTCCATGTATTAAACACATTTTATTCGGTCATTAAAGGACCCTTATAAGACTGAATCACAAAGAGTTACTTAAAATAGATAAAAGTACTTTAAATAGACCCATTCAGAGTCATTTAGATACAATTTTGACAGTTTTCTTGCTGATTTCACACAAAACCAACAAAATTACGTACAATTTTATCTCAAACTCTCACCTTCTGCATGCAAATGTCGGCCATAATGGAGAGTGGGATGGTGAGGCTCAATGCCAGAGTCCCAATTAGAGAAGATGTGAGGAAACAGCCCCTGAGGACACAAAGACTCGTCACTAAAATCACCACTTCTCTGAAAGCTATACATTATTCAAACACAGCTCCTTGTGGCCTTTATGGTAGTGTGAACGTTGATGATTTGGTGTCACTATCGTGACCTGATAGAAAATGTAACCCAGCTCACCAGAGCCAGAGGAACTCGGACAGAACTGTGCCGATGAGGCCGTTTATGAGGATGTACGTCCACACGAGTTGGCTGGGGAGCTCAAAGGCCTCGAAGCCGGTGTAGTGGAGTAGGAGGAAGCCAGGCCACAGCAGCAGCAGGTTGAACAGACCCACAAACCCTGAGAGACGCACAGCACACCCCAATTTAGACAACTTCATGGAGTGAGACTGCACAGGTGCCCGCTGAGCCTTTAAAACAAACACTTCTCCTACCAAAGAACATTGGGATGTCGAGCTTATCCTCCCGATCCACTCGTCGCTTGATCATTACGATATAGACGGCATATAGCATCGCCCCAGCCAGCGACCACAGGGAACCTTCATAGAAATATAAATCATTACATTAGATGTGGGTTTTTTGTATTACACCAACAGACTAGGAACAAGGTGATGCCTGTACGAGGCCTCTGTGATAAAGAAAAAGTTGGAAATCACTGACCGATGACTCCTTTCCCATCTGGGATGTCCATGCTGGAGAGACTCACGAGGGCAACGCCTCCCATGCTAAACAAGAGAGGCACTGAATTAATCTCACAATTAAAAAAACATGTTAAAAATAGAAAACACAGAGAGAGAAAGTATAACACAGCTACAATGCTCAGATTTTCTGAAAAACAGAAAAACTGCAGAATGAAATTAATAATGTGATGATTTTCTTAATCAGGTGCAGCACAGGGTTTAATCAGCAGTAGGACCAAACAGTCAGTCTCTCTGAAGGAAAACAAAGATGGTTGAGAAAAAAAATAAAATTAAAAAAATAATAAAATAAAATAAATCATACTATGAAATAAAACCAGTGAATCTGAGAGCACAGCCAGTGAAGAGCGTGAAAAATCTGCTATTTTCAACAACGACCCATTATTATCAAGTATTGTGCAAAAGTCTTGAACCGCCCTTCATTTTTTATTTTACTTCCAAGAAGCCAGATGGTCTTCAGCATCAGTTCTCCAGCTGTCTGAAGGTCTTTCAAAGCATTTCCTTCGACATTGACTCCCTTTTCGCTCACATTCATTACAGTTCTTGTACCTGACCATTCTGTCTAATCAGTGTCTATTAACCTGTTTTAGGTCAAATTAACGTAACTCTTGAACCAGTTGCGCACTCAAAAATTTCAACAGTTTCTGAAAGTGTCAACTCTGTGCTTTTTCTGTGATATATACACGGTAATCCCAGGCAGGGCAGCACATCCAAATCACGGCAAATAACAGTAAAAAGCAAAAACTTTTTTTTTAAACTACTGTAAAAATATCTGTTTTCTGTAAAGCTCAATCACACACACACTTTCTCAACCAGTCTTCGTCTTTGAAGCTTCAGATTTTACGGCAGTTACAGATCTTGGAAGAAAAACATCGCAAAACGCCTGTCTGACGTCAGAGACAGGTTAGGCTTTAGAGGGTTAAAAGTTCCACAAAAGAATACTAAATACCAAGTTCTTGTTCAATCTGCCAGTTTATGTGTCTGTGATGCTAAACTAGTATCCTCTGAATGAAGTTGTGTGTTGAGCAGGTTGTTCAATGCTAGAAATGAAAAAAAAAAGAACTTTTTGGATAAATAAATGCAGTCTGAATGTGTTTAAAAAAATAAATAAATAAAATCAGCTCTGACTGCAGTTTTTTTTTTTTTATTAGAAAGTGAAAACGAGTGAAGATTAATTTTTAAATATTAAACATTATTCATTTGGGGTTTTCATTTATATGAATTTAATTTCTGTAAACCAGTAACTGTTGAGCTGAAAATGACCCCAGAGATTTCCATTCTGGTATTCTGCTTCAGCCCAATGCAGTGAAAAACAAACAAATGAGGCTTAAAGACAGTCTGGGGGAGGTGGGGGGGACTTATTCACTTTACTTCAGAGGCCAAACTTTAAAAAATAAAATGAAAAAATAATTTGAAGCAGAGCTTGAGGATTTCCATGAATTTTATGGAACCAGTAGAGCTGGATGGAAAAGGTGCAGCCGGAAGACCAGATTATGAAATCTATGTGTTTTGGTTTGTGCAAAACACAAACAAGCTAAGAAAATAAGAGCTACATCTCCTCCAGCAGAGATGACAGCTTATGACTTTTATTTGTTTTGAATCAGCTGCTTAGGAATATGAAGTTAACAATACTCAATAAGAAAGGAGCTGGATTTATGATCTGAAATACTCCTGAATGAACTAGACCTGGTGGTGTCAAACATACGGTCTGAGAGCCACAAACAGCCCACCAAATGGGCCATTCGGCCAAATGTAAAAGGAAGGTGGTTTTTAACTGTATTTTTATCAGTTTTACAGCCTTCTTATTGACAAAGTAAGTTTGTAATAGATAGAGGACAGAAACTGAGGTGTTTTTTAATTAAATAAGAGGTCCTCCGTAAATTTCTAAATACATTTTTATTTCTGTGAATTAAAGGGTAAAGAAATCTGGGTAGTGAGCTGTGAGGCCCTTTTCTGTAACGTTATTCATTAATTTCTTTATGTTTAAGCCCAAAAAGCCACAGTGGCAGCCAGCATTTCTTTCCAGTGAATAAAGAGGAGACCCTTTTGTATGCTGTATCCTGTTCTGAGCAGCCACCTGCCCCACATGGAGATATCACCCTTTAAAATGTACCCAAAAATGGCATAACCCTTTGAAATTACACTTTCTGAATTTTCTTCTCAGTGAATATATCAGATTTCCAAATTCCGAGTTATTTCCACTTTTTATTTTTTAAGTTAGCTGACCCTGAGGGAGTCTGGTCGGGAGTGTTCTTGGATTTGACTCCCACAATGCTTTTTCTCACCCTCCGCGTGATCCGGCCTTACCTCAGAGCCACGGCTAAGAGCTTGGAAAGGGTGAAGCGGTCGCTGCTGTTGCTGGGAAATATGGCTGCCAAGATGAGTGTAAACAGACCTGAAGAGGAAAAGGAGACATTCAGAAATGATTTAATACAATAATCCATCATCTCTGAGATGTTAGTGCTGTAATGTACACGGAGAGAGAGAGTGATGGAGTTACCTGAGGTGGAAGATAAAATGTTGACGATTGCGACCTGCGTGTCGGACAGAGCTTCCTGGTAGGACAGGTTAGCCAGGAACCACTGCGAGACAAATAAAACCAACGATGAGGCCTGTGATAAAACACCGTTTAATTTGCCTCATAAATCCAGCTCTGACAGAGAGCCGGGAGCTCCAACTCCTCTCACTGCTGCTCACCACAAAGCAGAAGAAGAAGCTGATTTTGGCCACGTCAGTGATGGTCAGCTTGCCCACGGTGCGCAGCATGGCCTCGTGGTCCTTGGCAGCGGGGTAGGACATGCGCGACAGCTTGGCCTCCAGGGCCTGAGTGGAGGGCAGCTGACGCACCTCCATGATGTTACTGAAACGCACCCGCTGCTTTTTGGATGCTGGGAATAAAGAGACAAGACGTGACTTAAAAGGCTTTAATGTTTACTGCTGGACACACCTAGTTAGGCTCTAATGTACAAGCTGCCTCCACCAAAAGCAGTTACCCTCTTGGTGCAGCAATCAGTATAACACTGTGTCTTCTCCACACTTTGACCCTATGATCTATCTGCTGTAGGCAGAATCTGGACTCATCACTGAACACGTTCAGGTTCTAATGCACATGTTACAGACATCACCGCAAATGGGCTTAATGGTTAAGGGCAATCCTGGCTGCCTTATGAGACCAGAGCCTGGCTGTGTGCAGTCTGACCTGGATTGTCTAGGTAGAGAGTCATCAGCCATATCGTCCTGCAGACCTTGACTGCAAACGTGTAAATGACTGCCTTCGGTTCCTACGTGCTGACAGATTAAGGAAACGGTCTTTTTGTGTTGTCTGACTGGAACGCCAACTTTGCAACCCATCTCTCTCAATTTGGAGAAGATACTGGTGCTCACTCCAAATAATGCTGTAACTTGGTTTTGTGGAAAACCAGCATGAAGTTGTCCTATAGCATTGGCCATGTCCAGATCAGTAAAAGGTTCTGCTATTCAGGAGCCAATCAGGCAGCTGTGGAGTACCAGTAGCTTTAAAAAAGTGACTGGCAGAATAAGCCATTTGTTATTGGCAGAGAAAACTTGTTTTTTTTCCACAGGCACAACCCACATACTTAACTCTGCTGCTCAATCCACAATGCTTTTCTTTATAAATGTGGCAGAGAAATAAAAAGGCTTTCCAACAGTATGAGATTCATTACCAAGAAACATTGTTACAAGAAAGAAAGAAACAAACATCCTTACTTTTTATGCTAATTTTATGTGTGAGATTTTTTATTTTCAAAGTTTGACATAATTTGTCTCATTCAATGTGTAACATGGTGTTTGAGTTTGTTTCCAAAACAATCCCGTCAAGTTTTTGCCATTTAATCATTCGAGGTTCATTAATATTTATTTTTAATCACCCTGGATTCCCTCTGGATTCTTCAAAATTATCTCCTCACACGTCGCTCTGAGCGCTTCCCAGAATGTTTTAATTTCATAAAAAACATCACTTCTAGCTTCAGGTGCCACAAACATAAACACAGGAAACGAAATCTCAGCAGAAACACCAAAAAAAACATCACCGTTTACCTTTTCACAGCTTCCCATCACAGCAGTTAAGACACATGATTACTTTTTATGCTCGTCTTCATTCGTTTGTGAAGGCGAGCATAAAAAAAAAATCATTGTTTCTTAACTGCTCTATCAAACAGACAATTTGAGCATAATTTAGTTTTGTTAGTCAGTGAAAGCGAAGGTCTGAGGGGACACAACGTTTTCTTATATTTGCACAGCTCAGCACTGCCCTCTGTTGGTCAGAAGTTTCAACTCCTAATCAGTCACGTCTGGGTGAAAGCTTCAGAAGCAGGGATGCATTTTTAATGAATGACACAAACATCAGTACTCACAGGATTCACAGTCTCCCATTAAACAGCTCGAGTGCTCGGTGGGGACGTCCTGGAACTTCACAGGTACGTACAGAGGCTCACTCTGCAAAGGTGTGACAGAAAGCCAGCTTAAGTACAGGTGCAGGAAGATTTACTCGTGTGCAGTACGTCTGCAGTAATTAAACTACGTACCAGACAGTTGTTCACAGTGGAGTCAGTGGTGCAGGGTGTGAAGTAGGCTTCGGCATCAGCAAACTGCAGAAAGGTGCAAATCAAAGAAGTCAAAAGCAGAAGATGTCAGACTGATCTTCAGCTTCGTAACAGAAAATGATATAATTCTATAACCTTTAGTTAATTATCGTCATTTTTGTTCATGAACACAAAGAATGACAAACATAAATGGAGACAAAGTTAGAGCATAGAGCATTTGGCAGGTTTGCAGTGGACAGTGGATATAATGGACAAAAGAGTTGAAACAAGGACAACCACAGAGAAGATTCATGGATGTGATGGAGGAGGACATGCAGAGGGTTGGCGTGTCAGAGGAGGATCTGAGGGATAGAGTGAAATGGAGGCTGAAGGTTTACTGTGATGAGCCCACAAGGGAGCAGACGCAGGGGGTCTGCCTGTATTTTCTGATCTTTTCCTTTGTGAAATACTAAACTTTTTGTGCTGCTTTCTGAGGTAAACATGAAGCCTCAGCTTCCCAGTAGATGCATGAATGGTATATTTGAAAATCCTAGCTGACTTCCTTCTCGAATTATCCCACTCACAAGATTTTCAGAAAAACTGACCTCTGACCCTGACCTCGAGGTTGATGTCACTGAGAATTGTCTGAGATTTGTAGTAGAAGCACCTGTGGTATCAATTTGAAACTCCTACGTAACCTCCTTCTCGAGTTATCGAATCAAAAAACTTGGGTGTCTCCCTGGAAGAGTTTAAAGCTCTTATAAAGACTTGTGTTGATGTTCCTAAGCCTTTATTTTGTCTCCTGTCTGTTTGCGTTGTCTGACACAGTCATATGAGCTTGCCAAGCAGGTCTCACTTTACAGAGAGATTTAAATCTAAATTGGCTTCCTGGTCAAATAAAGTTAAAAATAAGTACAATTCTGGGGTTTTTTTTAACCCCTACTCTACAAACATACAGGCGGAACTGACCCCCTGAACAAACATGTTCAAAGGGTCAGTTCCCCCTGAGCAGAATGTTTGCCTCACTGACTCGTGTTATGATGAAGAGCAGCGAGCACAGCAACATTTACACTGATGAGAGTTTTAACAATAAAAGAGCTCGAAAGACACCTGTCACCATTAGAAAAGTAAAAGCATGAAAAACAGCCCTTAAATGTGCGCTGAAAGTGTCCACTTACGAAGGCGGACCGGCGGCGTTTCAGGGTGCCCGTGCACTGCTGCCTCCATGGCCGCCACAGCAGGAAGCCCAGCAGGTACAGCACGAACATGGACGTCTTGGCGAAGGTGCTGAAGAAGGGCTTGTTATAGTCCTGTCGCTTGAAAATGTACTGCAGAAGAAGTTGTTTCATAAACTTCATTTCAAAGATTGAAACTCACAATTTAAAAATATTTAACTGCAGTTTTTCCTCATGAGACGTGAAGGAAGAGCATCACAGTCAGGTAAAGTTACTCCAGCACCATCTGGTGTATCTGCGCCTCATTTTAAAGCGGGCCTATTCTGCTTTTTTCTGCTTTCTGGGTCACATTAAACATGGTCACCATTTTATTAAGCGTCTTGATGCATTCTCAATGATCCAGGAAAGTAAATCTCCAAAAGTTGATTCTGTTCATCTGGACGTAGCGTTTTGTGGGAGAAACGTTTCGTCACTCATCCAAGTGACTTCTTCAGTCTCAGAAACCTGCAGTCAGCTGAGACTGAAGAAGTCACTTGGATGAGTGACGAAACGTTTCTCCCACAAAACGCTACGTCCAGATGAACAGAATCAACTTTTGGACATTTTATTAAGCCTTTTTAGTGTTTGGCTCCAACATCACAGGCGTGGAGATCAGACTTACCGAGGTCAGCTCGGAGGAGGCGACCCAGATGACATCCACCAGCAGGAGTATCACCACCCCCAGAGCCATCCGTCTCCGCTGGGCTGCAGAGCTACCCTGAGAGCTCATCCGGTTCATGATGAACACCCACTCCATCGGGACGGTGAGAGGAGAAATTCAGAAACTGCCTCGCTGATGACGACATCAGAAGACCGACAGAAGACAGTGAGCTCCGAGGTTGACCAACTATAAACTTCCCAACTATTTACCTTAGATTTTTTTCTGCTTTAAAGCTGTTGAACCTGTTCTAAACCCGTTTAAAAAGCTGCCATTCAACATTTTAACCACTAAAAACATCTAAAAAGTTATGAAACCACACAAAGAGAGACTTCAGTCTAACATATCAACCAAAACCTCAATTTTGAATGTGGCTAATCTAGTGTGGAGTCTTTTAATCTGGAAGTGGAAGTTAGACAGACAATGCAAGACATAAAAAAACCATCAGAAAACTTTTGTCCAAACAATAAGTGTGTTAGTGTCTGTAAGTTTGCCTGCAGTCAAATGTTTAACGGAGTAAGGTTATCTTTTTACCACTTCAACACCCACCTGGTCGCTGCCAATAAGTAAACTGTGAATTTTAGCCAGTCTCTTTGAAGGTCAACTCAGATTCTTTGTTTCAGCCAGTTTAAGTTGAGACTCGCAGTTAAACACCTGCAAAAAAAACAAACAAACAAAAAAAACAAATTAGAAGCCGGGAGAGTTACTCCACTGTGCTGAAAAACTTTGTGTGCGTGAAAAAACAACAAATGTCCATGATAACATATTTATCTCTATCCCCTATATTTGATGACCTCTGTTTCCTTAATGATGAGTTTGACAAGTCAGTTTATTTCAATAAAGATGGGGTTTGATGACCATTAGAATAGTTTGTGTAGCTGCACAGGCAGAGACCAGCCTCACTAACTTTTGATTCAAACCCAGTTATTTTGTTATATAAGCAAGTCTGAAATATGACACAAACCAATCAGTTCAGAAAAGAGCTTTGAGGGTTGCTTCTAGTCAACTTTCAAAGGGTAAAGAGTTAAACGCTGCACAGAGAGCAGACCATGGATCTGTGTGAAGAAAAGGAAAATATAAACCTGAGGCTACAGTCCCACGCACTCTGACACAAATCCTCTTCCTGATGAGGACATGAGTATCTGTTAACCAGCCCAAAGAACACCTCATAGAAAAATGCTGCGGTGGAAATATAGGCTGCAGATCTGAATGCTCATCGCTGCCTCTGTTAACTGCTGAACGATGAGCTTTGGGTGTTTGTGAGGGGTCTGCAGACACTGAGCTTTAACAATTCACTACTGTCTTCGTGCTAACATGCACTTTACAGTAATCATGTCAAAATTAAAATGCTTAACTCTTTTCTAATATTTTACAAATTTAAAGACTTTGTGAAATATCATTATTCTTAGTTTATATTATTTACTTATTGTTCCATATGTGGGTTACTGAGCGGTGGTGTGGGGAAATAAATCATACGACAGACAATACCAGTCGACTACCCACTTTTAAAAGGAGGGATAACAAATACAAATTAAGAGAAAATTACATTTTTGAAAAATATGAAATGTCGCGGTGTATCCGTTAAACTTTGGAGTTAAACCATGGAAGTGTTGTCCAGCAGACTGTAACTTAAATACTAAGAGTTCACCTGCAGCTGTATGTGACATGAAAGCTTTATTACTTCTTTGATTTTTTTTGTTGTTGTTGTTGTTGTTGTGGTGACTGTGTTTTAGTCTGAGGTTAGAGATGTAGTTGATCTAATTTTACATATTTGTTGTCTCTGAAACTCTCTTTTTAACCTACTGTGTAACCTGAGGTGCACCTTCTTAGAAACGTAACTACACGTCAGGTCAAAGCAGTACACAACTACTGTTATTGGCCTGTTCAGTGCCACCGATTACTCTTGTGCATTTCCAGCCACTTAACAATCATTGTCTCAATATAAGGACTAATAATCATAGCATCAATATAAGGACTCGCAAATCTCAGCAAATTCCTGGAGGGAGACTGCTCAATATACTGGACGACATCAGGGAATGTTCAAAGACTTGGAAAAACTCGAGGGACATATGTTTAGCCAGGAAAAAAAAAAAAACTGTCCACAACAAAGAGCTGGACCCAGAATGGAAAAAGATCACAGCATTTTGTTTGTTTCTATCGACCGGCAGGACATGTACAACATCAGGACACGACCACAAGGTAATTAGCACGTAATCCACTGATACAAGCACAAATGCCGACAATGAGGTTGGCCAATTACATATGTTACATCATAGGTGCTACAAACACTCCCTGCAGATATCTAACTCAAGCCTTACCAGTAACACTTTTTCTGATCTAACTACTAATTTTGACCTCACAGATTTATTTTCTTTCACATGTTGTATTTTATTTTACTGAGCAACTCTACTTTGATTAACCTGAAGTGATCAAATTGAAGGCAACTTGACTTAAGTTTCTGAAGACACTTTAAGTCTTATCTGAGAGGCAACTTAAGTTCAGAAAGCTGAGAGGAAGGCCTGTGCATTTACCCACTAGAGGGGCTGTTACCTTGGAGGACGTTGTTGACCCATCCTGACTTTATGAGACTCATTAAAGGTCACACTAGACAAGTTGTGAATGGAGAATCTCTTGCTTTAAAGGTGGCTGGTGGACAGGCCACCAACGCTACTCTGTGTGGTCTCCTTTACTGAACAGATAGACTTAAGATGACTGAGAACCTACACAGACTTTGTTTAATATTCTACCTGTTGTCTACCATATGTGAATTTCACCACATATATGGTCAATAAAATCCACACTGTGTTGAAATGAAGCGAATCATATGTTATAACAGGGCTTTTTACTACCATCGAAACACCAAACGGAGGGATAGATTTCGGTAAAATGGTGCTCATGGCTCCATTTTCAGACAGTAGGAGACTATGTGTAAATAAACTTTGTTCTGCTTGTTTTTAAACTGTCAGTGGGCATGTCCCGAACTTTAAAAACACACTTCAGAAAACTTTTAAACGACTACTAATGAAAGACATGCGTACACCTTTACTTACCTGAGCTTTAAATCCAACTATCTGCCAGCTAGCTACGCGCAGTACATCCAGAGAGCGTTGGCAGTAACTCTTTAAGGTACGAACAGGTAAGCTGCTGGAAACACGACCTCCTCAAAGCTAGCCACTCACGGCTTTTAAGCTAGCTAATTTATTACCTGTTAAATTCTGACAGTCTGGAGGTCGACAGGTGTCCCGACGCTTTACTTTATAACTTATCTTGACATCTACTCCAGTTCATTGCCCACAGCTCAGGCTGAAGTCCACTTATTCAGTGTACCGCCGTCGCAGGTGTGCTGCGTTTAGCTGCTTGTTTACCTATTAGCATTCTAAGCGCTAACTGGCTTGATTGAAAAATGAAAAAGAAACAATAGTAAAATAAGGATTTTTTTACCCGAATGTGAGAGTGCGTCATTTAGTTTGCGCCATTATTTAAGCATCATCCCATACGCTCCGGAAATCCTGACAAAAATCACAGCTTTGACCGATAAAAGTGTCACCAGCCCAGCGGTTGTAAACATTAGCTCAGCCTCCTGTCAGGTGACATCACTTACGGTGCAAGGAATTCTGGGGTATGAAGTCTTAAGGGGGAAAATGTTTGTTTTTTCATACGGTATTTATAAACTCTCATTTTCTTGGTTATTTGTTATGGCTGGGTGTTTTCACCTTTGAAAATGTCTTTTTGGAAATTAAATTGAGCAAATTAATTCAATTTTACCTCGGGCTGTGGAGAAAACATCATTTACAAACACAAATAAAAATAGGAGCTTCAAAGAGGTTTTGCTCATTTTGTTTGTTTGTTTGGGTCACTAATGTTTTAGTATGAACTGAAGTCTATTGAGTGATTCCCTTACAGTTTGTAATTTTTATCCATAAAAAGTAATTTGCATTGTATTTCAATTTCATTATACTTTTGCTTTTATCACAATATTGTTACTAGTTAATATTTTAAAAGTAATATTTTAATTTGTTTTTAAGCTGATTTGGACTACAGAGCTCTGGTAGTGCTCTGTAGTCTCTACTGCTCAGCCGCAGGCGAGAAACCGTTTGTGTCATTGCACTATACAAATACAATCATTATGCATACTTCTTACTAATTTATACATACAACTATATTATACTTAATATTTTCTTATTTATATTGAATTACACTGTAAATATTTTTTTGTTCATTGTTTCTGTATAAATTGCTCTGATGTGTTCTCATTCTTGTTGGCTTTTAATTCCGTTTCACCTCATCTGTGTAAATTTGTCGTAAACGTGTCGAAAATGAAAATCCTTGAATCCTTGAATATGAGTCCTTGAATGCTAATTTTATCTGAACAGCAGGTTTCTGTTGTTGTAGTGGCGCAGGTGTCTCCTCTAGTGGCCGTTGTTTTTTCTGCGCGTGCTTATTCCCAACCGTCGAAGAAGAAGTTTGACACCGCTTTTTTCGGTGAAACATGGCTGCGTCCATTATGAGCTAGAAGAGTTTTAGTGCTTTAGCTAAAGACGCCTCCTGCGTTTATAAGTTCTTGACACCCGGGATATTCAGTTGTTGTTGGAAGAACAAATTAAAGACAGGGTTAAACGGTAAGTAGCTTTTGCACATGTGTTTGCATAAAGGGAGTTAAAGCAGCTCCCGCCGTTAGCACAAGGCTAACAGGAGCGTCTTATTAAAGGCTAATAAACAGCGTGTAGCACTCTGGTATAATAACACAGATAACATCCTTATTATTCGTGTGTTTACAGGATCTTTGGAGCATGTTATCACCAGCGTGAGGGTCACAACATGGACTTCTCTTCACAGGAGGGGGACTCTGAGGCCCCCGCTGTCATCGATATGACCACCAGCGAGAAGGTCCGTTTTTGTGATCGCTGATAAACATTTTAGGGGAAGATTTATGGATTTTATGGTTTAAAAACTGGATGAAAGCACAACAGTTGTGATTATAATAATGGTGACCATTTTCAACGGCAATAGACCACCTTTTTGCCAGAATGAAAAGCTTTTTACAAAAAGGGCTTTAAAAGTCTTACATTTACCTTGCTGAAACGTGCAGCAACAAGTACACATACAGTAGGTTTGTCCTAAATTAGAAAATCTCTCAGCTGTGCCTTTATTAAATCAACTGTAATGTAATGGGGGTCTGCTTTCTCCTTCCAGGTTGTGGAGCTCCTGAATCAGGCTGCTCTGATACCCACAGATGAGAAGCTGAATGTGCTCAAACAGGTTTGTAGCTTAGACTTTTTAACTCTGTGATACAAAAGACCAAGCACGGCCCTTACCACAGGCTGTGGAGAAAGGTAGAGAATCTAAAGATGTTCAGATTTTCACTGGGAGTGACCAGAAAGGACAGGGTTAGAAATGAGTTTGTCAGAGAGAGGGACAGCTCAGGTTAATCACTTTGGAGACAAATTTAGAGAAGCAAGGCTGAGATGGTTTGGACATTTGCAGAGGAACAATAGTGGATATATAGGACAAAAGATGTTGAAGATGGAGCTGCCAGGCAGGAGATAAAGAGGAGGACCTCAGAGGAGATTTATGGATCCATACCATACCAGCTTTATTTATAAAGCACTTTAACATAAAACCAGGGTTCACAAAGTACTGTACATATACAAATAGCATAAGCAAAGTAAAATAAGATAAATTAAATAAATAAATAAAATAAAACATGTTAAAACAAATTGAGTCAACCCCTTAGAGAGTGCCAAAGGCTTCAGCAAATAAATGTGTTTTAAGAAGAGTTTTAAACTCAGAAAGAGAAGAGCCCTGCCTAACATGCAAGGGCAGATCATTCTACAACTTTGGAGCAGCTACAGCAAAAGCACAATCACCTCTAAATTTATACTTAGTTTTTGGGACCTAAAGGAGCTGCTGATTGGCGGACCTAAGGGAACGGGCAGGTGTATATGGTTGTAGTAGCTCCGAGAGGTAGGGGGGGGCAGGCCATTAAGAGATTTAAAAACAAAGAAATAACTTTAAAAACGATCCTAAAATGTACAGGTAAATGTAAAAGGTACAGGTAAATGTACAAGTAGGATGTTGTAAAGAGATGTGACAGAGTAGGATGCAGGGATAGGATGAGCTGGAGGATCCCTAAAAGGTGCAGCTGAAAGCAGTTTGAGTTATTGTAGATGATGACTTGGACTTGCAGGCTTAAACAAACTTTTTACTGTCAGCATATCTTTTTGGATCTATCATCAAAAAGCTTTTTTTTTAACCTACACCAGGCTGCTGGCAGAAAGTCACATGTGTGATATTTTTGCTAAACAAATATAATTATAAACTCTATAGTGGAGCCATTCTGGTTTTCCTGATTTTCTGTCCCATACATGTTTTCCAGCAACGGATGTTCATATTAAACATGTACAAAATTTCCACTAATGAGGTTGTGTATGTGTAGGTAATCCCTGTGAGCCAGAAGGCTTCAGACGGCTCTAAACCAGGAGTGTCAAACTTGTTTTAGAGCCCAGTTTGTTTTTAAGAGTGCCAGACCATTAAAACTATTGTCCTGTAACCTACATGAAAAAAATGTTTCTGTTTATTTCACTGTAAACAAGTTTAACTATACACTACTAAGGTGCCAGAGCATGGTGTTGAAGTCTCACCCATATCTGCAGCTGAGATATTCTATTTATGAGGGGCAGCCAATCAGAAGAAAACTGACTTAAAGGGGGAGGGGCTAAAACAACTTCAGCTTCAGAGAGAGGACGAACTTAGGGGCTGCACAATGGATTGAGTATAAGACAAAAATGGATTATTTTTAACTGTGAATTGTGCAAAGCTAGTCTAGCCGAGTCCAATATGGAGTTGGAAATGATCAGAAGATTTCAATGCAACCGTGTAGACTGGTGTCTAATCCACTTACACAGGAATGCTCAAGAACATTGATTCAGTACATGTATTTTATCTTCAGGTCCAGGAACTCATCATCAACAAGGATCCATCTCTTCTCGACAATTTTTTGGATGTAAGTAAGCAAGTATTTGTCTCTCATAACCAGCTTTAAATGTGCCTAATTTTTGTTTTTTGTTTTTTTCCTGTAGGAGATGATCGCTTTCCAGACAGACAAGTCCATCGAAGTGAAAAAGTTTGTGATCGGCTTCATCGAGGAGGCATGGTGAGTTTTCAGACCTGCTGTTGTTTTGTTTGTTTGTTTTAAAGTCAGGGTCAGCATTTGAGATTTTTTACTGTTTTATTATCCTGCTTTCAGTAAAAGAGACAACGAGCTCCTCCTCAGACTCATCGCCAACCTGAACATGTTGCTGAAGGATGAAAGTGTGAATGTGGTGAAGAAAGCCATCCTCACCCTCACCCAGCTGTATAAAGTCACACTTCAGGTACAAAGAGTCAGATTTACCGGCTTCATTTCTACCATTTCTTTCTTTATGCAATCAGTTTCTGTTCTTCACTTCATCTTCACTTCCTTTATCTTTTCTTGTCTCAGTGGTTGGTGCGCTCCAAAGCCGTGTCAGAAATGCAGGAGGCGTGCTGGGATCTTGTCACACAGATGAAAGGGGATGTTCTGGCCTTGCTGGACTCTGAGAACGACGGCGTTCGTACTCACGCCATCAAGTTTACCGAATCTTTAATCATCACTCTTTCACCGCGGACAGCTGACTCTGACGTCCCCAAGCGACAGGAAGGCGACATCAGCCTGGACAAAGTTCCCACAGATCACTCGTACATTCACTACGGTACAGATACTGGACTAATGTCATGTGTTGAGGTGGTGACGTTCACCTTTTAAGACTGATGTCTTCGCTTTTTCCCGAACAGATGAGCTGTGTGAGGAGGGAAAGACGGCGCTGGAGAAGCTGCTTAAGTTCATGGTCCACCCGGCCATATCCAGCATTAACCTCACCACGGCGCTGGGCTCACTGGCCACCATCGCTCGCCAGAGACCAATGTTCATGTCAGAGGTGGTGCAGGCGTATGAGACATTACACGGTGAGCTCTTCTCAGCCAGACTTCACACTCACTCTTTAGAGTGTTATATCGGCCTGATATCAGTTCAAAGCATGTTTTTCCCATGTTTGATATCATCAGAGGATATATTGCTTTACTATGACCTCTCACAGTCTGGCTGCAGCTGCTAAATAACTCAATTACAAGATGTTTCCTCTACACTTTCATTTTTCAGCAAACCTGCCCCCCACTCTGGCAAAGTCTCAGGTAAGCAGCGTGCGAAAGAACCTGAAGCTCCACCTGGTGGCGGTTCTCAAGCATCCCTGCAGCCTGGAGTTTCACGGTCAGATCAGCACCCTGCTGTTGGACCTGGGAATGCCCCAAAGCGAAATCACCCGCTCCACGCCTGTGCCACGAGAGCAGCGAAAGAGGCCTCGCCAAGAGCAATACACCGAGGGAAAGAAGGTCAAGATGGGTGAGTGGTTTCAGGCTAACCTGGATCCACGGATTGTGATTAAACTTGGTCGGATAGTTAATCGACAAAGTGCACTTCAGTTTAAGTTGTCAGTTGTTGTGGTCGAAGTCTAATCGTTTGGTGCTAAAGAGCAGCTTCTGTTCATGAATCATGTTTGAGACATGAAATGGTAAATGGCAAAATGGCCTGTATTTGTATAGCGCTTTACTAGTCCCTAAGGACCCCAAAGCGCTTTACACATTCAGTCATCCACCCATTCACACACACACTTTCACACACTCTTGATGGCAAGCTACATTGTAGCCACAGCCACCCTGGGGCGCACTGACAGAGGCGAGGCTGCCGAACACTGGCGCCACCGGGCCCTCTGACCACCACCAGTAGGCAACGGGTGAAGTGTCTCGCCCAAGGACACAACGACCGAGACTGTCGGAGCCGGGGCTCGCACCAGCAACCTTCCGATTACAAGACGAACTGCCAAGTCTTGAGCCACAATCGCCCCGGCAATGAAGAAAAAACTGAGTGCGCTCTGATCATTTAACAGCATGTTATAACAACCTATTAGCACCTTAAGAGGCTGATTGAATGTGACTGCATTTAGGAAATAGAAATTTATCACTATCGCTTTCTAAATTAGAAACCCATTGTCTAATCTCTTAAATCAAAAATCTGAACCAGGTGAAATAATGTGGAAATTAAAAGTGTTTGTAATCTCAAAAATAGCTGCAGATTAATGATGAGCAGCCTGTGTCTGTAGCAGAGGTGTTAACCATGCAGCCTGGGGTAAAGAAAATGCAGTGAAATCACAAAAACCTTCATATTTTCACTAGAATTCACTATTCCTGTTGTTGTGGTGGTGTCAGCATGGCTACACATGAGCAGAAATGTGTGAAAACGTTTTTTATAGCTGTATTAAAGCACTTTTATTTAGTTTTACAATTTTTGTACCTTTTTCAGATCTGCTGTAAACTGTAGAGCATGTTTAATGAGAGAAATGTCATTTAACATTAACATTTTCAGACTCCAGTCTAAAGGAAAAGCTGGTAATTGTGCAAAAAATAATTTGGATTCCTCTTACCTCTGACCTTTGTCTGCCTGCATTCAGAGCCGGCACTTATTGAAGATGATGAGGACAAAGAGGAGCCCGCCCCCCTCTCGGTTCCGAAGCCGGCCGCTGTTCCCGTCGCTCAGTCTGCCATCGACCTCACGGCCGAGTTCCTGCACCCGCTGCTCACCCCTGAGAACGTGGCCAACCTTGTGAGGAACATTTTTATTCTGCTCCCTTTCCTTTTAACCCAAACTGCCTCACAGCTCACCTCACACCCCCTGTGTCACTCTTCAGGTGCTCATCAGCATGGTCTACCTGCCTGATATCATGCCAGCCTCCTTCCAGGCCACATACACACCCGTGGAGTCAGCAGGCACTGACGCTCAAATTAAACATCTGGCCAGGCTGATGGCCACACAGATGACCGCTGCAGGGATCGGTCCAGGTCAGAAGAAGCTTATGTGACCCATCTCTTAAACTTGAAACCCTTGACAGATGAACTGAGATGCCACGGTTATCTGTGTCTGTCTCGCAGGACTTGAGCAGTGCAAAGCCAGAGGGGAGGGCGCTGTTAAAGAGGAAAATGATGATGATGCTGCCTCTAAAGACCTCCTCATCAAACGCAAAGTTCCTGCCGTGATGGTCGGGCAGGCCATTTCTGTGGTCGGAGGTTACACAGAAAAGGCTTCACCGGAAGTTCCAGCCGCGGTGGTAAAGAGGCTTCCTGAGCCCATCCTTCCATCTGCACAGACCAAGTGAGTTCAGGAATGGATGCAAGGTCACCGTCTACAGTTTAAAGTGTGATGTTTCTTTACATCACATCTAGACCTGTCCCGGCAGGTTCATGTCTAAACATATTCACTTCATTTTTTTATGAAATGAAGTGTAATAATTTTTTTCTCCAAAGCTTCTGAATCATTGTTGATCAGCGAGTTTTACGTTGTTTCAGGATGACTGGAGCGAGCGGCAGGAAAAAAGTATTTCGACTTTCCGACATCGTCCAGCAGCTATCGGACAGCCAGATTGAGAATTTGACCTCGAAAGCGGTGAAGCGCATCCTGCATTCTGAGAAGGCGATCGCTCAAAGTGGAATGTCTCATGTGAGTAACTCCAACCAGTCGTATAATCACTAAGAAGCAAACAACAAAAACGAAGCAATGTTTAACCTGGTTTAAAATATGTGCGGCAGGTCCGGGTGAAGCTCCTCTCCCGGCTTGTGACACAGTTCGACGGGATGATGAAAGCCGATGTGCTGGAGTTCATCCTGGATGACATCAGGACGAGGAGCGACCTGGCCTTCTCGCTGCTCTACCAGGAGTACAACACCTACCTCAGCCAGCTGCCGTCAGGGCTGCTGGACAGCTACGACCACTGTCTGTACACGCTGCTGTCCGGCCTGCAGGAGAAGCCTGAGCAGAGAGACGGGTGAGAGCACAACACTCTTTACTGCTCCTCAGTGCAGCACAGAGCTCCTCCCACTGTTGGCTAGCATTACCCAGCATGCCATTCAGTAGTGTAGTTTTATGAATGTGCAGTCAGTCGTGTTGAAAATATTCTCTTTCACAGGTTATCACGTTCATCCAGGTTTATCCTGTTGAATAGATAGTTGTGACATAGGGCTGTTCGATATAACGATATATATCGGATGACGATATAAAAACGTCTATCGTTTCATTTTACGCTATCGTTTGTTTCGTGGTGTCGCAAAATAAACTGTTTATGGCAATATTTTTTTCATCGTTTTGATGGTCACTGTAGTGGCTATATTAATTTCTTAAAGTTCTCTCTTTCTCTTATATTTTATATAACCACACTACGGACGGACAAGCGCCTGTTTTTATGCGTTGTGGTTAGCAACAACAACGGTAACAGCATCGCGTGTACGCTTGTTTATGTTCCACATAAACCTTTCACAATAAAGCTCAAGATCCTGTTGAGACTTTTCAAAATAAACTGAATTACGTGAAAGAGCAGATTATTTACGGATGAGAAGTGAAAAAGAGCCGCCAGAACAGGCTTTTCCCCGCAGCACGCCATGTAATAAATACTCACAAAGAAAACGGCGGCCATTACAACTTATGTCTAAAAATGTATAGTTTCATGCATCGGTTAAAACACTCGACTCCAGCTACATGACGCGCAGCTGGAAACACTTCCCGCAAGGCGAGCTGCCCGAGATTCACAGAATTTACAGAAAATGTTACATTTTTGTGATTTATATCGTTATCGGGATGATAGAATTCTTATATCGGGATATGAGATTTTGGTCATATCGCACAGCCCTATTGTGACTTATTAAATGTTTTATATTAATGTTTATGATTCACAGGAGTCCTGCACCAACACTCCACAGCGCTCCTACTGGCCAATAATATATTACATCTGCTTGCCAATAAAGTGGCATTCATATCCCTCGTCCCCCGTCCTTCATATTATGATAATGTCCCACTTTTTGATTTGGCCTGTGAAGCTCATAATAGAGAGCTGCTGAGCCCCGAACATGTTTAAGAATCAGAGCAGAAGTTGTTTTGGTGATGTTTGTCACTGAAACAGGAAAAAAAAATCTTGAATTTCATAAGTAAAAAAGTAAAACATGAAAGCGTATTTTAACCTTAAATCTCCTCCTGTTTGGTTCGCTATCACACAGGAATATGTCAAGGGCTTTTATTGTGAAAGGCAGGGACAGGAAGAAGCGCTTTTAATATTTGCACAGAACAAATCTGGTTTCTGGCACAGATATAGAAATAAAATTGAGCTGAATAGATCTTCTGTTGCTAAACCCGCTTTCAGTTGAGTTACCAGCTGATTTTTGACTGTTTCAGACTTTTCACCAAACTGGTGCTGGAGGCGCCGATCATCACAGAGTCGGCACTGGAAGTCATACGGCGTTACTGTGAGGACGAGGTAAATGATGGCACCAGTATAATGCTACTCTTGACTGACATGGGTGGATATGATGGCATATAGTGATGTAATTGGACGATATTTATCAGCTTTGTTTCATCAGTTTTATCTTGTTGAAATGTTAAAAAAACAAAACACGCATTGTGATGAAGCGCTGATGCGCCGCTTCTTCCATTAAAACCTCAGAAAGCAGCACCAAGCAAGGTGGTGGACCATGTATATACATCTATGGATTGTTGGGTTTGTTGGATTGTAGTTAACGTCCTGTTAACTGTGACCTGTGTTTCAGTCTCGGGTGTATTTGGGCATGACGACGCTGAAAGAGCTCATCGTCAAACGTCCTTCGAGGCAGTTTCAGTATCTGCATGTGCTCCTGGATCTCAGCTCCCATGAAAAGGAGAAGGTGGTGTACGCGTCTTCACCCTGAAATTCCCTCGGGTAGTGTTTTTAAAAGAAAATGTCATTTATTTTTGCTTTTTTTTTTTTTCTCTCAGGTGCGAACCACTGCCTTGGCTTTTCTGAAGCGCATGTACGAGAAGGACCAGCTCAGGGACTACATCGAAAAGTTTGCTCTGAACTACCTGCAGCTCCTGGTTCACCCCAACCCTCCATCTCTGCTCTTCGGGGCCGACAAAGACACAGGTTTGCCTTCAGCATGCACTCAGCAGCCCAGCTTAAAGTTAGGGGTGTGGCCACTTTAACATTTGCCGTTACAGCTAGTGACCACACATTAAATCTGAACTAGAACTTTTTGTGCTGTTGATGCTTTTTGGAGCATTTTTAGCTGTTCGCTGTTTCTGCTTCAGTTTAAGTGGGGAGAAAAAAAAAAACAAGCTTGCTAGCATTGGCTAATTAGCAAATAGCCCGTTAGCACTTTACCATTTTGTACAAATATGGCCACGTCTGGCTACAAAAAACCAACATTATAGCAGCCTAAATGCTGACATTAAGCTGTCCAAGTGTGGAGTACAAAACCATCAGGAGATGTCACAGTGGCTAAGTCCATTTTTGTATATACGGAGTGTGTAAGAGTAGCATTTTAGGTGCTTACTAAGTGAGTCGTTCAGACTTTTCTGACCTCCACTCTGTGTTTTTTGCTGAGGCAGAGGTGGCTGCTCCCTGGACTGAAGAGACTGTGAGGCAGTGTCTGTTCCTCTACCTTTCCCTGCTTCCTCTGAACCACCGGCTGGTCCACGAACTCGCCAGCGTCTACACCGAGGCCATCGCTGACATCAAACGCAGCGTGCTTCGAGCCATCGAGCAGCCTGTAAGTCACTCCTCACTTTCATTTCAAGCCCTTTTCGGAGTTTTGATCCGCCATTAATTTATATCAAGACTCAAAGTTTGTATAATTAGCGGCGTGGCTGCTGTAAGTAAGAAGTAATGCTCCTCTTTCTGAATATTATTATCAAGTCCTCTTCTGTTCTTTGTTTCTGTAGATCCGTGGGATGGGCATGAACTCTCCTGAGCTGCTGCTTTTGGTGGAAAACTGTCCTAAAGGAGCGGAGACTCTGGTCACTCGATGCCTGCACATTCTCACAGATAAAGGTAAAAACAGGAACCACAGAATCCAGTTGAATATGCCCCCGTTCTTCTGCTGATGGGTAACATAATTTTTCTCCCTCCACTCAGTGCCTCCATCTCCAGAGCTGGTGGAGAGGGTGCGAGACCTTTACCACAAGCGGGTACCAGATGTTCGATTCCTGATCCCCGTCATTAACGGGCTGGAAAAGGTAATGATTGTTCTCCATCATCAGGTGAATGACGACAGGTGCTAATTTGGCTTTGTAGCTGTTCATGAACACACTCAGGGCCACCTTTGGTGTTTTGTTTTGGTTACGGTTTATTTTACTTTTTATTTAATTATAATTTTGGACCTTTTTTGTGGTTTATATATATTTTGGAAAACTGTAAATAATGACCAAATGGCAAAAATAATAATTAGTTGTTGTAGTGTTCATTTTAAAAGGTTTTATTTAAGCTTCTTAAGACAGCCAGGATTTTGTCTGTTCGTACACATGGTCAGAAAAACTTCTAAATTTGAACATGTTCAGGTACGAACACATTGAAAAATCACTGATTTGTGCGTACACACTGTCAGTAAGTAAAGCCAATGAGATGACCACAATAGTTATTGTTGCTGAAGATAAGAACAGGATTTAGATACACCATGGGTAAATATCAGAGCTCACCTGTGAGATGACATCATGGAGGAATTCCCTCTAACTTTGAGCAACAGCAAAGTGAAGGATATCATCATCATCAGAGCTCATAATTTTTCTGGTTATAGAGCCTCCTTCCACCTTGTTACATTTCTATTTCGACTGTACTTAATTACCAAAAAAAAAGAAACGAGTAAAAGATTAATTTGTAGATAATATTGTTATTTTGAGTTCTTTTGGCCTCCATAATCAGATTGTGGAACGTGTACTATGAGAACACCTTCAGTGAACCGTTTCCTGTTAAGTTTGGGGGTTTTTTCAATCTGGTTTTTCTTGTTTTTCTCGTGCAGAACGAAGTCATCCAGGCTCTGCCCAAACTTATCAAACTGAACCCGATTGTAGTGAAGGAGGTCTTTAACAGGCTGCTGGGGACTCAGCACAGTAAGAGCCCTTCATCACTTTTCTGTCTCGTCTACCTCCTGTGGTGGACTGAGATTTGACTTTTTTGTGTTTTGCAGGTGAAGGGAGTTCCTCTGTGTCCCCGCTCACTCCAGGCGACCTCCTCATCGCCTTGCACAACATAGACTCAATCAAATGTGACATGAAGTCCATCATAAAAGGTCAGTGAGTCCTCAAACATGATGTGTTGGTCGTGGACAAACAAACCGTTGTCAGCGTTTAATCTTCAGCATCTGCCTGACAGCTACCAACCTCTGCTTTGGCGAGAAGAATGTGTACACATCTGAAGTTTTGGCGGTGGTGATGCAGCAGCTGATGGAGCAGAACCCCCTCCCCATGCTGCTCATGCGCACTGTCATCCAGTCTCTCACCATGTACCCCCGACTGGGCGGCTTTGTGATGAACATCCTCTCCCGCCTCATCGTCAAGCAGGTCAGCAACACTTTGATCTTGCAGGAAACCAGAGAAGATCATCTGCTGAAGCTAATCTTCTTCCTATTATTTCGCCCTGCAGGTGTGGAAGTATCCAAAGGTGTGGGAGGGATTCGTGAAGTGCTGCCAGAGGACAAAGCCGCAGTCGTTCAGCGTGCTCTTACAGCTGCCGCCCGCTCAGCTCACGAGCGTGTTCGAGCGCTGCCCGGAGATGAGGGCGCCTCTTCTGCAGCACGTCCACTCCTTCACGCCTCACCAGGTGACAGCTGCTTTCACACTTACACACCTCTGAACATTTTAATTCACCCTGAACTTTCTTTTCAACCCACTTTTTTTCTCTCTGTGTACATAGCAAGCGCACATCCCTGGGTCCATCATGGCGGTCCTGGAAGCAAATAAAAAACCAGAGCCAAAGCCTGCAGAGCCGGTCGTAGAGACAGAGGTAACGGATCAAGAGCTACAGGTGATTTTTGAATGTCTTGAATTAGGGCAGTTTATAAACATATCGGCCATCTCCAATCTGTAAAAATTACATTTCTGTCCAGCACTGCTGCTTTATTTCTGGTCAGCTAGCTTTTACCTCTTGGCTCCATTATCTCAATAATGCAATTAACGTGACATCTTCCTACAGATGGAAGTAGCTCCAGCTCCTTCAGTTGTAGAAGAGGCACCAAAAGAGCCAGAAACGACAGTCCAGCTGGAGCCCGTCACTCAGAAAGATGAAGAAGAGCCGATGGAGCAAGAAGAGTCTGAACCAGCAATACAGGAAGAGACGCTTAATATCTCACAGGTAAAAAGGAAACTACGACGAGTTAAAGGCTTTAAAAGCGGCTTCAGCACCAGAGTTAATTTAGATTGCAGATAATACAAAAGGTCAGATGTTTGAGGTTTTAAAGTAACTATAAACTGCTGTGAATTGAGGATTTATGTTTATTGTAGTGCATAACTGAATTCAAGTTTGATTAAAACTGAATGTAAGAAAGCAAAATTTTATTTAAGAGCACAAAGGAAACCTTGTTGCTTGCTTCCAAAAAACAAGCAACAATGAAAAACATATAAAAGGGGTGCTAATAAAAAAAATAAAGATCAACAAAAGTCCTGAAAAATAAAAGAAAACATACATATAAAACATAAAATTCATTAAAAAAGCAAAAATCTGGTAAAATAATAACTAGAACACGAAGTAGACCACTGAAAAGGCTAAACAGGAATACCAGCTGTAACTTACTTACAACTCCAGCTCTGGAAAGTCATAAAATTTAGCTCAAATAACCAGGATTTCTAAAAGTTTGAACGTAGAAAGTTAATAACATCCTGTATATATTCTGAAAGTGTGTCAGCAGGGCTTAAATAATCAAGTTACAGTGAAGTGTACAGTTGAGTATCATCGGGATAGTTTCAGTAACACACTTCTTTTAAGTTAAACTGTAGTGGTCCTACAGTTGAACCCTGTGGAATACCACATTTCCATGAGCTAAAATTTGCAAAGGAAAAGCTAAAATCACAGCATTAGCTAAGATAAAAACCAATCCAGTGCTAATCCAGAAAAAGACACTCTGGCACTGTCACAATTTATTCTCATGTCTTTAATAACTGTGACAGCGACGTTTCTTTGCTGTGGCTGGACTCTTAGGGCCCTGCATGCCATTCATAGGTAGTTGTTTAATGCTTTTGATTTTCTCCAGGTGGAGTCGGAGGCTGAGACCCCGGTACCTGAACCAGAACCAGTAGAGGAGCCAATGGAGGAACCTCAGCCCGAACCTTCAGAGCAGCCAGAGCCTGAAAAAGACACTGAAGCTGATGTCGCCGCAAATGAGGCCGGAAACACCAGCGAGGATGTAGAATAAGGATGCACTCAGTTTTCAGGATTTCTGTTTTGTTTTTTGTATTTGTAGGAAGAATATCAGCTCATTTTGTGTATGAAAGCATTCCACGTCATAATAAGTTGGTAAATAAATCAGCACACTGGTTTAACGTAAGTTTTGACTCAGTTCAATTACTGATCAATGTCATAAATCTGTAGTGCACCTCTCACAGTCCAAAGACATCCATTTGAGGGTTAATTGGCTGTAGGTGTATGCACATCCTCTCTCTATATGTTTCCACTCCAGCTCAGACACATTAAAGGTACTTTTGGTAACCACTCTCTGCAAAATGTAGCTAAAAATTCAACCACCAAGGGGCATTGTTTACCAGTTTGTTTAAAAATAAATAAATTTAGCTGTTGAATTTTGTCTCTTTTAGGTTTTTCCTCCTTTTTAAATACATGTGTGATTAAATATTGTAGGACCTTTGAGGGACAATTGAGGAAAATCTAACATCCACATCTTGATCTCTAAAGAGCTGTATTGGGTGTTTCGATTTAAATAACTGCTGTAGGTAGTGGTTTTGTGGCGTAATAAAATCTCTAGAGATCTCTCAGTGTGGGCAGCTGTGGGAAGAAGCTTCCAGGTGAAAGCAGAGCTGATGTTCCGATATGCTTTGAAGGTAAAATATTGAACCTTTTGCAGTAAATCTAATTGACCACTAGATGGAGACAAATACACAAGTTTCTTTTCTGGGATTTGATGTTAAATTTAATAAAAAAAATTCTCACTGGATCTCTAATACAAAGGAATAATGAACTCTGTAGATGTTGAAGTTTATCTCAGCTTAAAAAATATACAAGTTTTGCAACAACATTTTACAAACTTGTGATTAACAGGTATTTATATAATGAGCATGTCTTGATTAATCCTCATTTCTGACTCCAGTCATGATCATAATTTAACCGGACTGAATGTTTGATTTAACTCATCAGCAACATGTTTTTGGAGGCCAAAAACCAAAGGGAGACGTGGCTGTCTTCTCATAGACTTCCACAGGATCAGAAGTCTTACAGCGTCCGACGAGTCGCTGCCCCCTGCAGGCCATTAGAGAAAATGTAGCTGGCTTCTCTTTTATGTCTGAGTTTGAAATTCATTTCCAAGGTGTAATAAACAGTTGGCTTCATTCTCCTCGGTCCTTTTTGATGTGGTCATCCATGCTGTGAAGATCCTCACACTCCCTGCTTAGAACTCCTCTGTACACCTCAAATCGATGGTTCAGATCTTTCTGAGTGTGGATTTTGAACTTTGACCCTAACGCCCCGTCAGCTGAAGTGACTCCGTAGAAAACCCTACCGATCCGAGAGTGAACGAGGGCCATGGCACACATCACACAAGGTTCCCTAGTCACGTAAAGGTCGTACCCAGTGCAAATGTACGGCTGAGTGCCGTTCTCTGTCTGGGCCTCCGTTTGAACTGAGCTCGCTGAAGTAAACCTGCAGGCGGGGTAACTGTCAAAACCATAAAACCCACCGCCCTGACTCTGAGCTACAAGGTCGATGACGACCATGACAGCGTGATGAAGAGGGTGCTTGCGTCTGCAGTCGTGGCCGACTGCAATGATCCTCTCCGTCTTTGGGTCGACCACCACAGCCCCGATGGCCTCCATCCCCGCCACGCCTCCTTCTCTGGCTGCAGTCACAGCAGACGCCATGTAGGCGTGCATCCTTTCCTTCTGATGGTGGCTGAAGAGCTCTCCTCTCAGGGCGATTGTCACCTGCTTGTCCTCGTGAAAGGACGTGGGCCAGTGTTGGCTCGCTAACTCAAACTGGGGTCGGGTCAAAGGGGCACGAGCGGGAACCTTAACCACAAAAGGCTCGCCCAACCCGTTGCAATTTACTCCACCTGAGGGCAGCAGAGAGTCAATGCTAACCACCTGCATTTGTGGCACATCACTGACTAGGCACACGAGGACTTCCAGGGGGTGGGGTCTCTCCCTGCACGGCCGCACCCTCTTGACGTGCTGAAGGCCGCTCAGCGGGCAGAGGCTGTTCAATTCCCTGACGAGCCGAGACGTCTCCTTCTTGTCGAGGATGGGCGCAGCGTACACCTCCACCAGCTCGACATCCTGCGACTGCTCATCTGACAGGACTGGAAGGGCGACCCAGGAGTCGACATCACACGGCGAGCCTTTCCAGCGCTTCATTGGCGGCTCTGATTTCCCGGTATCGTCCTGTCAGCACATGACAAAACCTTTAGTTACTCATCAAACCTGGCTTCCAGCAGGGACGGCTCTCCCAGAAATCATATTTGCAGGGTTTCCCTCCAACCTTCAATGTTTTAACCTTCCCAGTGTGGTGGGAGTGAAGATAGAGATATTGACATTTTTTTCCCATAAATCAAGCCATGTTTATTAAAAAAAAAAACTGCTAATCTTTATTTAATAAATAATTAAAAATGAAGATTATTATTATTGATTCAAAACCATCCTCCCAAGTTGAGCTTATGACAAATATAAATAACAGGGAAGTTGCACTTTAAAGTAAATATGTAAACACTGCCCCCTGGTGGACAACCTACATATGATATCATCTCCATTATGTAGTTTCTAACTAGGAAACACACCTGTATGCACGTGACAAATTAAAAGGTACCGTGAGGGGTTTTGTATTTCTTTTATCTCTCGTTGATATCAACAATAAAACATGAAAACTCAAACTGACGTTCATTCACGTTTCTTCATTTAATCAAAACTGTGTCTTTATGGATTCAAACCACCTCGAGTATCTCTGGGTCCACGTTACTCTGACCTCCAAAATGTTTCACTCTTTCTGTTTAACTCCCTTTACGTGGTGGCGTAATAGCCAAAACTTGAAGTCATGCTTTTCTGATCAAGTGTTTCACACTGTTGTGGAGGAACTTTGACCCACCCTTTCTTTACAGCGTTGGCTTCAGTTCTCTGGTGTTTGCAGACATTAATTTATGCACAGACCTCTGACACTGCTCAGATGCAGCTTTGCTAACCTAAGCCGTGCTGCCATGTTCTTTTTAGAGAGAAAAGGCTTTCTCCAGGTAACCCTTCCAAACAAAGCATATTTCTTCAGTCTTGAACTTTAACCTTTAGCTGCCTGAAGCCGGTCGGGTCTGACATGGAGCTCTTGGATTTTTTTTCTCTAAGTATTTCTCAGTCTGACCTTGGAGTGAATGTGTTGGGGTATCTACTCCTGGGAAGATTGTTGGATTGTGTTAACACACCTGAATGCTCCAGACGATAGTTATTCCGAGTTCGTGTGGAAGCAATGAGGACATACTGAGTTTTCACAGCATTGTTTCTTCACTTTGGTTCAGTTTTTGTTAAATAATGAGACGGTGTAATGTGTCATGTTTTGTTGCTCATCTATTTAAATCATTTTAAGACCTGCTGATATGTAAAACCACAGGAATGGTCGTGCATGTTTAATCGCTCTGTCCAGTACTTCTAATGGAAGTTTTGCATGACCTGTGTGACTTTAAAGTTCAGCTCTTTGAGTATCCGGCCTCTGCTGGACTTTTAAACTGTGTCTCACGCCCCTGCTGGCAGCACATGGCGGTGCATCACTTTACTAAGACAGACTAACAGACTGGTGGAGGTGTTTGTAAGCAAACCCACGGCGCACACCGCTTATGGTCATATTTATTTTCATCTGTCACATAAACAAACATCTGATGAACTCCAAATAAATTATTCCAGGTGTGAAAGTGTATCAGATTAATTGATTCAAACATAAAACTTAAAGACTCAATGGTGATCAGTTCTGGTCGTTTTACACAGAGATGCTAAAATCCTTTTAATATTCGTTTGGTGAATCCATCTGAACTAAAACTCCATCACTGTGCTGTAGTGTCAGCTCTATCACTCTTCATCGCTTTCCCAGCATCAGCTTCGTCTTGATGACCTTGGGCACTTGCCGTATGGTCAGAGACACCCTGGTGCCTCGGTTCAGCTCCTCACCCGGTTGCGCCCCGGTGGCGGACAGGTTCACCACCTTCTCGGTCAGCGTGTCCTGCTCGCGCCCCTGGATGCCGTGAAGGAGGCGCTGGTACATTTCATCCTGCAGGATGAGAAGGCTTCGTGGCCTCACCAGAAGTGAGAACAGGAAGCGGCTCTCCTCTGTCTGCGGTGCGGCGCCCTCAGTGCTGCTGAGCGGCGTATAGAAGTCCAGCAGGGTGTGAGAGCCCAGGCTGATGGTGGTGACGGTGGGGTGGTACAGCGGCCCATCCTCGTGGGGCATGATCCCCTCTCCTGGTTTATACTCATTCACCAGCACGTGATTGGCCGTTTTCCCACTGAACGCGCCCAGAGACGAAATCTTCTCACAGTACGTCTGGAGCCAATCGGGAAGCCGCTCTCCCAGCATGCCTTTGGGGTGCGGTAACCCCCCCCAGTTCTGGAGCCTCCGGCCCGACAGCTGAGTCCACTTAGTCTTTGGAGACCTGTAGACCTGCTGGAGTAGGTACGACTCCTCGTCCTCAGATATGAAATCTGGAACATAATACGCTGTGGGCGGAGCTTCACTTACGACAAACTGCTTCAACTCCTCCAAAATACATGCTGGGCGCTCCATGCCTCCTTAAGAAAGTTAACATGAAACTCATTAAAACCCAGAAAAAATAAATAAAAATAATAAAGCAGTCTTTCTGTGGTTCACTAACATTTATATTAAATTAAACTTTTTTTAAAAACTAAGTTTTTGTTAAAATGAATTAAATACATTTATTTTATTTTAAAAAGGTACATTTTCAGTTACTTTTATACTAAATTAATGAGAAGTAAAGATGAATATTCTCTGCTGCGTTCCCATGTTTTTTCTCTAAAATTACAATTTTATCATCATTGAGATTTATTTCCCCTTAGACTTAAACTTACTTTAAAATTCAGATTTTTATTCATAAAATGAGGAATGAAATCAAAGTTGTAAACTTAAAAAATAAAACAGGAAATTCTGAGATTAAAGAGGTAGATTTACTACATGTAATTAATTACCAAAAACTGCAAACATTTTATGATATTTTCTGATAAAATTGTGACTTCTAGAATTTGTGCAGGTTTCTTTGAAAAAAACCAACCAAACAAACTAACTAACTAAAAATGTGTGACACCATAATCTCTGATTCTCTGTCCATACAGTTAGAAAAGCCTTTTTTTATCCGATGAATTTCCTCTCTGTGTCCACAGCCCATCATACACTGAGCTTCACTCAGACTGAATGATCATTAAAACCTCTCACACACTCAGCAGCAGGCTCTGCCTCTTGTTTGCTCTGTAGTTAAAAACAGAAAAATTCGAGAAAAACGAGAAAAAGAAACACGATGCTGCCTTTAAAGTCGCGGGTCACGCGAGCTCTAGTGTCGTAAAAACTTTTTTCTCGACATCCAAATCCGATGATTTTTGCTCAACAAAAAGCAACAACACGAAGCTTTAAAGTTAGTTTGTGTGTGTGTGTAATTGCTCATTAAATTAAGTGCTAAAACAGCGCTGCTTAAGTTTATGACTCCGTGAAAGAAAGATAGATAATAGTTTTATTTAAGTCAGATAAATTCTTATGAATATTGTGCCTTTGTAAAAGAAATCCTACCTTTCACATTAATATCACAAAAACCTGCTGGTTACATTTTTATTTCTTGAATTATTTACCGCGAGAGAGAAATCCGACATTCTGTGCGGCCACAAAGGCAACGCAAAGGCAAGTTTACTGTACGGAAACAGGCGATTTTAAAAATAATTCCGGGTTTAGAGGCTATTCGATACCTGCAGGAACTCTAAAAACGGCACACTGCGACGGAGAGCATGCAGAAGAACCTGATTTACCTGGTTAGACATAAATAATCTGATGAAAATTCCGTTTCTTCAGGTAAAATCCCAACAGCCCGACACCATCCGCGATAACGCATTTGTGCACCGAAATAAAATGTCCGGAAGAGAAAGAAGCGTCGACTTTTTGGACCTGTGCCTTATTTTTTCGAAATACGTTTTCTATTATTGAGTTTATAGAAATGTTTTAAGTAGTATTAATGCCAAATTTGTTGATTCGCCTTTTTGTTGTCAGTTTTGTGTTTTTAATCACATAGTTTGGGGTAGTCGGAATTATTTACATGTAGCACAGCGAGACGAAGCAGGACAGAAACTTGGATTAACCCACGTTTTTCTGGACAGATACAATTGTTTATCATGCTTCCTGAACTCTAAGAACGTATTCGTGGCTTACCATTATGTTAGTTTAAAGTCTGGAGGAACTGCTGTGAAGTCACCCTGAGGTTTTACCTGCTTGTCCTCACAGATGTGACTAGTTCGGGAAGATGTTCCGCAGTAAAGTGAAGGCTCTGAGGCTGCTGCAGCTCGGATACACACTCCGTCACACTGCTTCCTGCTCTAGGCTGGTTCTGGGCATCGAGACCAGCTGTGATGACACGGGAGCTGCTGTGCTGGATGAGACTGGCGCCATACTGGGAGAGTCTCTGCATTCACAGAAGGAGGTGCATCTCAGGTAGGTGTCAGAGGTCAAGGTCACTGCTTGTTAGGGGCTGTAAAAAAAACTGGCAGCGATCGTCATGGATAAACAGAGTAACCTGACATGCTCTCAAACCTGCAGGACTGGAGGCATCATCCCTACCGTGGCCCAGCAGCTCCACAGGGAGAACATAGAGCGTGTGGTCCAGGAGGCTTTGGAGAGGAGTGGCGTGGCCCCAAGCCAGTTGGCCGCCATCGCCACCACAGTGAAGCCCGGGCTGGCCCTGAGCTTGGGTGTCGGGCTTGAGTTCACTCGGCAGTTCGTGAGGCGGCATGACAAGCCATTCATCCCCATCCACCACATGGAGGCCCACGCCCTGACTGTGAGGATGCTCCAGCCCGTCAGCTTCCCCTTCCTGGTGCTGCTCGTGTCCGGAGGCCACTCACTCCTCGCTGTGGCCCGGGGAGTCGATGACTTCCTGCTTTTGGGTCACGCTCTGGATGAAGCTCCCGGAGATACTCTAGATAAAGTGAGACCGTAATGACATCCAAAACTAATTTACATGTTTAGGACAGACTAGAATGCCGTTATTTGTAAGTTCCGAAACACACACACTAGTCCCCTCTGTAAGGGCCTGTGGTCACTTTGTTAAGAAGTCCCAGATTTGAGACTAAAAACAGCGTTCATACACGACCCCTGATGTTCCAGGTGTGTCAGTGCAACGCAGAGGGCGGTATTGACTTGTTAGTCCAGGGTGGCAGGAAGTGAAGATGTGTGTTATGACCGTTACAAGCATTTCATCAGAGCGGGGCTGAGAGCTACACTGAGGTCATTAACCCGGCCTTTGTAAAGTTATCAA
This sequence comes from Pelmatolapia mariae, assembly GCF_036321145.2. Lineage (NCBI taxonomy): Eukaryota > Metazoa > Chordata > Actinopteri > Cichliformes > Cichlidae > Pelmatolapia > Pelmatolapia mariae. The sequence goes on along the minus strand of NC_086241.1, from coordinate 6,887,871 downwards.
GGTGTTGTCCACATGATGAATTAGTTTTGTGACATTGCCACACACACCTGTGGGGACCAGTTAGTATGGTGACTGCAGACTGAGAAGTGTTAAAGACCCTGCTGTCTGATAGACTCAGATACAGGGAGACAGATTAGGATTTGGGATCCTGGAGAAGGAAGTCCACAAAATCAAAAGCACAAGAAGTTGAAAAAATCTTTCACTTCCAAAAAACAAAATCCTGATTTTTTTTTCATGTCCGTAGTGTGTTTTACATGAAAGTGATCCAGGATAGGGACCACTGGGGAGGCTGGGCTCAGGAAGGATCAATGAGAGAACCTTGAGTCCTTTCACAATAAGAGCAATACTGAAAATGAGACAAAAATATTTTTTTCAGTCTTCATATATAACCATTGGGGAGATCTTTATCTCCCCAATGGTTATTCATATTCCATTAAATGAATTAAATGATAGATTTTTGTAATTGTACACATTTACTTCTTACAATTTAAGCCCAAAGAGACGTGCTGACAGATTTCTCAAGATAATTCATTGATTAAATGTGTAGTTACATTTCTGTATACTGGCAGCAAGAGGTGTTTCACTGGTCCAGCCCACATGAGATCAAAGCAAGAGAGTTGCTGGAAGTTTGAGAAACATCAACAGCCTCAGTTCTCTATGCAGATGAAACTTTTTGTGACCTACAGGTGGCGAGACGTTTGTCCCTCGTCAAACACCCGCAGTGCTCCTCACTGAGCGGAGGCCAGGCCATAGAGCTGCTCGCTCGGGACGGTGACAGGACGAAGTTCTCTTTCAGGACACCAATGGGACAAACGCACGACTGCTGCTTTTCCTTTGCTGGACTCAGAAATCAGATTACGATGACGATAATGAAAAAAGAAGCAGAGGAAGGTACGAGCCCCGTTTCTCCCATAACACCTGCAGCAGCGATTCACCTCTGACTTTTAGGCTCTCCTCCCCTCCCTCTGTAGGTGTGGAAGAGGGGACGCTGCTGAAATGTGTGAATGATATTGCAGCTGCCGCTCAGCACACCGTCGCCGCTCACCTGGCGAAGCGCACACACCGCGCCATCCTGTTCTGCAAGGCAAACGGCCTGCTGCCGCCCAGCAGCCCCACCTTGGTGAGTTTGCTGGGATATCCCCACCCACCTGCAGCCAGTCAGAAGAAAATTGTCTCAAAGAAGGATTATTTTGAACTGTGAATCATGCAAAGCTGAAATCTTTCCCCAGGTGTTTTGTTTGTTTTTTTTAGAATGGTTTTAAAGCTTCCTGAGCTTAAAGTGCTTTAACCTTAACTTTTCTTTCTATAGTCACATTCACCTTTCAGTCTCAGGATCATTACTTATTATACTTTACCTTATTTTGTCTCATGTTCACTGGTGGATGTTCATATTAAACAAGATCTAAATTTCTGGTAATGAGGTCAGTTTCTGTACAAATAATCCTCGGGAGCCAAAGATTTCTTCCATAGATTTAATAAACATGTCTCTGTTTGTGCTGCTTTCTTATAATGTGTTCACAGTGAAAAGAATATAGAGTAAAACCAGTCCTTTACTTTACATTGATTTACGTTTAGGTGCTTTCTGGGGGAGTTGCGAGCAACCAGTACATCCGAAAAGCTCTGACGATTGTCACGGAGATGACCGGTCTGCATCTGATCTGCCCTCCTGCAAAGTTCTGCACTGACAACGGAGTGATGATTGCATGGTGCATTTACTGTCCTGTCAGCCAATCGAATTTAATTTTCTTAGATTAGGATGAGAAAAACATTTTCCTTATTTTTCATTTTTAAAACTAGGAACGGCGTGGAGCGGCTGAGAGAAGGAAAAGGGATCCTGGCTCCAGATGTTGACGTTTGCTACGAGCCAAGGTCAGTTTATTTATTCACGAGGTTTATTTTATTGTTCTTTTAAGTTTTCTTTCTAAAGTGTTTCCTTTTTTCCCCCCTCTGGTTAAATCGACACTGGCTCATTGATGCTGTGTTGTAGGGCCCCGCTGGGCGTTGACATCACAGCGGAGGTGAAGGCCGCCGCGATCAGGCTGCCACCCTTAAAGATGAAGATCCCTAGCTGATGGAAGTCATTGTGATTTCCCAAAGCAGTGTATAACAGTACTGTATCTAAAAAGGACATTATACAGATATTTATTAATAAATATTTTTTCTGAAACTGTTTTTTTTTTTAAAAGTATTTGTTTTATTCATTGAAAATAAATTTTTGTTTACTTTTAAATGTTTTCATATTTATTTATAAACGTTTCAGTAGCTAGATGGATATTTTTTGTCCTATTGATTTATTAGTGAGGTACTTTTTTTATTTATTTGGATTTTGGCACTCTCAGTCCTCTAAATTAAGGTGGCTGAATACAGATTTTCCTCCTCTTCATTCCTCTGTTCCCTCTGCATACACACAAAGACAGATCTGACCACACCAAGACAAAAACAGAATTTTATTATCAGTTATGTTCACGTGTGTCACAGTTCATTCTTTTACACACAGATGTTTACCGACGTGGTTTCTGAGAGAAACACTGCTGATCCGGGGATCTGTGAGGCCCGGAGGCAGCCAGGATCCTCTGAGCTGTTTGTTCTTGTGTTCATGTTAAAAGACTTTATCACATGGCTGATTGCAGGACGTTGTGCAATCCTTCGGTTTTGGCCGAAAGTTGAATCAAAGTTCAGAAAACTTGAAGGGAAAAAAAACCTTTAAATGGCAAAATATATAGTGGTGTTTGCACATTTTCACAGGTGCTGCACATATTCTTATTTTCAGACTGAACTCGAGCTCGCTCAGCTTTACTTGTTGTCTGCTTCCTAAAGGAAAAATCCGCCCTAAAACAACATTTGGAGCTCAGCCTATCCTACAAAGCAGGTAACTTGGTTAAAGTTGGAGGTTTTCAGCAGTTCACTTCTACCATGAGTGCACTGCCATGGTAATCTATGCTGCAGATATGAAATCACCACCTTCTGACCAATCAGTTCTCCTGGAAATCTGTCACCATTCCTAGAAGATCCCTCAGACCTCGGAGTGCAAACAGCAAGAGAGTCTAAAGTTTTTGTCTTTATCTGATGACCGCAAGTAAGAAATGGAAATTCTTGGAAGCAAATTTATTACTCGCCTTTCTGCCTGTTTGCTACAAACAATTCAAAGTCAACTTTATTGTTCTGAAAGTTTTAAGATCGTAAAACAGGGCGGCTAAGCCATGCGCTTGCACACCTTAAAGGCTTGACCTTTTTGCCAGTTTGAATTTTTTTTCTATTTATTCTTTACTTGCTCTTAGAACATTAAACAGTTCAGGTTGCAAATGAAAGAATAAGGCTGAGACTGTCCTACGTGCATCCAAACAACTTAAAGGAATAACTAAATAATCTTCTGTCTTAATGGAACAGCTCTGAGTTTTCAGAATTTTACTACCATACGGCTCTTTTCTTCTCACACTCTGCTGCTGTCATGTTTCCATCGGCATTCGCTGCCAGTACACCTGTGCACGTTCATGAGTGGTCATATCTGAGCTCTTTCATGTGAGCATACTCATACCTAGACTGATAAACCCCAGGATGACTTATCAAGACGATAGCCACCTAGCCTGATTAGGTTAAGTGAAGCCAGATAAGGAAAAGATTGCTTCGTAGAAAAAGGCCCCAGAATTTTAATCCCATTTAGTGTTTCCATGTCACTATTGATTATTTGGGGGGCCTCTTTTACCCATTTTCCACCGGAAGCAGCCCTCAGATGTTTCCTCCTCAGCCCAAACTTCTGTTAGAAACCACAGACTGTATAGAAAATGGTCTGAAAGTGCTTTAAACCTGAATTTGTTTCAGCAGTCACCAGAGGGCGCTACCTGTGGTTTCACAAAGACAGGCCCTGTGAAATCATGGGCATGCTTCAGCTTTAACTTATTTCTAGTGAAGAGCAGCCATTAGCCTTTTATAAATTTCAAAGACTTTATTGGCAAATATGCAAAGAGCTCCAGGCTGATCACACTTGTGTGGGATTGTGCTGGTCCACCTGGTTTTTCATGGACTGACCATTGATTATGGATCAGATTAAGATTTATGGGGTTTCCAAGCTCTTGAGTCAACATTTTAAGCTGTAAAATGTATAGACTGTCACCAAACTGAAGCTGATCTTTCAGGATACTTTTACTGTGGTCAGTCCTTAAAAAAAGCAGATGGACCAGCAGTAGCAACGGCTGATTTCAGAGTAGCTAAGTCCATCTTTTACACGGTCTAGAAACACTGGAATGAAGGGTACTCACACCAGTGACGATGTGGGCTGGTTCTCAAAGGCAGAAATGGCTTCATGTCAGTGGGAAACAGGTAACAGGTCACTGGCCCATGATTTCCACCGCAAACGTTTTCCAAATCATTACAATGACAAAATGGGTCAGAATAACCGCTAAAGAGGAAGAAACTCCCTCACGTGCTCGCTTCTGCAGGCCTGAATTTACATGTTCAAAAGGCTTTGCGGGAAAAACAGGAAACTCCCAGATGAAGAAGTGGTGAGTCTGTTTGACGGAAAGTGGCTGAAAAAGTGTACACATCTAACAGTGGAAGTGTGTGTGTGTGTGTGTGTGTGTGTGTGTGTGTGTGTGTGTGTGTATTCCCTTTAGTTTCCTCTCTAAATAACACACAAACTAAAAAAAACCAAACAGTGCTAGAGCTCATCGTGCTGATAAATGTTATACTCCTTCGCACTGATCACGCCATCTCTGTCGCCGTCGTTCTTGTAGAAGATATCGTCTATAAGCTTCTCATAGAAAGGGTCGTCACGCGGCTTCCCCCCTTTTTCGTACTCCAGCTTCAAATATTCTTTCACCTGGAAACACAGAAACACCTCAGAGTTAACTCTGAACTTTAATAATACTGCCCTCACGCTGTGCCTGACAGGAAATGTATCACACACATATATATATATGTGTGTGTTATAGAAATCTCGGCAGCTGGTTCTTCTATTTTCTTTCAGTATTACCCATCCAGAAGCTTCTTGGTACTGCAGTTAATAATTTACAGATAAAATAGAGATAATGAGCATAACATGCAGCCTTTATTCTTTATGAGGCGACTATATGTGAAGGAGTGGAAATATGCACTATGATAAACATGTAAGGTACATAATCTCAGGTAGGGCTGGTGAAAACAGGTTGACATGTTACTGCACTGGCGGGATTATTATTCACATTATCAGGTTTGGGATAATTTAAATTTAAACCACGAGATCAGCCTCTGCAGAAGTAAAGACGCGGGTTTATTTTAAGAAAACCATCACTTTCTGTTCCAGATCACATGATAGGAACAAGATTGTGTCTGTGAGTTTGCATGAAACTGAAGCCTGCAGGAGATTAGCCGATTCTAACGTAAAGGGACATTTCGCCACAGAATCACATATTTTTACTCTGGACTGTAGATTGATGGCTCTGCATAGACTGTCCTGGTGTGAGAACTCAGCTGGCTGCACTCACCAGCCACTTCATTAGGTACAGTTGCACTTCTTGATCTATCAAATCAATCACAGTTGCATGTAGGCATGTACACATGGGGAAGAAAGGTGATTTCAGTGACTTTTAATGTGGTATGGATGTTTCTGAGTGTTTCAGAAACTGCTGATCTGCTGGGATCTTCCTGTACAGCCATCTCCAAATAACCTTGTTAATGTCTTAATTACTTAATTTTAGGAACCCCAGTTTTTTGCCTTTAATGCCACACGTTTACCCACATACACCAGAGTAATAGAGTCGTATGCGAAAAGAGACCAACTAAGCACATTTCATGCAGAGCTGGATCCTGTTTTATTACATAACAATCATGTAGTTTGTTGTTTCAGTTTCATGACTGATATTACAGAGAAACAAATTTGTAGGAAGGTATTTCCTACGCATGTTTAAGCTGCACACACACAGATACGCAGTTGGGCCAGGTACTAATTTGTATCTCCTAATAACCCTGATTTTCAGCATGAAATAAGCTCATTCTGCTCGACTGCTTATCTGGTTCTTAAGATATGATGACCCTGTTTCCAGGCTCTTGCCTTATTAATGTGCTGCAGTTTTTTGTCTTTTCACTTTTCTATTCAGTCATTTAGGACTGAAGGTGCATTCGGACCTGGAACTGAAGACTGATGTCAGGCTGAATAAGTGGAATTGGGATCGTCTGTCATCGGATTACAGAGGACTTATCTTATGATAGAAAGCATGAGCTGAACCAACTGTGTCCTTGCTTCAATTGTAATTACCAAGATATAAAATAAAGTTACCTCTGCCTTTGAGAGACTCTTGTCTTTATCGAGGTCCATCCTTCCAAAAGCCTCTTTGGTGCGTGGTCCCTTGGACACAGAGAGGACCTCCACCTCAAAGACCACGGTAGCATTAGGAGGCACCGGACCTGTTAAAAACATCAACATTTTAAATGACCGATGATTCATTATCATTGAAGAAGAAGTTTATCAGATTGGTGGCTCAGCTACTGATTTCAGATTTTTGTGCTGAGTTGAATAAAACAGCAGATACCGACAGAGAAACATTAATCACTGAGTAACATGGTAGTGACTTTAATCAGTGCAAAATATAAAGGCATGAAAGTACGCAGTAGGTTTGGTGCATTGTTTGTACTATCAAGCAGAATAGATTTGTGTTTAAAAATGTGATTTGAGAGCAAAACTATAGACGCTGCTCTGACGCTTAAAGAAAAATATGTGCTGAAAATGTGAATCTAAAGGTTTACACAAGTCCCAAGAGACCAGAAGATTTTTTAAATTGATCTTATGTAAAAGTTCATGTACGGCTGCTTACGTCTGTTTTTACCCCATTAAATTACACAATGCAGAAAAAGTCTGAAGTGTCAAAACTGCAGTTCCTCTAATGTCCACTTGAAGCTCCAGCAGTGACTCAGTCTCCATACACTTCTATGTTAAAATGTCCAGACTTTACAGCAGAAACAAACACGTTTACATCCTGATACAAAATCTGTTTTGGTCTCCATAGCTAATTCCCCCCTATGTCACAGCTCTGCAACACACAACTGCATCTTCAGCATGAGTATGGACATTACAATCTGTTACAAAAGACACGATGTTAATGAAAGATGTGAACATGATGGGACCAGGTATACTTGTGGAACTCTGTTTGCAAATCCAGGGTGGTAACTTCAGGCACAGGAAGTCCTGCTACTACCATTCACAGCAATATTAACCCAAAACTTCTAGCCTCTGGCTCCACCCACTAAATTAAATTAAGGCTAAGTTTGTATTATGTGAGCCGCCGCCTCTAATAGTAATTATCTGACAAATAATATGGCTCGTGTTGTAGTACAATCTTCCTCTTCAGTGTTTACAAAGTGAAATTATGTTTGGTTTTTTTTCATCAGTCTGTTTAGTGGCTGTTTGAGAAAAATCGTAAGTCCATGTCCATGTTTTTGACCCAAATGTTTTATTGTTACATATTATTCTGCAGTATCTTTAGATTTTCTCACATTATGCTTTAGATTACAAACCATTTCTCTTTTATTGCCTAATAAAGACACAAAGGTACCTTGGCCAATGACTGCCATTGGTTAAAATCAAACAAGATAAAATATGCTTTATACGAGCAAGAGAGCAAAAGAATATTAGATTGACATGCAGTTAATGTACCGAGAATAACAGAGGGTACAGAGAGAAGAATCAGTGAAGCTCTGTTTCAGTGTCTGTGGGTAATTATAAAGCCAACTAGTGCAGGGGGCAACTAAAACATGCACTCTAATCAGAAGAAACATTTCTTTCACACCCAAAGGGTGAAATGCAACATCCCAGACTGAACACACCACTATCAGAGGACTGTAGTTAGTATTAATCAAAGAATCACCTGTTACTTCTCCAAAGGTTCTCCAACACACACAAAGAAGAAACAAAGAGGAGACCTTTAAAGATCTTTGCATGCTTACAGGACATGCCATGTGGAGAAGAGTAGCAAACACTGCGAGGGATGTGATCTCCCTTCAGTTAAAGGGCTGTAAAAGAAGATAAGACAGCATGAAGGTAGACCTGCAACAATCAACTAATATCACACAAAACAGAGTTGAGAAAACACAGCATATGTATGTATGTAATGAATAATAAAAAAGACAGATGCTGCTGTAGCTCATTTTTGAAGCAAACACTAAGATTTTCTAATGATTTCCTTAAACTTAATTTCTTCAACGCTTTCAAATCACTGAAACAAACTCAACTTACAGAAACTCAAAGCTCATGGAAAACATTTTTATTTACATCTCAGGACTTTTTAGTTATTTGTTTAAAGAGGTGTCCACATTTTTACACAAGTTGTACTTCTCAACCTCTGAAACAGTCATATAAAGGCCTCTATGGGTCTTCACAGTCACTTCTTAAAGCAGTGGTTCCCAAACTTTTTTTGCTGGGCCCCCCTTTGTTTTACAAGAAAAATGTTCGCGCCCCGCGCGCGCGCGCACGCACGCACGCACGCACGCACACATCCTCCAACCACACACACCCATATTTTGCTCCATTGCGGTTTCTTTCACACCTCAAACATTTGGTAAACAATTAAGCAAATACAAGTAATCTGCAATAAATTACAGGTGGTAATAAAATAAACTACTAACTCTTTTACACTACGTCCACACCTACACGGGTATTTTTGAAAACGCAGCTGTTTCATCCACACGTAAACGGCGTTTCGAATCACCGAAAAAGGAGATTTTTTAAAACTCCTTTTTTGCGTTTACGTGTGGACGAGGAATATAGAGTTCATCACACAACGTCAAAGGTATGTGCCTTTTTTCACGTCATGCTGTGCGCACGTTATTGTTTACATGAGATGAGTTGCAGAATGGCAGATAGAGACAAAATACTGTTAATCTTACTATCTTCAGGTTTTACACGCTTACATATACACATGCAGTTACTGTCCCTCTATTTAGAAAGGCAGAGGCGTCAGGGTGTAATTATTTTACGTGTAGTTGTTTTTTTCCTGTGTAATAATATTCAACATTGCTATCAATACATTTTTCAAAAAATGCCTCTCTGTGCAAAATGGGTTCAAAAACATAAACAACTGTGGGATACTGTTTGTCCGGGATTGAGACAGGGGGAACAAATCGTGGCATGATCAGCCTGATATTATTTGTATCCCACTGTAACTTTACTGTATAAAGAGCTAACATCTCCAAAATGTCAGGAGTAGTTAGTCATTACAACAAGTGTTTGTGAACTAAAAATCAAGAATGTGGGATACTGTTTGTCCGTGATTTGAAGGGCCCAGCGCGTGCTCCCGACGAAGGGAAAACCAATTATGCAGGGGAGACCTACCTTGGCACTTGTGCAGGTGAAGCCAAAGGGAAGATATGGTTCACCATATTTTCTAGTCTTTGGCTTAGAATGAAGTTGGTTTGGAAACATATTCAGCGATGCTTCATCTCCTGCTTTGCGTTTCTGTGGGCACCCCCAAGCGTTTTGTTTCCCCCCCTTTTCATACCGCGCCCCCCCTGCAATGGCTCTGCGCCCCCCCTAGGGGGCGGGCCCCACACTTTGGGAAGGTCTGTCTTAATGGATTATTGGACCCAACAGAAGCACACAGACAGAAAATAAAACAGGACCGAGAACTGAGCCCTGGGGAACACCACAACAGGAAATGATAGAAGCAACATGAAATTTCCCCTTGTGGGACTAATAAAGGTAAAGGTATATCAACTTAAAACTCAGACTGCTGATAACCAGTGTTGGGTAAGTTACTTTAAATTAGTAACTTAGTTACATTACTAGTTACTTCTATCAAAAGTAACTCAGTTACTTCAAGTTACTCGTTACTTTCAAAGTAACTAGTTACTAGGGAAAGTAACTTTGGTTTTACTCAGAATTCTCTTGTTAATGTGTTGCTTCCGTAACTGGATACCCAACAAGATTGCCAGTCTTCTAGCTTGCTTACTTGCCACAAGTGCATTGTGCCACCTACCAACAGAAAGGAAAAAATAATGTGCATATTTCCACGAGAGAAATCCCACGCCTGGACTGTCGTTGATCGCCGCCATGATTCTAGCCTACGTCACAGCGTCATGTGCTCTTTTTACATCCAACACGAAAACTGCAGTCATGGTGCTTTCAATTGTACTCAGAACTCGGAAATTCTGCCTTCCGAATAGGAAGATGTAGGTAACACCAGGCTGCAAATGAGCTGCATACAGAGCTGGACTGGGACAAAAAAAATCGGCCCGGGCATTTTGACTAGAGACCGGCCCACCATTATAGGAAAAATCATAAAGCCTTTGAATGAAAACAAACGCTGTTGTGACAGTGATGTACACTGTTCTGATGGTATATATGTATCAATCTATCAATCGTTTGTTGTAAGATTCAGATAATTATTTTTTAAAGCTAGATATTTTAAATGAGAATAAGAAAGAAAAGTATTTCTTTGTGCCCCCCTTTCCCTGTTAATGCCCTACCTGGTCCCCCTGGCAAAACTTTGCTAGACCCGCCCCTGCACAGTTACCAGCTGTCAGCTACGTAAAAAAAGGATCCTGGTGTTATTTGTCTCTCAGAAACAGTTCATAACTTCCCTTCAACTCATTCATGTCACCTAAAAGGTAAACCTGTTTCTCCATCACCTGTTCAGCTCTGATGATTCAGTAAGGACATCTCCTGGTTTCATCTTCATGTTTCCCTCTCACCAGATAACCAAACCGATATCAGGACCAGCAGCTTTTACAGCTGTGGCTCCAGCAAACATCAGCTGATACTAGAAAGTAATATTAAATAAATTCTAACTACAGCTGACCAAGCTTAAACGTGCTGCTGTTGTTTAACGCGACCTCCGCTGGTTTCCTCTTTCTGGCGCAAAGTGGGCAATAAACAAACAACAGAGACTGGACTTGCGACAGGTAAGCCGATCAGCTGATCATTAATCAGTTTCATGATTGAAGTAGAAATAGGAGAGGGAGGGGGACAGAATGAGAGAAGAAGAAGCAGCTGTGCAGCTCCAGCTTTGTGTCTTTTTCATTGTAGCTGAAGTCCAGGACAAACTGTGTTCCTTTTCAGCTCAATACGAAACCCGTAATATTTTCTGTGAATACGAGACGATTTAGGGGACGGCTGACAACTCTAATAATTAACCTTATGAACAAAATAAAGTTCGACATCAGTAACATCATAGCACCCACCCAGCTGTATAGAAACTCCGTCATGCTAGCTAGCACGCAGTACGAAAAAGTCAGCATAACGAAAATAAACGGCACCTAAACTTGGTCTATATCTGACCCAGATAGACTGCAGGTCATAACTTCTTACCTGAAGTTCAGTTCACCTAACACTGGGACCGGCGGCTGCCTCGGGTCTCTGCTCCTCCTGCCTCCCCTTTCCCTCAACCACCTGCTGGCCTCCACCACTTGCTTGCTAATGTTACTGAATCTGTGGAAGCTCCGCGATAGCCACCGCAAGAAGTAACGAATAACGACCCTATCTAAACCCCAGTAACGATTAACGCGTTCCTGATTTTGGCATAATAACTAGTTACCGTGCTCGTTACCACAATAATAACGTAGTTACTGTAACGTGTTACTTAATAACGAGTTAGTCCCTACACTGCTGATAACCTTTTAAGGCCTAACCTTGAGTATAGATGAGTTTTAATGATAAAAACCTTAAAATCACATCATCACCCCTGTGGGGAAATAATCAGCACACCTACCACCACCTAGATGTTTTTACCTTTGCCCTTTTCTCCAAATGCCAGGGTTGATGGGATGGTTAGTTTTCGCTTCTCTCCAGGACACATGCCCATCATCCCATCATCCAGTCCCTTAATGACTTGTCCCACACCCAAAACGAACCACTGAGGCTGTCCATCTCTGTCTGTACGACTGAAACAGAAATAAAAGCAGAGACAAAGAACATCAACAATCTTTGAATAAGTTTGACTAAATGTGCACTTTAATTTTGGTTGCTTTAAACTTACAATGAGGAATGTTTCCAATCCCTTTACACTTTAATATACTTAAAGCTTAAATAGAGCTTCAGCATTTTAAACACACATTAAAGAGGACTTTAGGATTAAGTATGCATTCATTATCGCTCCAAATTAACATCAGAATGACACATAACTCTGTTTTCAAAGCACTGACCTGCAGTAAAACTGGGAACCATCTTTGGCGAGGTACCCATCGTAGTGAGCATTGATCAGATCTCCTCTCTTGCTCCTTTGGCTGCACTCCTCGGGTTTAAATAAAACTTCAGTCTTCACCTCTCCGTCCAGCTCCTCTTCAGCGGCCCAAACTGGCCGCAGACTCAGCCCTGCGGACACAAACAGGCACACTGTGCAGCTCAGTAACCTCCACATCATGCCGCTTTGCATTCGTGGCAACTTCTGAAAGTGACGTTTGAACACTGAGGAGGACGTAGGAGACGATGGGCCGGGCTACCCCGAGTTCTGACTGCCAGGGGATTCAAACTGGGTTGGAGAAACTGCGCATGCTTTTCCTGACAGACTATACCGAGGGCAGAAATGCTCCTGCCAGCAGGTACTTGGCTGCAGAATTATTACGTAAATAAAAACAAACAAATAAATAATGTAATGTTAATTCTGCTTAGTTTGCGCCTTTTTCCTGAATCCACTGAAATTTTGCCTGAAGAAAAGCAATGGCTCCACAGGCTCAATATGTATGATAATAATAATAATTTTATATAATAATTAAAATGCTCAAAATCACAATCATTAATTAAAATCTAATTATATATGTATAATTTTAGGCATAATTGCTAATATGTAATAATCATTATTATTTTGTTATTGTTATTAATATTATTATATTGTTATTGCGTACAGCACAATAATAATAAATTGAAATGCACACATCATCATTATTATTATTATTATTAGTAGTAGTAGTAGTAGTAGTATGTGCTTTTCTTTTCTTTTCTTTTTTTTACAGTGTGCCAAGTGTATCATCTTCTCTTTCAAAATCAGCCCTCTGCATCTCCTCCTTCACGACATCCATTTCCCATAACTTCATGGGAAATACTTGATGCTCTTCTAAGCTGCCCTCACGTCATCAACTTTATCCATCTGTAGTTACTATGGTTCTGCACAACACTTTTGTTCTTGAAAATCAGTGCCTGTACACTTAATAATCTGGTCAAAAAGTCAACTTCCCTCTATCCTGGACACCTTCAAACCTCCACAGATATGTCATCTGGACCAACTACATTTCCACTCTTCATCCTCTGCTAAGCTGCCCTCACATCCTCCTCACTAATCTTCTGCACTTCCTGATTCACAAACTGTCTTCTTCTCTCATTTTCTTCATTCACCATCTCCTCAAAGTACTCCATCATCTCAGCACACTCTCGTCACTCATTAGTAGATTTCTGTTAGGATTAATTACCCTAACCTGCTGCACGTCCTCTCCAGCTTCATATGCCCTGCCAATCAATACGAATGCTTTTCTCGCTCCTTAGCGTCCAGCCTCACATACAACTCATTATACGCCTTTTCCTTCGAATTCTCTCTTGTACTTTCTCATTCAACCACCAAGTCTCCTTTAATGATAATAACAACTACAAAACCACCATCACCAACAATAATAATAATAATGATACGGAATAATAAGGAATGAATGAATCTAATAACATTCTAATAAACCCAGTAAAAGTAGCGTAATTAAGCCACCTTTTCGCTGTAAACATGTTGTAAAACTTAGTCATATATTGATAGGTCATATATCCGATGGTGCAGTTTTAAAAAAAAACACAGAAGAAGAATTGATAGGGTACGTCATAATTACTTAACTATATTTCCACCAATAAAAAGCTATGGGGGCGTGACTGTTCCGCTCTATATACTTGTGGAAGCCGGCGTCTGTGAGTCATCGCCGCTCGGACAGACAACGTGCTTCGAATCGCTATACAGAAGCCTCGCAGATTCTCTCGGATTTATTAGGAACCACGAATTTCTCTCTCATTGCCCGACAGGATTGAGATGTTACATTTTAGGTCCTCGACAGTGCTGAAGGAGTTGTTTGAAGCCACCCTCAAGCGTCCCTTTCCCGTCTACCGAGAGAAGACCTGGTTGCCGGCAGGCTCCCGCTGCTTCTGCTGCCTCGGCTCCGCCTCCGTTGATGCCAGAGCCGCATCTGCTCCTCTGAAGCTCCTCAATGCCGCCGCGCACCGCCCGGCTCTCCGCACCGCGCCCCGCGCCGCCTATCTCCGCTCCTACTGCGTGAAAACCGAAGCCGAGGAGGTGGATGAGCAGCTGAAGAAGGATGGGGCCGGCGGCGAAGCGGCCAGCGACAAGTAGGTTTCAGTAAAATCCTTCTAGAAGATCTCCGGGTTGCCCGCTACCATAACGTGACGTCGCATCTGGCGTCTGTGCGTGACGCGAGCGGATGCTGCGACCGCTAACCGACGCGAACACTTTTTAATGATCGCATTAAATGTCCCTTTATTTAAAATGTAAACGTTTATTTATTTTTAAATGTGATTTTTACAGGTTTAGCCATTCATTTAAGACATTTTAAATAAACCGTAAATAAATAAATTAAAAAAATAAGCTAGCTTGTAGCCTGTGTGGGACATCAGTGGCTCTCGGGCCATGTGCGACGTGTTCGCTCCACCGGCTTCGTTAAAGGTGGTGATACAAATGTTCACGCCTTCAAATACTCCGCGTCAGGGCACCTCCGCTCTACCGGGATTTTGAGTTGACCACGCCAACCTGTAGGTGTTGTCCTGTTGGCTGCCTGCCCCCGAGGAGATAATACTCAGCGTGGGCCAACAGTTGTGAAAGTGAAACAGCAGCAGGCCGTGAATCAGAGGTTAAAAAGGTCCCCACCGAGGCTTCAGGAGACCGGGTGCAGCTTCTCACTGAGCTACGATCATCCACATGCACGTGTTTTTATTATAGCTTTGCTCGCAGTGACAAGGAGTGCTGCTGTGCTGGGGATGAAGCAGAGCAGGCTCTAGTGGTTTCTACTGTGACCTTCACTAAGGAGGCTACAGGTCACATTTGGAGCGTTGCTGCTGCTCCACAGGTTATTTATGTTGAACATAACAGACTCGATCAACTCGCTGTAAAAAAACAAAAACAAAAGAAAAAACATTAACTTTTTTCAAATGTATTTATTTTAACATAAAACCAGTGCAGCACAGCACTGAATGAAGGATACATTATGCTGTTTATATTTATCCACATCCAGTTAATGACGCATTACAATAGTCCTGCCAATTTTTTTCAGTTGATGGGCCTAGTTTTAGCTGACTATATCAAGTAGAAATAAAACACAGTAACATTTAATAATTATATCTGCATTATGATTTAAAGATGACTGTGACTCTAATAGGGCACAAAGCCTTCACTTCTGAGTATTGTAGAAATGAAGAAAAGGTAATTTTAGTCATTTAAAAATGGGAAATACTGTAAAGTTTCAACATATTTCACCTCAAATAAAGTACAAAAGAAATATTTTGTTTAAAAATTGGAAATACTAATAACGCCTCTGCAGTTTTCACTATTTTGGACTTCCTTGTGTTGCCATATGTTTGACCTCGCACAATACCAATGCCACAATTTACAAACTGATGAGAAATGCAGGAATTTTTGGTGTCTTCAAATGTCTTCTTTGGTAAAAATTCAAAAGTTTTCCCACTAAGTAGCAGCCCTGCAGCTGTCATCAGATAAAAAAATGAAATCCTAATGATTGAGTCTTTTGGGGGGGTTAAATCCACATCTGTGGCAGCCTCGAGCTGCCTGTCTGCAGCCACGTCGTCCTTTTGCAGCGAGCTGGAAAAAATTCATGAGATATTTCCTGACCTCGAAATGAAGACTCACACGGACAGGGTGGCGTCACCACAGCGATGTACGATATTGGTTTTTGCTCTGCTAATGCACATGTTGCACTCCCAAGACACTCTTCACATAATCCCTCAGGGTCAGCAGGTTTCCTGTCTGAAATAATGAAGCTTAATGAAAGCAACACAACATGCAGTTATTGCTCTAGCTTGTAGTCTTTGTTTCTCCGTGCTTTAGATAAGAGTAGGTACAGCTACTGCAGGAAACACATCAGGGAACCTGTATCTAACACAGGCTGATGTGTTTCCTGCAGTAGCTGGTCAAACCAAGGTGTCATCACATGAAGAGTGGCTGAGATGTGGATATTTTTAGACTTGATGTCAGTATGTGACGGGGACTATCTCAGTATTTTCTATGAAATCAAGTGTGATATGTTTATTAAAACAGTGTGAATAATAAATAAAGCAAAAAAATATAATTATTTGGTAGTGATAAGCAGTATTCTGGTGGTTTTACAGTATATCACAGCATTACTGCATGACTGAGACATTGCAGATGAAATCAGCATTATATACAATCATTAAATATTTGGCATGGGTGCGTTCACACCAAAGGTGAAGCAGGATTTCTCCTCCTGTTATTTGCATGAATACAGCAGTGTTGCATACCCACGAATATTCAGCCAGTGAGGTAAGGAGGAAAAGCTAAGTTTGGCTGCAGTTGCACATCTTAAAAAGTCCTGTAATCGCACACTTTTCTCTGAAACCTCTTTTATTCCTGTCAATAGAAAACTGAAATTGAAGCAGTCTGCTCCACCAGTCCTTAGGCTGCATCCGTAAGCCCCGCCCACAGTGAAATGAAGCCGTGAAATGAAGCAAAACAAGTCAAACTGTCTAAAAGTAGATGGCCAGCAGCTGCCTGATCTGAGCCTGTAGCTGCAGAAGCTTCACATGATGGCAGCATCCACGTAAAACAATGGGTTAAATATTAATTGCATTTACCGGAGGTCTGGTTAGGTGTTAGTCTGTTTTTTGATGTTGGCAGATACATGAGCACTATGGTGTGTCTACTGTTGTGTGACTGGGTGTCCAGAGGGCAGCCGTCATTGCTAAAGCACTCCTGAGGAAGCGGAGCACAGGAAGAAGACTACTCTTCAGCTCTTGTTTCCAGGAAACTGTGAAAATGTTTTGCATGCACTGGTGAGCAGTCATCCAATTGCAGATGGACTGAGCCATCTGTCCGTGAGGATTTTTACAGGGACAAATGCAGACAAACAAGGTGTTCAAGGCAGTATTCAGCCCTTAACCATCTACAGGTTAAACACCGTCTGGTGGGTTTGCTCATTTAGTTCAGCTCATGTTTGCTGCTGACAGCTGTAAGACTCGGGCACTTAAATCACCGGACTCTGTGAAATGGGGCTTGTTCATTCAGTCATCTGTGGACCAGTGCAAGGATTTGAATTGGGCTTGACACTGCTGTCAGTTTTTCCGCTTCAGTTAGCTTTGAGTAAAGTAAAGGTTCAGCCTTTATCTGCTTCCTGCTGCTTTAAACTACAAGGTGAACCTGAAGTACTTGGAAAAGTGTGTGAACAGAGACTTCAGGTGGCTGCGATCTAAACAAACCCCAGAGTCCTGCATGTGCAGCCAGCACTGCAGTTCCTCTGATGTCCACTTGAGGCTCCAGCAGTAAATCAGTCCCCACAGATTCCCAATGTTAAAGTGTTTACAGCAGAAATAAACACAATTACGTCCTGATACAGAAAAAGTTTTGCTCTCTGTGGAGATTACTATGTAGTACTATTTGACAGGTTTCTCTGTGTGAAGGATTTAACTTTACTGCAGTTGTACACACACAAATACACACCACCAAATGACAATGGAAATCTGCACGAAACAAAGAGTTAAATATGGTACAACCAGAATTTTAAACTCATGATCTAAGATGACTTAAAACATCCAGAAGCAGGTTTAGGTAGAAGTAATTGCTTCCTCCTTTATTGATTAGCATTATCAGTGATATCAGCTCTTAAAGATAAAGTTGAAAGTTGAGAGGCTTGTGTCAGTTATGTCAGCTTGATTGAAAGCATCCTTATGTTCAATAATTCAGTCTGATATGGTAACCTGACTGGGGGAATTAAGAACAAACTGAACAGGATTGTCAGAGCTGCTGGAAAAATTACTGGTTGACAACAAATTTCATTGGTTAAGCTGTATCATCAGGCTGTTTTAAGGAAAGCCCAGCCTATTTTTGGTGACCATGAACACCCTCTTCATTCTGACTTTGAATTAATCGCCTCAGGATAATGATTCAGGACACCTTTAGCTAGTAAAAAGGTGTATAAGGGATCATTTATGCCAACAGCGATAATTAGATGCTGTGATGTATATTGAACACTAATGTTGAAACTCGAGAAACCAATGAGCGGCGTAACAGTGGCTAGATCCAGTCTGTGGTCACATCCTGTTTAAACCTCTTCTGTGTTGGATGCTCTGGCAGATGACTTGAGAATCCCAAGTGGAGATTTATTAGTTTTGATAAATGAATGAATTTAAAAGCTAAATGGGCCTCATCATGACTAATGAACCCACACTGATGTGTGGAGTTTAATTACATGAAGCTGCCCTTGTGTTTTCTGCCGGCTCTGCACAAAATGCCGCCATGTGGCTGCTGCAAGTTTCAGAGCAGAAAGATCTCAGTGCAAACCCCTCCTCCGCAGAGTCTGAATGACTGCTCAGCAGCGAGAAACACATCAGAGGGCAGGTTGTGCTTAAGAGTGTCTCAGATTAGCACATGTCAGAGTGGAGACTTTATCTTAGATGCATATCGCATGCAAGTTTCCTTTCGACTGTGTGCTGTTCTTATCGTTGCTGTGCGTACAGAGGCAGATGTCGGGTCAATAAATCTCTTGAATCATGCATGCCCGACTGACGGCATTTCAGTCGATCTGGGTGTGTTTGCACACGTTTGGCTGTCGTTACCTCGGCTGAATGAGGAGTGTTTACTCTGTGGAGAACAGGAGGAGACGAGAGGAAGGCAGGGAGGAGCGCTGGGTGAATCCTGGGATTTTAAATGGTGATGTGGCTGTTGGCAGAGCTAAATCTAGTCTGTGCAGTGCAAAGTTTTGGTGGCTCATTTATTTATTTCCAGGTTAAATTTGTTGGTGTCTTGAAAAAACTCCAGATGTTTGAATGCTTCTCTGTGCCGAGCTAACTTTTCTCCTCTGCTGCGGTGTCATCCCGGCGTGTGAACGAGCCACAGTGTTGGTTTTATTAATCCAAGAGCCTCCGAGGGCTGGACGGGACCAAAGACTGGAGAATTTCTGGAATTTAGGTCTGATCCAGACACAACCACTAAACCTGTGTGCAGCGGTCACGTAGTTTGGGGGTTTATGTAATTATAGATGCTTCTATTGCAACATTATTTAAGTGGAGACAGTGCACACTGTTTAATGCATTCACTCAATTCAATGAATAAGGAAAAAGTATAAATGTGCATGGACTTAACCGTTGCACCAGAATATGGCAGCACATACACACAAGGACACACTCACCAGACAGTTTATTAGATGCACCTTGTTAAAACTGGATTTGCCCGGTTTTGCCCTCAGATATAATTTCACAATATCACAGCACAAATTCAACAAGTTGCTGGAAACATTGCTCAGGAAATTTGCTGAGCAATGTTGCTGCAGATTCATGATGTCGGTCTGCCATTCCATCACATCCCAAATATGCTCTATTGGATTGAGATGTACCAAATATTCCTCTAAAGCTCGTCTTCTCTTCCTTCCAAAACGATATAAGATAAGATAATAAGAACTTAATTTATCCCGAGGGAAATTCTTTTGTCATACACATGCTCAATGCAGCGAGAGAGACAGAGGAACAGAGTAATAAGATATACAATATGTACAATAGAATAGAAGTACACAGTAATATGCAGTAGGATAGTGCAAAATATAATATCGAATAACTGTAGCAAGTAACAGTATAACTATCCTGAAAAATAAATAGCTTAGCTTAGCTATTAGTGCAGGTGATTGTAAAAGTGACATAGTATTGTGCAAATGGATACAAGAGTAGCAGCATATGATGGGGAGATGAAACAAACATTCAGTGAAAAAACTGTTGGGTGATATTGCACGGTCTGAATGGGAACAGAATAGCTTGTTATTAATCCTCAGGAAAATCACCTACAGAGTGAGGAAGAGTTGTATAATTTTATTGCCACAGGTACAAAGGATTTCCTGTGGCGGTCAGTTCTGCATTTCGGGGCAATGAGTCTTTTGCTGCGTGTGCTCCGATGGTCCATCATGGAGGCGTGGATGGGGTGGGAGGGGTTGTCCATGATACAAAGAAGCTTTTTTAGCATTCTCCTCTCGGACACCTCCTCTAGGTTCTCCAGTCTGACACCCAGGACAGAACTAGCCTTTTTAATCAGTTTGTTCAGCCTGTTGGCATCGGCTGTCTTCACCCCACTGCCCCAGCACACAGCTGCAAAGAACACAACACTCTCTACCACAGAGGGATAGAACATTGTCAGCATTTTCCTACAAACATTAAAGGACCTGAGCCGCCAAAATAGGAAAGTAATTTTCAACTGTAGAGAGCATGTTAGACAGGCTGCCATCCGAGACGGCGCCGGAAGTATCAATTTAAACTTTGTCTCTGACACAAACAGTAATATTGTTTATAGTACATCTGTCATCTCATCTCCTGATGAATCATCATCATTGCTGTTTCATTTACATCTATAAAAGGATAGACTTAGTAATGTGGCGTTTTATAAAGAGTAAAGCCGTTTTTCGGATTTACTGTATAAACAAACACACACACCTTTTGTCACTAACGCTTGGCCTGCTTATTTCTATTAGAGCCCTCACTAATGTGTTAATGGCTGTATCAACAGCCAAAGATAAGCTCTGTGTTTACACTGGCTTGAAAAGTGAGAATAGGGTGTAGTGTGGTTTGTGTTAAAGGGCGATTCTGCTGTGTGTCAACAACGCTGAGAGGCTGCAGTTACTTTATATCAGAGCTCATGTGTAAAGTGCTTTTAGGCGACGATAGTGCTTTGGGGACTTAATCGTTGCCTCCTTTCTGTCTTTTCTTTCTATCCCAGGAGAAGAAACGCAGGGATTCTCCCGAGTTTGGAGGATTTGCTTTTCTACACAGTGGCCGAAGGTCAAGAGACGATTCCTGCTCACAAATTTCTCACAGTAAGTCCTTCAGATTCAGCTTGGTCACATACATTCAGAGTTATTATGTTGCACTACAACTGGGTGTTAGGAGACACGTTAGTTAATTGAAATAACTAACAAAAACATAAAAACTGGAAACCTGCTGGTTGGCTCTACACTGACAGTTTTCACATCTAGTATTCATGTGAATATTTCATCCAAACAGTTTTGACTTCTTTGTTAAAAATGTGAAAATATCCACCAAAAGCATTAAAATAACTTATTTGTTTAATTAATTTTAGGCACTGAAAGCCACGGGGCTTCGTTCCGGAGATCCCCGACTGAAGGAGTGCATGGAAACACTGAAAGAAACTCTAAAGAAGACTTCAGATGGCGTTACACTGGACAGGCACCTTTTCAAGAAGTGAGGCTGCTTGTTATGGTGTTATTTATTTTTTATCTCCACTTTTTTCTTCATTTTTTCAAGGAAACTGCACTGACAGCAGCCTCAAAAAGCATTCAGCACATGTTGATGGTCATGTATTATTAATGAGCAAATTCAAGTGTTTGAATTTACTTATTATATGAGTACAAAAATATATTCATCAAGTGTGAAGTAGGCAGATTGTGCAGAATTAGCTCAGCTTTTCATTCACAGGGGCTGCTCGATCAGTTATTTAACGCTATCAGTTACTCGCTTTAAAACATAAATTTTTCTTCTTTAAAAAAAAAGATTTCCTTGAAATTAACATATTTAACAATAATTTGCTGCAATGAGTTTAAGCCTTTCTTTCATCGTAGCGTGAGCGAAGATTACGTTGTCTTGGGCTTTCAGGAGGGGTGAAGGCACACCGCTGTAAATAAGGTGGTGCGCTTGATTTGTAACCCAAAGGGGACAGAATGTGAAATTGTGACTGTTTTCTTTGGTCTTCTTAATTGTCAGCCAGAAATTACTGAACATTTTCTTCATGCTTGCAAGCAGCATTAGTAAAACAAAGGCGTTTTTCATTCTCATTCTCAAGTGAGCTACTGTCACCGATGACACATTACCTACTTCAAAGTAGGAATCTATTGAAAGAAGGTGCCAGGAGCAGCAATAGCAGTGACACAGCACAAATGTGAGCATAAAAGTAGCACAGGCAGTGTTTTCCCTGGAAATTTTAAGTAAAAGTATAAAATAACTGCTTAACAATAACTGAAATAACTTAACCCTGTAACTCGTCAGGCGCTACACAACATTGTCACATAGTGAAAGGGAAAATATTTTCTATCAGGGACAGTTTATTTTAAGTTGAGCTATTTAAAGGTACAGAGTTAGTATTTTTTTTAAGTACTCATAGTATAAATATATACAGATGTGTATTAATGTGCAAATTATGTCTTCCAACAAATTGATGTGTTTCATAAACATATATTTAATCCATTAAAAATATAGGAGTGGGTTTGTGGTTTGTGGAAGCCGCCATGTTCCTCCTATATTTAAATTCAGTGGCTGGGAAGTACGTCGCTCTTCTGAGAAATCGCATATGTGGCTAGAAACTGGTGTCAAAGGTGGAGGAGGAGAGAGGTCGTAGGCGTTCATGTGCTCGCATAGCTCTTTAATTCCTGCCCCCACTTTCAGACTCAAGATATGAAGCATCTTAACTATGTGTTGTTGGGGAAGGGGTCCCATTCACCAAAGAAGCAAAAGCACAAAGGAAAGGGATAACACCACCGGCATCTTAATAAAATGTTGTCCTCTTCCTCCTCACCTCAAACTCATCTCCTGAAGTCACGTCACTAACACACAAAACGTGTGATGTATGGAACAGCCCTCGTTTGTAAGATTTGGGGGTTTGATGCAAACATAATTGTCGGTTAAACTGATCCATCCCAGCTGGCGCCGCTGCTTAAGTTGGTTACTTCCTTCATGGTTTTACAGCGTGTGAAATCTCTCATTCATCAGTGTGTGCACTCATGTTGGATCAGGCTCCTTCCAGGACAAAATGAGCTGCTGATCAAACTGTTCTGATGAAGCTTCTTCATCAAACACATCACAAAAGTTTGTCAGACTTCAGGGTTGCAAACTTTACCTCCAGTTGCATGCAGTCCCGATGTTTTAGCATGCTTTCTGTGATTTATTCATCAGGTGTGTCCAGAGCAACATTGTCCTGCTCACGCAGGCCTTCCGCAAGAAGTTCGTCATCCCAGACTTCCAGTCCTTCACCTCCCATATTGATGAGCTGTATGAGAATGCCAAAAATCTCACTGGAGGGCAGGTGTGTCCTTAGATCCATGGCTTTTTCTTTCTCTCTGCATCATGATTATAATTTAGCCATTACCATCAGTCTCTTCTCAGGTGCAGTCGAAAGTTTGGATCAGTCGAGCCTCGGAGGGAAAAATTTGCCCTTGGACGAGTTAAAGGGATCTTTGAGGCCACTGTGAGCTAGCTGTCACTTTCGCAGAAGAGTGCAGGATTTTCACTGGCAGCACATTTCTGTTTGAGTCATCTGTTTGGCGCTCGCTATGAAAACGTTCAGGCATTCAAAACAAAGTCAGCAAAGTCATAAAAAGGAGAATTATCGGCTAATATTCCTAAATTAAATGGAAAACTAACAATCTAATAGAGGGCTGTTTACTCAATCAGGGTTGTAGGAGGGAGGATGTTTGACCTGTTAAACTAAAACAATTTTTAAAAAAAGCAGAGGCGAAATTAATGGCTGTGTTTAGTCAGTTTGTAAACATCCGTCTATCAGAAATACAGACTCAGCCATGGTTATAGTGGTTGATAAAGCGGCTTTTAGTGGTCTGTATTTATAAGGTGTCACACCAGATAAATGACCCGTTCCTTGTTCCTTTGAACAAAGAGGAAATAATCACTAACAAAATAAAGACTTAAATAAAATATCATCCTAAATTTAAACATCACTATCGATTCAGAATTTCACAGTCGCTGCTTCCCTAGCTGTGTTTTCCTGTTTGTAAAAGTCTTCTCTGTAGAAAAATGGCAGCTTCTAAGCCAAACTGGTGCTCTGCTAGACAAGATGAAGACTTTCTTTTTATTTGATAAGAATGTGATCTGATGTTTCCAGCTCATGTTTTTATTCCTGGACTCTTCTAGAGTAGTTTTGCATGATTATCAGTTTAAAACGATCCTTGTATATCTTATATTGGGCTTCTGTGCTAACCTGAAACATTTAAGCCAAAAGTAGAAAGGACTATCTAAAACTGTCTCTTTAGAGCTTTTAACTCACGGAAACTACAGGTGTTTGCCGTGTTTAATATGTAAACGATCGTGGCTCAAGAGTTGGCAGTTCGTCTAGTAATTGGAAGGTTGCTGGTTCGAGCCCCGGCTTGGACAGTCTCGGTCGTTGTGTCCTTGGGCAAGACACTTCACCCGTTGCCTACTGGTGGTGGTCAGAGGGCCCGGTGGCGCCAGTGTCCGGCAGCCTCGCCTCTGTCAGTGCGCCCCAGGGTGGCTGTGGCTACAATGTAGCTTGCCATCACCAGTGTGTGAATGGGTGGATGACTGAATGTGTAAAGGGCTTTGGGGTCCTTAGGGACTAGTAAAGCGCTATACAAATACAGGCCATTTACCATTACCATGTAACAGTTTTTAAAAAGGGCCTTGTTAGTCTGAATAATAAGAGCGCAGGAAGTGAGCCACTGTCATGATGGTAGCTGAAGATAAATTAGCATGTTGTCCTAATTTAACTTATTTCGAATGACCGAGGGTGGATTCTTCCTTCTGAGGTTTGTTATTGTGTATTACCAGCTCTGTGTGTGTGCTGAAGCCTGAGCCTCGGCAGACGTCAGCAGTGTAAGGTGACCAGCCTCCTCTCTCACCTGCCTGCCCTCTCTTTCAGGTTGCAGACTACATTCCTCAGCTGGCCAAGTTCAGCCCCGACCTGTGGGCGGTCTCTCTGTGCACGGTGGACGGGCAGAGGTGAGACGCTGGTAGCACATTAATACTTAATGTTCGCTTAATGGTTCTCACACACTGTTGTCTGTGTGAAATCGCCATGTTCAGCTATATGCTGGTTAAATAATAACACAATAATGTTCCAGGAGTGAAGTGAGGAACGCTAACGCGACAGTTTTTATGCATTGTTTTTTATTAAAACCTCAGTAAACCTGGTTAATGATCCTGAGATGGTGCTGTGTTTCACTCTTTCACCTTCATCTTATCTTAAGAGTTTTTAAGACCTAAAGAAAGAAGAAGAAACAGAAGTTTCCACAGCAGATCGGTAAATTCGAACTGCTGTTTTTTGATTGGATTTACCTCTTGATCTGCAGTCCTGCCCTCAGTTGTGGTCACGAACTGTACAAAGTGACTGAATGAATGAGGTCAAGGATGCAAATACTAGAAATCCTAACATCCTTACTGGAGTCATACTGGGAGAGAATTAGTTGTTAGAGTTGGTGGCACAACCCAAAGAATAGTGATGGTGTTACCTTTGACGTAGTTGCTTTGCAGACGGGGACTAGGCCTGTGATGGTGATTAAAACACCATTAACTGCATGTTGCAGTTAAACAAAGTCAAGTTGGAGTTTCATGCAAACTGTTTTTGATAAAATTAACTTTAAATCAATGAAAATCGCAAATCTGTTGCTGTCTGCAAAATCAGAAATTCACATTATTTATTTACATTTAGATTCCAGCCAGAACCTCAGAGATCTGAAACGGCATTTCGTCCACAAATAGCGACAAAGCTGCTCAAGGACAGCAATTTAACTGCAGAATGACACCGAACGCTCTTACACAGGAACGTAATCAGAAAACAAGCAGCTGAGTCGAGTTCAGTTGCTTGTATGTATGCTCATCTCCAAAGAGATGCAGACAAGTTGAGCTCATTGGCACAGACTGATTTAGATGAATTGCAACTTGTTGGTAATCTGCGTATATAAAGTCAACAGCAGTTATCTGCAAGTCTTTACCAATCTGTGAGAGAATGGTTGCTATGAGACAAGTTGCAGCCCACCAGGGCAACCTATGCAATCACCTTTATGCTCAAACACGGTCACCCAGAGGTTAACGCTGTTGGACAATTAATCTTCAATTGGCACAGCTCCCTGCAGCAGGTCATTGACAGCAGAAATAAATCATTACAGTCACCAGGCAACCGCAGAAAAAAAATTAAGGTGTTATATTACATTATACATTATATTACCTGTTTTAGTGCAGTAATCTTTGTGAAGGTCAGTGTTTATATTTCAGAGAAACATTAGATTAACCAGTTTGTTTGTTTTTTAATTATTGTAGGGCGGTCCTGGTTCAAGCTGGTTAAAACTGTTGATTTTATCCCACTTGCATTTCCCAGAAAAGACAAAACATGTGCAAAGAAATAACCATTTCTCAGTAACTATGTCAGGAGGTGTTCTGATCGACCTGTTCTCTGATTAGTGATTGTAAACTTTCATAAAAGTTTGTTTGTGGGACGAAAGACAGTTGTAAAGATAACGGTTTTGTTTTTACACAGTGTTACTTCAGTTTATCGTGACTTTCCTACAAATTGTGAAACACTCACTGTTTTCACGTGTCTGTTCTGGCTTCTTCTTGTCTCTAATCATTGAACCAGCAGCCTGCGGCCTGCTCTGATAACGTCCTATCTTTATGTTTTTGTTGCAGACATACGGTGGGAGACACTAAGGTCCCCTTCTGCCTGCAGTCTTGTGTGAAGCCTCTGAAGTATGCCGTCGCCGTGCACGACCACGGCACGGAGTACGTGCACAGTTTCATCGGGAAGGAGCCCAGCGGCCTCCGCTTCAACAAGCTCTTCCTGAATGAAGATGGTGAGTTGTCTTGGACTTTTTATTAAACCTTGTCCTCCAAGTAAAGCGATGAAGAGCTACTGCTGGGTACAGGAAGTTGGTGGAAGACTTAAGTGGTAGATATGATGCGAGGGTCAGATGTTCTTAAATCACAATGAGTCAGAAATCCAGCGAAGCAGCCCCCTCGCCTGGCCACATATCTTGACACACTACCTTTTTGTAGGGTTAAAAACATGCAGGCCTATGTTGACCCCCTGAATAGGTTCATTTGTATTTAGATCAAGTTTTTTAACAAGTCTGTGTTAGCTGTTTTTTTACATGCCCAAAAAAGCCAACAAAAGGGGACATGTGTTGCTTTTGTGTGTAGGTGTGTGGAAAAACAGTTCAGCTTATTAAACCTCAGTCACATGGCTATTAAAGACTAAGGGCTTCTTTTATCAGGACATGCGCTTGCATCTCACTGCGATGCTTGATGGGGGAGGCTCTCAGGGCCTCATACTCGTTCTAACCAATGCTCAGCTAGCTGTAGCATTGGTTAGAACGAGTGTGAGAGCTGTGAGTAGTCAGATGCATTGTGGGAGAACACGTGGTTGGGTTGTTCAAAAATGGGCATTTTGAGAGGAAATGCCAGAATCCCCAGGCTGAGGCTCACACTGCAGACACGTCATGGTCACTTCCTGTGTTCACCCGCCTTCTGCCAGGGCAGCCCTGCAGGGGGATAATGTTGTGTAAGCAGATCACATGACCACGAGGAAATGCAGGTGATGTAAGCGCTCAAACTCTTTCAGAGATCTGAGGGAGGAAAGTGCTGGATTTATTTTTCACTATGTGCCCGTCCACGCCCACGCCTCCACACACACACAACACTGTAATTGTAAACACTGTAAACACTGCACTCCTGTACAGTCTGTAGTAACAACAATAAGTTTTAAACTTGTCCATACATACAGATGGTTCTCACTGGGCTGTGTGATGTACACAGAGGCCTGACAGTTAGAGTTAGATCATCAGCAGCATACCACAGATACAGCGGCAAGTTGCAACACACTTTGTCAGCCCGCCAGCACATTCCTGCATTTACAGCTACATAAACATCAACAAGTGGCCAGTTGCCATCAAACGTTCAGGTTGAAAGTTACACTTTAAATACAGTAAGCCACACTTTTCTTTACACTTTACAGCAAAAATCTGCCCTATGGGTGGTTTTTAGCAGGCCTGGAATGTTCTTTTTTAATCTTTGTTAGTCCACTGTATGAACAGCAAAAACTTGCTTATAAACACTTAACAGCAGCACTACATTTATATACATATACATACACAAAACTTACAGACGTCCAGTTGATTTCTTTCTCAGCTCCTTCGACTACATACATCGTTTTTTTGCAAGCTACATAGAGACTTGTTCGGTTTTATACATGTATTTATTTCTTTTGTCCACAACTCAGGCGATTTCAAATCGAAAAGATAAGAAAAATCCAGAAACGATTTGGCACATGTTGTGACTGTTTCAGCTGCTACAGCCTCCGCTGTGTTTCTCTGTATTATCAGTGTTTACTGTGTATGCACTTGACCCTCGTATTCTGATCTGTGTATATGCACAGCTCTCAGGCCAAATGTTTGCACTTTGATCCTTCGTAGCACGCTAACAGAGCTCTCGTTGTTTTGCAGATAAGCCGCACAACCCGATGGTGAATGCTGGCGCTATTGTTTGTACTTCACTCATAAAGGTAAAAGCAGTCACACTTCGTCCTCCTCCTCTGTGTGTGTGTTTGTTTACGTCCAGTCTGTGTGTCACTTCCTCTCAAACCTCAGAAAATTCCTTGTAATGTGGGCGTCGCTGAGCTGCTTTATCAGTGAGGTAAAATGAGGGGTAATGTAAGGCTGTGGGCCTGGGGGTTAGTTATCCTGCTTTTAATGATTTACCTGCCATTTCCTGACTTATTTAACTGATTCTTGTGAAACTCATGATGATTTTCTTTCCACTGTGTTCTCGTGTTTACGACTGACTCAGTTCGAGGTATTTGTAGGTTACTGCCCTTAGGCGTGTGTCCTGTTGTGGTGATTAAAAGTCTTGTTAATCCCTCCTGAAGGACACTTAGCTGCTCCAGCTCACACGCTTCAACCACACAGACTAAAAATAACCTGCACGGAGAGCAAGCACAGGTTAAAATGCACACCTTCAGATTTTATCTATCGTACGGTGGCTCAGCCTTAACGTAGATTCAGTAAGTTTTCTGGTGAGAGATCAAACCAGCTGCAGCTCACAGTCTGACCCCCCAAACAAAGGAGATATTAAACCTGGCTTAAATACCAGCTTTGTCACAGGCTTTTCCTCTGGCAGAGTTACATTTAAAAACACTTTGAATGACGATTAACGGCTTTAGAGGTTAAATTTAATTTCTTTATCCACAACAAGCTCTCTTTCCTTAATTAGCGCTCGCATGCATGCTCACACAGGAGCTGTCGGCTCTGTTTTCACAGCTTCTCATTTTTCCTCTTTAATAGTTTAAATTGGCTCCTTTCAAGTAGATGTTTGACCCCCTTTGTTGCGTCATGACTGACTTTAATGATCGATTGCTGCAGCTTTTTCTGGAGGTGACCTATTTTTTTCTGTCCCCAGCACTTAGACTTTATCCTGTATGACTAATGAAGTGATTCATCCCAGCTGCATTGATCTATTGCCAAAGCTTCAAGGTGTTACTTTTAGTTTTTATTGGACTTGAGTGGAAGCAGTCCAGAGAGGGAAGCTCTTCAGAGTGATTTGGATCTTTTTGTATTTAAAGGTAGCTCAGGTCTGTGTGTTTTCAGTGTCCACATGTTATTGTAACCCTGTTCATTCGATCTTTTTTTCTATTTGTGCTTCTTGTTCATTTTCACCCTGCAGATAAACCGTTTTTAAAGTGACTACACTTTGCCTCATGATCTGTTAGCTTCACATAGAGGGACGTTTATCACACAGCTTTTGCGTCGTGATTGAAAAACAGCAGCTGAGCAAGGGGAGTGCAGACTCTAAACACTCCTAATTTAAATCAAAGCAGAGGACAAATTTGGTTTAAACAGAGACAGCAGCAGGCTCATTTACAAAAATGCTGTTAGACTAAACTCAGTCTTCTCTCTGGTCCTTTGGTCCTGAACTGAAATAAGGCAGGACTCCACGTTTACGACAAAAATAGTAATCACGTTTATTTACTGAAATTAAAAAAATGTCTTTTTACAGGGGTATGAATTTTAAATTTAAGTCAAATGAAAACAAATAAACGCAGGGAAAAAAGAGGCGGAGGAGGTGAGGGGACACAAGGTCATCACATTAGGGAGTTTAGGTGAGTATTTGGGAGACCTGCATGGTAGATGAGCAGAAAGCAAAGAAGAACCGACGGAAAAACCACAGACTCTTTGAACTTTTGAAACAATAAACTTTGCACTGTATCGTAAAATCGTGATTTTAATTACATTTTGATTAATTGCACTGCAACCCAGAGGCAAAGGCAACTGCAGGAAATGTTAATCCCTCTAAGCCATTAATAATCTGACCTTTACTTTCTGTAGATGGATGACCAAACATTTGTTCCAACTCGGCTTTATTTGAATTTAAGTGCATGACTTTGTGCTTTTAAAGAAAAGGTAAAAAAAGGGAAGAGCTTGGTTTATAACAAAATAAGAGCATCGCAGTAAAAAAGTACGAAAAGAAGCTAAAATGAAAACCGAAACATTCGAGAGAGCAGATGCGAGACTAAAAGTCACAAAAATCAGTCATCAGATGGACGAACGCCTGCATGTGATTTTAAATGTTTGAATGATATAAAATAAATCTGCAGAGAATCGACTGCTCTGTGTTTCAGTTTAATGACCCCGGTGTTATTGTTGTTTCACTCTCTGCTCTTATCAGCTTTGTTTTTAGCTGCAGGAGGAGGTAGAGCAGGAAACCCTGCGATAAAAGCAACCCGCAGCTTTTAGCATTAAGAGCTGGATCGTTTTTCTCAGGACCAAAACAAACTGTTTGTTTTGCAGTCAGTTTATCATTCATGTGTCAGAGTCACTAAATGCTTCCTACTGAGCTGGAGTCTGGACATGTTTAGGTTAACCAAAACACTCTTAAACCAGGGAAAAAGAGGCTGCACTGATTCTCAGTTAAAGTTTGGCAATAAAAGCCTCCACACATTTTATTTTGACACCTCTGTTATGTTTAAACTGTAAAGCACGGACAGAGACACCCATCACACCCATTAAACTGCTTCAAACGTTTGAATTTGCACCAAAATCGGGACTAAAAACATTTTTTTCACACTACAGTTTATCCTTACTGTACACATGCACAAAGTCAAGTGACGTTACGGCTTTAGTAACACCATCAACACTTCAGCTCAGTCATGCAAAGCTCTCACACGGGAAGTCAGAAATTAATCAGGAATGCAAAAAACAAAAATCTGCTTTACTATTTTCTCTTTTTTTAAAAAAGAATGAATTCAAACATTTATGGATAATGATAATAATTATAATTTATCATTAAAATACAGTTTAGATTAAAGAGCTTTCACATACAGGTGGATAAAATTTTTAAAAAAGTAAAGTGCTGAACATTATGCACAAAAACTGTTAAAGAAAGGTTAACAGACTTGAACTGGAGCATGTACTGTACGGGTGCAGTGCACAGATAGCTGCTAACTGCTGAATAACATTCAAATAAAATCCTTTAACTTCACTCATCTAAACTGCACCATCGTTCCTAGATGGTCTGTTAGTACAATTAACTGCTCAGCCGCCATTTTTATTTGAATTAAAGACTTCAAGAGGACAAACACAGGCTGAGGCGAAGCCTGGGAGACAGCAAAGTTGATTTTAACATGGAAGTCTGCAGGGACTGGCTCGCTGCTTGAGTCGGCCTCAAGTGGACGTTAGTGGAACTGCAGTTTTTAACGCTTCAACAAACAAACTTGCTGTTTCTTGAATCATAAAACTTTTACTGAACATGTCTGGACTCCAGCTCTGCAGGCACGCTCGAGTTAACATTAACCTCGCTAAAGTCTGAGCTGATCAGGTTCTGTGTTTTTGAACCACCATGTGATACAGAGAGGACTTCCTTAGACGCTCACAGCTGTCAGACAGGTTCACTCACAGCTTTCTTACTAATTAATGATGCAGTCTGAAGTCCTTAGGCCTTAAACTCAAACTCAGAACATGTGTCTGTGTCCACATCGGCTCATCAGTGTCTCTTTTTTTTTTTTAAATGTGTTGCTTTTTATTTTGATTTTAACTGTAAAGCCGTTGGTGAGGTTGCACAGTTAGCCCTTAACCTTCGGTGGGGAAACCCGCCGTGAGGAGCTTGCCGTGGCAGTATGCCCCCAAACTGTTGTTACATGCTGCTTGAAGGCTACATGTTGTTGCTGTTTTTGTATGTTGCATATTTTGCAGACTTAGGAACTGTGGGAAATAATGACTGCAGCAGCAGGTCAAATGACGTTGGTAATTTTTTCTTCCTTTTCCATATCTATCTCCTCATTCTCTCCCACTTCCCCTGATCCTCTTCCTCTCCCTTCTCTCTATTTTTTTTATTCTCCTCCAATCAGCTCTGTAGAAACTTCATGTAGTGACTCTTTAACATCTCCATCAGCGCCACAGTTTTAAAACTCTACAAGTAAAGTTAAAAATGGTGCTACAGCACTTTAAATGTGCATGTGTGGCCATGTTTTTTTGTTTTGTTTTTCCTTTGCTGTGTTTTCTCTGCGGGACATCAGCGAGCTACAAGCTGTGACGAAGGCCAACCCTCCCTCCTCCCCACCTCAAACATGCACACACACACTCACACACCTGCACAGTGTTAACTTATAATACACACCTGCCTGCATACACCCACATCTTGCAGACTTACTGTAGAAACATGCACACAGTCAGGGCTGTCATATATATTAAAAACAGGTTTGACTGTTTGGATTGGAATCAGTGAGATGTAATGAACACGTCTGCTAAGTCTCCCTTCAAACTTCCCTCTTTGTAATCTATCCGCAAACTGATCGCATTAATAGTTTGTTGAACTCTTGGCAAAGCTCGTGTGATTTTTACACTTTATTTGTAATCAGATCTGTTCATGCCTGCTAATTATGTAAATCTAATTGGTCAGAAGTATCATTTATCATTTTATAAAATAATCTTTTGTGATGCCGTGCTTTATCCTCTGAGATTTCTCTCTATAAATGAACCGTGCTAACGACTCTATTTTGTTTTCTCCGCAGCAAAGTGCAAGCAACGCAGAGAAATTTGACTATGTGAGTATTGGTCAGAGCTCTGAGCCACAAGTATTTAAAGTTAATTTATATTTTCTTTGTCAAGGTGTGATTCGTTCATCTAACAACGTTGTAGCCTGACGTTAAAATGTGAAATAGGTTTTCTTGGGCACTTTATTAGGTACACCTTTTCATAGCACAACTCTCTAATCAGCCGGTCTGCTTCGAGCTGATACATCAATATAGAACAGTAACTCAAATAACACTTACAGTTACAACCAAAGTATGCAGAAGAGCATCTCTGAGCCTTGAACCAGCTTAACCAGCTCAGCTACTGCAGTGGAAGACCACACCGGGTATAACTTCTGTCAGCTAAGAACAGGAAACTGAGGGTACAGTTCACACAGACTCACCAAAACTGGACAATAGCAGATTGGAAAAATGTTGCCAGGTCTGACGAGATAAGACTCGATTTCTGCTGCGGCATTCAGACGATAGGGTCAGCTGTGGGATGTGGTAGAATGGGAGATTCACATCATGTATGTACAGCTGATAAATCTGCAGTAACTGTGTGATGCCATAAAGTCAGCATGGACAAAAATCTCTTGTTGAATCTATGACATGATAAATAATGGCAGATCTGAAGGTGTACCTAATAAAATGACCAGTATATAGATGTATACAGATGTATATAAAAGTGACATTGCTCATTTGTTTCAGACGCCTCATTTTGAAGGGTCAACCTGAGCATTCGCTGCCACTGTGTTGGTTTTTCTTGTAGCCATTATTTGAGAGGCTGGCGAGCACCCTCAGCACCCCTCCTCCTCCTCATGGCTGCTAAATATTTTTATTGGTGCAGTCGATGCTCTCGTGTAGGAAAGATTAAGTACTCGTGAAAACATTGAGCACAGTGAGGAGGATTGTAGAAAATCAAACAGGTGTCAAATATTGAATTTTCTCTTGAGGTTTAATTTTCTGCAGCTCAGTGTGTGTTGAATAAGTTTAGAGGGACTCTTGATGTTTTATATGTGCTGTTTAGCTGGCAGCTCTTATCATTTGTAGTGTTTGACCTCCATACATGAACCTCTGGATCATTTTTTCACCTCGACTCTCCTCCTGCTTTCCCTCCAGGTCATGAACTTTCTGAAAAAGATGGCGGGAAACGAGTATGTGGGTTTCAGCAACGCCACGTAAGTCCTCCCTCCACATCGCCTCCTTAAAATCACCCAATAAGTTTACTTATCCTTGCCCTGCAAACCCCCGAACCGAGCTGACCTAACCACCACCATAATAACCTTCACAGGTTCATTACAGGAGGCGTAAACTGTGAAAAACACCTTAATTAACTGGGATCAAATTAACAAGCACACAGGCCATGTTTTAAATGGCTTATGTTAACGAGAAGTCAGATATAAGCAGAACTGTCTTATAATACCTGCTCAGAACAACAATAATAATAATAATGTAAAAAAACCTTTTTCCTAATACAAAAAGGCTGAAAACTGTTTACAGAAACATCATTTTGGTCCTCAGTGACCCACATCTGTTGTGTGCTGAGGACTTCCACAGGTGCTGATGAGATTTTAAAGGTTTGCATGATTTATGACGGCTCGTGTTGCAGTGCCATCACATGATGGCATGAGCTGTGGTTATGTTGTACACATGAAGGGCGAGGTCTGTGAATACCAGCACAGCACTGAAATGACACACACACACTACCTTCATCTGTAATGGGAGTGCTCTTCTTTGTGTGACAGATTCCAGTCTGAGCGTGAGTCAGGAGACAGGAACTTCGCCATCGGCTACTATCTGAAAGAAAAAAAGGTTTGCCTTTGGATGAGTCGTCTGTGTTTGTCTTTGTGATTCTCCTCTATGAAAACCTGGAGAGAATTTAGAGTTTAAACTAATCAGGCCTCACGTTTCTGCTTATTTCGCCCCATAAATTAAACATACATTCATGCATAAATGAGAATAATCTGCATATTTTTGCTTCAGCTGATTGTAACCCCCCTGATTTGCCTTTTGGTAGGAGTCAGCTGAGTCCCCTGAGACTTTTTTTAAACTCATGGATGGAAAAACTGACGCTGCAGTTTTTCCAGTTTAGAACAGAAAAAAACCCCAGTGGTGTTGTTCTTATCTAGGACACAGCAGCCTGGTTTTTGCCGGGGTCACAGATCAGTAACATAAACACATAAATACAATCAAACAAGGTGAGCCGTGCTCTGTCCGAGCTCCTCGTTTGATTAGCGCGAGTGCTGCAAGTTCAGCTGGACTTGGGCACAGTAGGCATGAAAAAGCATAAAAGGTCCTCTTTTAAAAGAGTCTTTCAATTTGTTTTTGTGTGAAAACACTGAACAGAAATCGTAGACTAGGCTGGTCTACGCTGACTCTAACTGAAGCTTTCCCAGAAATAAACTCATCTACAGATGCAAGACAGCAAGAAAGACGTCAGTCAGTCACAGTGTGTCCAAGTCCATGTGTTTCTGAGGAAAGAACAAGATGAAAAGAGTTTTGGGTTTTTTTCCTGTGAAGAAAACAACAGTTATTCTTTGAAACAGTAAACCTTTAATCAGGTGGTCTAGTGTAAAACGAGTCTTTAATGGGGCTGACGACACTGGTAAGCTGTGACTGCTCAGCTCAACAAACATAAACCAGAAGAACTGGATCAAAGATGATGGACAGATGATGGATGGATATTAGAGGAAGAGGAGACTGTGAAACACATATTTAAAGGATTTCAGCCCTTTGGCTCTTGTACCTGATGCTTTCAAGGCTCTTCAGCATGAGAGCGTGGTTATTAAATTTTTTTTTTCCTCTCTGCAGTGTTTCCCAGAGGGGATAGACATGACCTCTGTACTGGACTTGTACTTTCAAGTGAGTGTAACTTTAGCTTCTTCCAGTATTTATACATTTTTAATGAGAGGATATCATTAGATTGTTTTCCTGCTTCATTGCTGAGCTGCTTCCTGTCATTGATTTTTATCCTCAAGAGTAAAGCTTCCTGACCAGTTGTTTCCACCTTGTAGCTTCTTTCTGTGTGATACAGATAGCTTCCTGACCACACACTGATGGTTTTACCTCTATATGCTGTTCCAGTATTTCCCAAACCAATCAGATGGATTTATTACCATCATTTCCACCCTTTACTTTCACTTTTCTTCCACCTTGCTCTGTAAATCGAGGCGGGGTAACAGAGTTATTGTCTCTGCCTCTCCAGCTCTGCTCCATTGAGGTGACATGTGAGAGTGCCAGTGTCATGGCGGCCACCCTGGCCAATGGGGGTATCTGCCCAATCACGGGCGAGCGCGTGCTGAGCCCAGAGGCGGTGAGGAACACGCTGAGTCTGATGCACTCCTGTGGCATGTACGACTTCTCAGGACAGTTTGCTTTCCATGTGAGTGAAACACAACACAGGTTACTGTTGTTTTAATTTATTAAATGTTTGTGCTTTCAGAATTTTTAATTAGACTTGAATGATGATTGTTAAAACTGCAGGAATATGCAATTTATTTAAACAGCAGTGTGTAAAAACAGTTCACAGAGTCCTTCAAC
Source organism: Pelmatolapia mariae (assembly GCF_036321145.2). Taxonomy (NCBI): domain Eukaryota; kingdom Metazoa; phylum Chordata; class Actinopteri; order Cichliformes; family Cichlidae; genus Pelmatolapia; species Pelmatolapia mariae. Next base: position 6,851,410 of record NC_086241.1, on the reverse strand, counting down.
AGGCAGACAGTAGCACTGCAGGTGCCATACAGGATGATTTAAAAAATATAACAGTGAATGAAAACCTTAAATAAAGCACTGCAGATATTAAACAAAATAAGAGATGATGTCACATGTCTTGAAATTCAAAAAAAAAAAGGAAACGGAAGGAGACGAGGCTTCATCAGGTGCACTGATCATCTAAACTGAGAGCAAACAGGGAAAAAAGTTTGAGTGTTTGTCCTTAAAAATGGACACAAGCGTTCTGGAGACATACTCACGATGTGGATCCAAAATAAATAAATAGTTTATAGCTGATGATATTAAACTAAAAAAACAAATTCATGAAGCTCAGGTGAGGTTTTTTTCACACTTGTTTTCTTACGGAGTTTAGCATATTGTGGAGCTAACGTTCTTTTTTGAAGCATGTGTTGTTGTTTTCGGACAGAGTTTTGTCTTTCAACATTTCTGGCGCAACCAACAATTCAAAATGTAACGTGGAGCTTCCTCTGGTGATAATCCAGCTCTGCATAAGCATGACATTCAAAATCCATCCCAGTTAAAATTGTTAAACATAATGAGATGTATTTTTTTACTTTTAAAAAGCACCACAATGGTATTAATACTGTTAATACAGTGTTTACTGTATTAACAACCCTCAGCCGAAGGGCCCATGTGATTGGATATCAGATTTTAAAGTCGTGATGGTGTTAGATTATCTGTGTTAGGTAGTTTTAACCATATGAATTCTCACATTAAACCACAGCTAGAGTATCTCAGAGGAAATGATCAATAAACGAGGCACAACGACTTTCATCCTGAGTCGGTGGAAGATGGATTTCTGGACTCTGAAACTGAACAGAAAAACGAAGGCTCTGTTGCTTTGGATCTGACACAAAAAATCTAAATAACTCTTAGGGATTTCTGAGAATATTCAGTGTAATGTGAGATTTACCATCGCTGTGTTGATGTACTTTGTCACCGTCGTGCTGCTTCTGCACACACAGCCAGCCTTTCTGTAACTGCTTTGTTTCCCTGCTGCAGGTCGGCCTGCCTGCCAAGTCTGGAGTATCAGGAGGCATCCTGCTGGTTGTGCCCAACGTGATGGGCATCGTGTGCTGGTCGCCTCCGCTCGACAAGCTGGGCAACTCGGTCAGAGGGATCCAGTTCTGCACGGTACGTGATGCCCGGAGAATAAACACTCCGCCTCGAGACAAGATTGCACCTCCTTGTTTATTAACTTAAATATTTTACAGCAGCAGAAGGAGCAGAATTGCTTTTAGGAGCTGAAAGTGGCCTTTCATTGCAGGCATGCTCTTTCCCATTAGTGTGGTTCATATCCAAACGAGCACCCTGGCTACTTTGCATTGAAGTCTGAGCAGCAGTCATTTTAGATCAGACCCAAAACATTAGCCGAGTCTGAATCACTCAGCGTCACATTAACACACAAACACACACAAGACATAAGATTTCACTTTTAATTTTAATTTAATTTTGTTTACGTTTTTGTTTTCTTTTCATTCATCCATCATTTCTTCTGTTTACGCAGTTCACGGTTGTGGCAGGGCTGGAGTATCCCAGCTCTCACTGGGTGGCAAGACACCATTTTAGCTTTTCTTAGTTCCTGTGTTAGTTTTAGTCTTTCTATCTTTGTATTTCAGGACCTGGTGGAGCTTTTCAACTTCCACAACTACGACAATCTGAGGCACTTTGCCAAGAAGCACGACCCTCGCAGAGAAGGAGGCGACCAGCGGGTAAGGACAAACGCCGCCTCGTCAGGCTCATGTGACAGCACACCTCTCCAGCAGCTTCCTGTAGTCTCAGCTGTTTGCACTGACCTCCATAACTGCATGCACAGTAGCCCCTAAACTGTCCCTGTTCCTCCTTCGGGTGGAAGAGCTGCATCAAGAGGGTGGAGTTTATTTGTTTTGCTGCATATATTTAACATGCAAGGAGCTAAATCTTCAGTTAAAACACACCTGGAGCCAAACTCAGTCTGATCATTCAGAACATGTCTGGTAGATGATGCAGTGTTTCCCTCACATTTTACATTCAGAGTGCCCAGAACCTTTTTCAGAGGAAACTAAAGTATTTCTTCAGACCGTAGCGTGCATTTCCACAATGGCGAGCACTGGTGAAGCTTTTTTCTGTTACTCTGCTGACGTAGCTGCGGCTTTTTCCATCATGTGACTTTATAAAAACTGGGGTCCAGGCTGCATCCGGGCTTTCGCCATCTCTTCTTTCTGTTTCAGAAAGTAAACACAAACGTGTTGAAATGATCAAAAATGAATGTTCTCCTTTTCTGATTAACCACAGTGTTTTTTTAAAAGCTCTAGCTCGCTTCCTCAGTACGACTAAAGAACTAAACAATAAAATGCCTAAAAATAAAAACAAGCACAGAGCATGTCGGATGATGTGAATCAGGTGTAATAACGGCAGGATTTCATCAAGTCTAAAAATCTGAAAGAAAACTGTTTTGCTCAGGTGGATGGTCAGTGTGGAAGTGTCCTAAGTGTGTAGTCCTGAGTCACCTGAGCTACAAATGTAAAAGTGGAAAAAGAGGATTTTGTGGACAGATTTGTTTGCTGAGTTACTGACTTACTGCTTAATCTGGACTTTAATCACAATCTATTGATTAGATAGAATCTAATCTATTGTATAAAAATACTATTTTTAAAGTTTCTATAATGTTATATGTCAAATTTACTTTATTTATTATGACAGCTCTTTTACTTTGATTCCTTCTGCTAATGCAGGCTCAGAGCTTTATAGCTACTCTGTGTCAGAGTCAGCGTAAATATGCTAACTTATTGTTACATTTTGTTGGTAATAATAACAAAAATGTAAACAATTTTCCTTGCTTTAGTTTTATTAATGCAAAAAAGAAGAAGAAGAAAGGGTGGTCTTACTGTGATGAAAATGCAGAGTTAAATCATAAATGCCCCACTGCAGAGTCACATGTGGTTAAAGATTTAAATTAACACATGCTGTTGACTTTGTTAGCCTCTTTATACTCCATCAGCTGTGTTTCGTTTACTATAGGGCATAAAAGTGTTTTATAGCTCTATAAACAAAGATTTCTGACCCCTGGTAGGGATATAAGTTGTCAGTATGAGCAAGCAGGTGTGTTATGTTATTACATTATGCAGTATTGTCGGTGCATAGTGCTCCATTAACACTACTGAATGTGTGGGAAACACTGTGAAAACTGATGGCACTGTTTTGGCTCCATTTTACTTCCAAGTGTTGCAGCGATCCACCCAGCACATAAACGCAGGCAGAAACGGAGGCTTGAGACTAATTTATTATCCGTGTCAATAACAGCAGCAGACCTTCGGACCTATGGATTACGAGAGCCTCCAGCAGGAGCTGGCTCTGAAAGCCCCTCTTTGGAAAAAGGTGTCCCCCACTGAGTCGAACGAGGACAGCTCCACCACTGTAGTCTATAGGATGGACAAAGTCGTCGAGTGAAACTTTAAAACAAACAAACAAACAAAAACAGACGCCCCCACCTCACCTGATCTCCCAACAACGCGATGGCATCGTCTCCTGACCCTCATATTTATGTATAAATTATGTAGAGGATTATTTATTGCTGGTGAAGCGGTTACTGGGAAACTTGTTTTTGATTTTGTCTGTGCTGGAAAAATGGGATCAGCTTATTATTATTATTATTATGATGAACTCCAAATGACCTCCATTTGCTTCGTTGCCTTAGCGACGTGACAAGGATCTGATGTGTAACGTACGCACTTCGCTCTCGTTTTATCTCAACACACTTTTATCTTTCTTTACTTCTTCAGAGTTTTCTTTTTAACAATGTCGGCTAACGCTGCGTTCACTCTATGACCCAAAAAAACAGCTGCTTGAGAGTAAACACTGACTTTAAATTTAAGGGTGTGTTACGAGTGATTAAAACAACATTTTGGCCGTGATTGATATGTTTTATTTTCCTGGTTATTATTATTATTTTTATTTATTTCCCACTTTTGTTACATTTGGCTCCTCGATTTAAAATATAGATGAAGAACATTAACGAATGACATCCACAGGTGTTGCGTTATTTTGCAGATATTTGTGTTTTCTGTTAAAATAATACTTGATTTGTGCCTGCTTCCGTTTCTTTGATATTAACGTGACTCTATGAAACAGACAGAAGTCGTGAGGTCTTTCAGCTCGAGTTGAGTTTGTTTATGTTTGATGATGTGATTGATACTAACAGAGGGCAGTTTTCTCGCAGTCAGGTGACAAAAGCATTGGGCTGTTTCTTAGGTTTGACTTGTTTGCCTGCAGCTTCCTGACATGCTTCTGAATTCTGAGGAAGGAAAGGCGAGTAAAGTCAGTCGTGTAGGTTCAGTTAAAGTCTCTCGTGGCTTCATACAACCATTAACTCCCTTGCACAGCTCACAAAAGTATGCAAACACGATGCCTCCATGTAGAAATAAATCTGCTAAACATGAATGCAGCATTTATTTACTACAAAGGTGACGATTCATGTCCCTCACCTGAAATTGTGTCAGAAGTTCTGCGAGCAGATGGAGCTGGCACTTCCAGAAAGAAATCAGACGTACTAACCGTGGATGAACTTAATCTGAGGCTTTTATCTGCTCTAGTCCAGTTACAGGATAAAGTCATCAAATAAAAACCTTTTTCTCAGCCACAGTTCATTTCAGTAATGACCAAAGTGATTATCGGGTCAAACATGAGTCTGCTCGGTGTGCGAGTGAGCTGTTAACCAAAAAAGCATGGCTAGCTTCACACGTGGCGTTGTCTCCATAAGCAGCAGGTCAGTGAGAGACAGCTGAAGGAGAATAGATCACGTGTAGGATGTGCCGTCACATGCCATTATTTATGTGTGCATGGAGTTACCGCTGTTGTGCCATGATGCTTTTACTGTGTGAGACTGCAGGAATTTATGAAAGTCAAAGGAAACAATCCAACTCATAGCCGTCTGTGCACAGCAGTTTCTGCAGAACTCCACCTGCAGATCAGATTATAAGACTCTAACTCACTACACTCCTGCCCGATTCTCATTAATAGACACAAAACAAGTTTCTGTGCGCTACAGTTTCATGAGGGGCCGGCACCTGTGCAGAAATGTGGCTAAAATTCTGAAACACTGCAGCCCCATCAGCTCACCTGTGCCCGTAACACATCCATGGCTTTTACATGAATCATGTAGCGAGCAACTATTCCCTCCCTCTGACTTCCCGTGTTGTGTTTTACTCTATTACATCAAAGTAGCAGTATTACTAGTATTACTTGTATTAGTACAATTACTCTTGACCAGAAATACGCTGAGCTCAGCTCGAAAGGTTCCTGCTGAAGTTTTGGTTCTGAACTAACATCCACCTTTCTGATAACCTCTCCGCCTGGCTGTCCAAGTACATTAATGCTCCCAGCAACCCGTCGGGTGCAGGATGAAACTTGATTTTTGTTTGTGTGGCTTAAACAGGAGTAAGCCACCTGTCACAAACTTGAAGAAATCATGTTAGTTAAAACCAGATCCGTTAATCAGCAAAAACAGCTGAGTGCAGGTTTTGGTGGGTCTCTTCAGTAAATCCTGACTGCATGATGGTTAGTGAGTCTGGCCCTTTCAGTTTTAGAAGCTTTAGTCTGCTGAGGAGCTGCTCTTCTCTTTATATGTCACTGAAAACTTTGTCTAAAATAAAAAAATTCATAAATCTACAGAAAAGAGGTGTTAACCGGTGAGTAACAATGTTCCAGCTCGAGGAACAACGTTCAGTATTGTTTGGGAAGTTTTCAGAGTCTTAGTCTCATCAGTTTAGGCAATATTTCTTATTTCTGGATGTTTGTAGCAGCAGGCGTGTGTAGCTTTCAGCTGTGCATCTGCACACGAGTGATTTTCAGCTGCAGACCAAAGAGTGTGTTTGAATTTTTGCTTCAGACGTTCCGGGTTTATCACATGAGCTCCTCGGTAAATATAAGTACTTGCACATAAATGTCGCGCCAGCGGATGCCTTAGATTTCTCTGCACCGTGAGGCAGGAGGAGGTGTGTGTTTGTTAATCACTGTTGAAACTGTACATGTGTTTGTAGGTTTGAGCTCAGAGCGATGCTGCTGGAGCCGTTACCACCATGTTACTACTGTCATGGCATGTTTGGTTTTTTTTTCTTTCTTTTTCGTTAAACTTCTGCTCGTCATGTGGGTGTTGCAGGTGAAACGTATTCAAAAGCCTCAGTCATCATCAGTGTTTCTGGATTATTATAATCTGAAGATTATTATCACATAAAAACAGTTATTTTCTTCTGTAGTGATCAAATGCATAAACACTTAAATGGACTCCCACGGTGTCCGCATGTGTTGTTGGTTGTGAAGTTTGATGTTCGACTGATTTTGCTGATTTTAGCTGAATTGTTATTTATGAAAAATTGAAACTGCGTTTAAAATGCAAATTATTATAAAGAGATTTTAAAAAAATATAATTGCCAAACAATTAGAGAAAATGATGATGTAGCTGCACTTTATTTTTAGTAAAACTATTGAATGTACAAACTCTTGAGTCACTGGAAAACCGATCTAATGAGGAGGCGATGCGTATGCCGCTTTAGGCTACACAGATCCTGGGCGCTGAGAATAAGGAGATAAAAAATATTGTGTAGCTTGAATCTGGTTTAACGTACAAAACTCATTTCATTCCCATTTAAATCAACCATATGTGCAGAGTTTTTCCAGAGTGCGTGACTTTTACGAGCAACCAACCACAGAGACGAGTGAAGAACACAATCGCTTGTTTTACTTCCCTCACATATGAGCGAGGCCTTTACCATAACAACAGTTCCTTTTTTTGTTTTTATGGACTTGTCATTAATCAACCCGTTCTCACTCCCAAATCGTAACATTTTACGCTAGGTGACAAATCGTCAACATATTACGTTTTCGGGCACCCAAGGCGTTCCTACGTCACGACATCGGAAAACTGCGGACACATGAGAACCGTTTGGACTCAATCTACACATCTTCGCTTTTTCCCTTAAAATCGCTTTAGAAAACACTATTTCACCTCATTAAAGTGCTGGTTAAGGTTAGGAATAAGGTTATGGTTAGGTTTAGCGATAAGGTTAGGTTTAGGCTTAGGTATACGGTTATGGTTAGGTTTAGGCATAAGGTTATGGTTAGGTTTAGGGATAAGGTTAGGTTTAGGCGTAGGGATACGGTTATGGTTAGGCATAAGGTTATGGTTAAGGTTAGGCATAAGGTTATGGTTAGGCTTAGTGATAAGGTTAAGTTTAGGGCTGCAGTACAGGGCTGGAAACCGCCGCGTACCATAACAACGTGGAAGGTCACCTTTCGCGTTCCTCAGGAACGCCGCAGGACGTGACAAAACGTCGGGATGTTACGCCTCGGGAGTGAGAACGGGCTAATCGGTTCACTAAAAAACTACACTTTTAAGACTAAAGTAATTAATTGTTTTAGGATTTGATTAAACGCTGCGCAGCTCGTCGGTTTGACAGGAATAGTTTATTTTCCTGATTGGCTCGGTCTTAGCTCGGCATTTCCTTCTTTTGGCCGTGAGCGAAACGAGTCGCTCTCCTCTTCTTTAAAATATTTGACTTTTACATCTTTGATGCTCCGTTCATTGGCACAAAAATCTGAATTTGAGAGCCAGAGATAAAAACTAAAGTGACCAGCACTGGGGGGAGACTGAACCGATCCAATCAGGACTAATTATCAATCACATCTGTCCTTTGTTTTGGAAGAATAACACATAAACCTTGTGTTTATGTGTTATTCTTCAAAAAAAACCAACCCTGATTATTCCAACCAGAATCGTGACAGCGGGGCTTTTGAATGCAGCGTCAGTGGAAATCATCAGATCTGTATTATGGGTCTGTGTAAAGCTTTGTTCGGTTTGCACCATGAAAGTAGATCAAATGAAGAATGGCTCGATCCAAACCAGAGTATTAGAAAATCAAAGATGATTAAATTCTAATGGTGCAAATTTAACAAAAGGACTCATCTTTGCACAGACCTTCATGTCATGTATGAATTTGTTTTCTGTTGTCTGCATGATTTTTTTTTTTTTGTCAATTTCCATGAATTTTCATCCTTGTTTGAATCCTTTTCACTGTCTCTCTTTTGTTAATTTGTGTCTTGAACATGAATGTTATCCCTTTGTAAATTAATAAAAGATTTAAAAGTGATCACTACCATCAAAGTTTGGTGACCTCGGAACTGTGAGGTTAGATTTTTACATAAAGACAAGCAGAAGATAAAATGAGCTGCTTCCTGACCTGAAAATGTGAAACCAAACAGTTCCCAGCTCACAGCTGTCAGACTTTTATATGTTTCTGTTTGTGAAGTCTCCATGAGCTGCCTCTTTGTTCTGGACGTGCAGACGTGACAGTAAAAATGGTGTCGATATTATTTTTGTTGCCTTGTTGTTTCTTGTATGAAATAAAATAAAGCATCTGTTTTAAATCGTCTCACCCTCTGAGCTCGTAGCGGTTCTTTAACAGAAAACACCTTTAACTTGAAGATTCATGCAGTAGTAGGTTCTAAGGTTTATGAATCAGGACATAACTAGAATAATGTGGTGAATTGTGAGGTTATGTAAATATAACCTTAGATGAACAGCTACACATGACAGGATTAATAAAGTGCTCGCCTGTCTGTGTCTTTATTTATTTAAGAAAAACTGAGCCAAAATGCAGAAACAATGAAAAAAAAAAACCTCACTGCTTCCACTGAAATTATCAGCCAGGTGCTGCTAGTTAACGGAGCTCATTAACTGCTCATCAGTAAGTGTGAGTGGAGCATTCAGGTGTGTTAACATAATCTCTCTCTTTCCCTCAGAGGAAAGATGCCAGTGATCACAGAAGCACCTGTTGCTGACCATCAATCTGGGAAGGATTGTAAGACCAAACGTTTTTAAATCCTTCGTAATACAGCGTGAAAAATTATTCATAATTAGTAAACAATCAAGACAGCTGGTCCAGCCTGGCCCAAAAAAGATCTAACAAGCATGGATTATTTGGAAGAGCTGCCAGGAGCATCTTCTCCCTAATGAGAACATGGCAGCACAGCTTAGGTTCATAAAGCTGCATCTAAACAAACAAAAAGACTTCTGAAACCGAAGTGGAAATATTTTGTCGACCAAACAGCACGTCAGCACAGGCACCTCATACCAACAGTCAACCATCCATTACTATCAGTATTCATCAGTACTCCAGTTTTACTGCATTCTGACATAGACACGCAAACGCATTTATGGCTCGCCTGCAGGTGTTTTTGTTCACCTGGTCTGGGTTTTAAGGTGCCTAGTTTACCTTTTAGAGAGACATTGGAGAGTTAATGCTTTTATTTTTAATTCGATTTGATTTTTGAATGTCACGTGTGTGAGACTCTGTCTTTCTCAATATTCTGCCTTTACGTACTTGCACCTCAGTAGCCATCTTGGTTAATGGCCCCACTTTCAGTTAAGGTTGAAGCTTTGTTTGCTTTTGTAAACATAAGATAAAAACTTGTTCATCCAGGTGATTTAGTTTTACTTTCATTTATGTTGTTTTGCACGAAAGAACAATTTGTTGTGCAAAAATAACAAAAAACACCTCGCAAGTCCTGTACTTGGGAAGCTTGTCTCCTCAAGAGAAGCTTATCTTAGTTTGGTGACATGATCAGAAATTTGTAGCTATTTTAAATAGATTATACAAAAAAGACAAAAAGGTTGTATTTCCAAATATTTGTCAAGTTAGGGGTTTTAAGTATATAATTGATTTATCAAATATAATAAGTAAATAAATAAATGAGTGAAATAAGCTTTAGTTTCCTTTTTATAATCGTCACACACACCAGTCCAGTTTTTATGGTTAGCTGAGCTAAATGGCTAACTTGCGGGGCTCCGTACTAACTAACTACAGCACACACAGTCACATCCACCGATCGATCAATCACATTTGATTCTGACTGATGTGGAAAGAAGTCACAGCCAGCAGCTCCTTCAGAGCACAGAGAAGCTAAACGCTGACCTTTGAGAAGATCATCCATGTGAGCGCGCAGTGACGTGTCACATGACAGCAAGGAGAAAAATAGTTCTCAGGTGTTTTTGAAGGACCATCATTCCTCATTTTTTTTCATGTCACACCACATATATAGGCGTGTGACTTTTGGCTCGCTGCCACCAGCAAAACAAACTGAGATCACACTGTACCTTTGGAGAGGTGAATGTTTGGAGGACGTGTTGATGTTGCATTAAACTTCCTGAAGGTGACAAGCAACCATTTGTTACTGCATTCATTAGTACTCCAGTTTTGCTGCATTCTAACGTACAGGAAGACATGCAAATACATTTACGCCTCGTCGGCAGGTGTTTTTTGTGCACCTGGTTTGGGTTTTTAGGTGCCTCGTTTACCTTTTAGAGAGACATTAGAGAGTTAACGACTTTGGCACATGTGGCTTTGATTTTTGATTAAAGGCCATGTTTGTGAGACCCTGTCGCCTGATTATTCTTTGCATCTCAAACACAGACTGTATACAAAAGATGGGCATCACCATCAGCTTAATCAGTTTTTTAAACTAGGCGTCACAAGTATGGGGTAAATCTTAAGCGCTCATTTTGTGGCGACCTGTCAACCACACAACCTGTCACGTATCACTTTGGTAACTTGCAGACTTCCAGGTTCTGGTTGCCTAAGTAACCCCCCAACTCATTGGTATCTTTCCATCTCCTTCAATCACTGCGCCCCTTGCCAGCTGTTTCCTTTGTGCATGCCCTTTAAAGAATATTCTTCCTTTAGGTACTTGCACCTCAGTAGCCATCTTGGTTAATGGCCCCACTTTCAGTTAAGGTTGAAGCTTTGTTTGCTTTTGTAAACATAAGATAAAAACTTGTTCATCCAGGTGATTTAGTTTTACTTTCATTTATGTTGTTTTGCACGAAAGAACTTTGGGTTAAAAAAAAAAGGCCCAAGATAAAATAAAGAAGGATTATTATGGACTGTGAATCGTACAAAGCTACTCTGAGAGGTAAATGCTCCTGTCACATTCCAGATGATAGTTGATATTACCTAATTCAATGATGCCGAGTTCAAAAGTACCAATAAAAATATTTACTCGTGCACATTTTTGCCACAAATCATAAAATTATGTGCTCATGTTTATTTTAGCCTCTCTGACACAGTTTGCATATTTTCATTGGACTACCAAACAAGGACGAGGTTAGGACAACACAATCAGAAGATTTCACTCAAAGGCTAATTTGTACAAACCAAGGTTAATTTACTTAACTAAAACTAAAGAACTAAAACTAGATGTGGAACTAGTTTACCCTGTAGAGAAACATCATGACACTGGACACTTACAGGCTTTGTGCAAGACTGATTATTTTTTGAATCTCAAACACAAATTTTATAGAAAAGATGGTTGTAACCATTAGCGTAAACATTTTTTAAACCAAGCCTCACGAGTGAATGAATGAGTGAAGCGCTGCCTGCAGTAAAAAAGAAAAACACTAATTAAAAACAAGAAAATCCACTCTGGAATGAACTGAAGCTAAAGTGAAAGAAAAACACTAATTAAAAACAAGAAAATCCACTCTGGAATGAACTGAAGCTAAAGTGAAAGAAAAACACTAATTAAAAACAAGAAAATCCACTCTGGAATGAACTGAAGCTAAAGTGAAAGAAAAACACTAATTAAAAACAAGAAAATCCACTCTGGAATGAACTGAAGCTAAAGTGAAAGAAAAACACTAATTAAAAACAAGAAAATCCACTCTGGAATGAACTGAAGCTAAAGTGAAAGAAAAACACTAATTAAAAACAAGAAAATCCACTCTGGAATGAACTGAAGCTAAAGTGAAAGAAAAACACTAATTAAAAACAAGAAAATCCACTCTGGAATGAACTGAAGCTAAAGTGAAAGAAAAACTAAAAGTCTAAAAGAAAACTATGAAAACTGCAACGACTCTGGTACAAATGAGTATATCTTAAAATAGAAGATTATCTGAAGGCAAAACATGATACTGTGGAGCGAAAAGATCGGAATAACAAAATACAGAGAAGGTCAAACTCTTAAAAATGTCCATTTTAGGCTGTTTTGATGAATATCTGCAGGTTTTCTGAGTCCCTGTCTCTTTTTTTCGGTAGTGTAAATTTTGTATTTGGACCAAAACTTTACGTTTCTTCAGCTCTCTCCTCATGTCAGATGTTTACATAAATAATCCTGTTCAGGAGAAACTCTCCCAGCAACCCTTCTGATATAGGATTAACAACATTAATTCACAGACTGTAGCTCTGACAATGTGAATAACTAAAAATTGAATGTTAATGATTTTATTTTATTTTTTTCTGTAGAGCCCTCTCCGTGTTTGTATTCTTATTTTCTTCACATGTTTTACTTTGAAGTTTTGCTCATAGGAAATGATTCATTCCTGTTTGGTGGTAAGTTATGACCAAAGCGTAGATCTGTGATTGAAATATTTAGTGCTGTTGAATTATAGATGCATTGTGGTGATTAAATGACTAATTTCTTCCAAAATAATCATAAAAAATAAATGTGTCATTGAATTCCTTTCAGTGCTGCTTGAAATGTGTGGCGTTAGATTAGATGTAAGTGGAGTAATTCCTGCTGTTTTCCGTGCCGTCCTTCGTGAATCCTTCAGCTCTTATGCAGCTGCCTGTGTGTTTTGGTTTAATGGTGTGACCCTGAAAATGTCCCGTCTGCATCCACAGGTCAAGTCTGTCATCAACCTGCTGTTTGCCGCCTACACTGGGGACGTATCAGCCCTGAGGAGGTGAGCAGCTCACACACAGCTTTTAATAAGAGATCAGTTCAGATTTGTTCACGTCTCGCCCCCCAGTGGAGCTTTTTAATAACATCTACATGAAAGAAAAACTCCTCTGACTGCACGACGAAGCACCTTGGTGACCTCAAGTGGCAGAAAAAGGAACTTACAGGTGTCCTTGTGGAGTTTTTACATCTGACCTCATGAAAGTCTCATGAAACGTTTGCACTATTTTCGAAAATAGTTTGAAGTGTGGCTCTGCATCCATGTTTGCAGCCTTCTTCACCTGTTAACGATCAATTTTGAGTTAAGGACTTAAAATATTTTTCATCATTTTTTGAATCTACAAGAGTGCAAAAAAACATGGATGTCGTTTTATGGGCTCAGTCTGGTTGTTAGACTTTTGTTTGGAAAGTCGTGTTTTCAGGCTGTTACAAAGAAGTAAATTTAACCTGATTTCAACAATGAATTCACTTTTATCTGTTGAGTAATTTTATGCTGGTTAGATGTGTCTAAATGGGGCAAGAAGCACTGTGAGGGCGACTAAGATTTCACCGTGGAGATTAAGCCTCACTTATCATTTTAATGTAGCTGTAAAACTTTCTGTAAACCTCTGTGATGCTTCAGCGTTTGTTTGCTTTGGGGAATCAAAGGATCTAAAAATGATGAATGTCAGAGTGACCACGCCCCTCAATTTAACCCTTAAAAAACATTATGAGCTATTAAAATATTTCCCCTCCTGTAAACTTGATATTAAGGTTGTTGATATGAAAGGTAAGGTATGTTTTGTATCAGGCTGAAAACATGTTTATTTCTGCTATAAAGTTGGACCTTTTAACATTGGAGTCTGTGGGGGCTGACTCAGTGCTGGAGCCTCTGGTGGCCACTAGAGGAGCTGCGGTTTGTGGCTCTAGCCCTGCTTGGTTATTTGAAACTTCTGGAAGAAACAGAAAACAAAAAACTGCTCCAAAACTGGACAGGAAGTCATAAAACAGAAGGAAATCGTGTATCCCAGATCAGCCCTCCCTATAAAATGTATTATTGCTGCTTTCTGAAGGTAATTTCCTAGGAAAAGATGTTTCAGGCTGTAACAGCAAGATGTTCTTTAACCTCCAGCCTGAGACTCTTATGAACTGTGCAGCAGTTACAGGTGCATACAGAGTTGTTTACTGATCCTTTGTGTGTGCAGGTTCGCGCTGTCATCCATGGACATGGAGCAGAGGGACTACGACTCGAGGACGGCCCTGCACGTTGCAGCAGCTGAAGGTAACGTTCAGCCTGAGGTCAGTCAGTAAATAGACACAGCTCGCCCTCAAATACTCTTTAAAGTCTGATCCTGTGGTCTGGAGCTGTTTCCGTGATGTATATAAATTACATATATGGAAACAGCAAAGTTTCAAGGTAAGGAGTAGACATAAGATACAGACGCTGCAGAAAAATACAGTCTTTAAGAGGAGTTATGCATCGGGAGAGACAATTAAAATCAAGCATGCACCCTTTTCACAGTATAACAAGGTAAAAGTAATTTGTAACATGTGCCCTGCTTCCATTAGGACACATAGAGGTGGTTCGCTTTCTGCTGGAGGCTTGCAAGGTGAATCCAGTACCCAGAGACAGGTGAGTCTTTACTACCTGTATTTATACTGATTATAATAATGAGCTTTGAAGCAGAATTTCCAGCCTTTGAGAAAAGTCTCAGTGTGGTTAAAAAGTAAAGAAAATTAATCCTCCAAGCTCAGATTCTGATAGCTATGGAGAACCAAAAGTGCCAAAATCATTTGTGTAATAATTTCTCTCCCATTATGTAAATGAGGCAGTGTGCCATTGGGTTGGCCACAAAGAAATGTGTTGCTTCATTAAATAATAAATTGTAAATCTGAATCAGAAAGTTTTAAAAGATAGAGGCTAGAATTCTATAAATAAATTATTAAATTGATGTACATTTTTTCCCCTTTTTTGGCGACATATTGTAGTTTGTGTGTGTGTGTGTGTATGTGTCTTTTTTGCTAGGCTAGGCAAGCTCCTTCTAAAATAAATAAATTGAGAAATTGTTGTGAAGGTGAACTCATGCAATATCTAATAAATGCCTAAACTTATTTGTTATTTATTATTAATTTATCTACTATTAATTTTAGGCCTAATCTTTTGTCCTGTGACAGCTGGGAGAGGCTCCAGCCCCTCTGTGTCCCTGAAATGGATAAGCAGAAGAAAATGGATGGATGGATGAATATTAATCTTGGTTATTAATTTCCTTTAATAGTTTCTTTTAATTTTGGGTGTTTTCGGTCCTCTATACCCACCTGCAGGGTTACATCTCTATTTTTTTTATGAAACATAAAGTGTATTCTTTACCCTCTTAATTTGTTTTTGCACAGATGGGGGAACACGCCGATGGATGAGGCGGTGCATTTCGGCCACCACGACGTGGTCACCATGCTGCAGCAGTACCACGAGAAATACAGCCCGCCCTCCGATGACGAGCACAAGACCAGCCCTGAGAAGAGCCTGGACAGCCTTCTGTGAGACCTGCTGCAGGTTTCTACGGAGGACCAGAGGAGGAAAAACTTTGTAGACCAACGCTCAGGCTTCTGTTGAATTATTTAGCTGCTCTGCTGTGATTTGTTTTCTGGCCGTAAATGGTTGCTTGTTCACGTCTATTGAAATGTGAGCGTGAGCGACTTAAACTCATATTTAAAGTGTTTACGGTATTACTCCTGTAATCTCACAGTACTGTAAACCACATTTCTAGGATGTAGCTTGTACTAGTTTAGTATTTTGTTAGTTTTACTCTCACTGTACATGTGTTGTGAGCTGTGTGGAAATTATGGTGTAAATTATGCGATGTGTAGTTACGGGTGTGCTTGATTTACATTCCTGCCTCTGTGCTCATTTGCAAGGTCACCAGCAGGTTCTCAGAGATTGTACTCCAGAATGTATTTTTCAGTGGAAAAACTTGCAATAGAAACAGTTTGTATTTATTTCACAGACTTTCTAAAGATGGAAATTCCTTTCAGAGCGTGTGAGACGGACGGAAGATCGTGTGATTTGTTGCATTTTGTGGTTTATTTTTGTCAGCATGGTTACATTTGTGTATTTAATTTGGGCGGACTATAATATCAATATAATGTTGATTGGCATACATTTTAGGGCAATGTTTACAGTGACAACCTGATCTGGCTTTGTGCGGTAATTCTCAGACATTATTTTCAGATGTTTTTCTTTCCACATGTGGAATATAGTCAGTGTTTTTAACCCGTGAAATTTAATTTGCAAATATATAAACATGAACAACACGTACGATAATTATAATCAAAACTACATACTTAAATTTAATGTCCATGTGAGTGTTTTCATGATGTCAGTTGGAGTTTATGTATTTCATGGAAAAATGCCAAATAAAAAGCTGGAATAGAAACCTCTACATGATTGTATTTAACACAGTGTGATATTTATATTATGATTTATTTTGTTGAATTTGATTCTCCATTAACAATTTTCCAACCAACAATGAGATATAAGTTATATAATTTGCTTTACAGAGGGGTTCAAGCTCAACTCAGTAGCTGCAAGGATCCATCATCACCCCTCCTCCACCATGATGAAAGTTGGTATGAAGTGTTTGTGCATGACCAAATGTCTCCATCTTCGCCTGGTCTGACCAAAACGATGTTCCAGTTTTGTGGCTTGTTCATTGTTCAGATGCAGCTTTTGAAACCTAAGCTGTGCTGCTATGGCTTTTTTTTTTTTTTTTTACAGATAAGATGCTTTCTACTGGAATCCCTTCCAAACAAGCCACACATATTAAGTCTTTTTCTAATTGTGCATAATGAACTCAGGTGCTTCCTGAGATAATAGAGTCTTTCATTCTTTGGAATGGTTTTTCTTTCAATCAAGGTTTCAAATGGCAATTGCCAATCTTTGAACTATAGAGGGTCACCAGTGAACAATATAAGTTCTAAAGTTGGAAGATGATTGGCACTTAATTTTTTAACCTCTTCCAAGCATTCAATCTTTTTGCACTATTCTTCCGTTGCTGTTTAGTTTTTAAATACTTCTTTAAATTTGTAATCTAAGTATTACTTTGGGGTTACTGTTACAATATACTTTAGTTATAATGAGCTTCACTTTTAATATAGATGTACTTTAACTTAAAAGACCTTCACATGTAGTTTGACCTTGAGCAAAGCATCACTTTGAAGTACAGTAGAAATTAAGTAACCTTTGAAAAATGTGTTATAGAAACTTATTGTGGATCTTTAAACTTGACTTAAACCACTGTTATTCTACTTTTAACAATGTCCTTTGTTAATTTCTACCTTACCCAGTTTTATAACATTGCTGCTGTTGTGCTTGGCTGCTTGTGAGCGGCAAGTTTGGGTGATGGCGCACTCTTGAGTAGCACCACTATACTGTCACTCACTGCAGCTGTAGCTCAGAAATGAAAACACAGGCACAGGTTCTTCAAGACAGGCGCTTTGCTTTTATTTATTGAATCCCACGTAAATTACAATCCAATCCAATCCAATTTTATTTATAAAGCACTTTAAAATACCCAGCACAGGACCAAAGTGCTCTACAGAAAATAAGTTAAAAACAACAGAATAAAAGAAAACGATATATAAAACGGCTTTAGGCACTTCACTTAGTTAAAAGTAACACATGTGCCTTAACAAAAATTACCTCGTGGCCACCTGCCACTTCGGAAGTCTTAGTCTACAGGTGTCGGCCGGTGTCTTTTTCTTCCTTTCTTTTTTTTCTTTCTTTTTTTTCCAAATATCTTTTATTAGAAGATAATATCACAGTTGTTACAGGTTAATAGGACTTATGCCCCTCTTTCCTCTAAACAAAACAAAAAATAAAAATAATTAATTTATTAATTAATTAACTAATTAATTGATAAAAAATAAACAGAAATCCAAGAAACAAAAAATCCACCAATCGATGGTTTAGATTGCATCTAAAGTAGACTCCAGGTTCATTGAAGTGAACCCAACATGTCTTAGAATCAGAGAGAAAATTCTTCTTCTTTTCAATGTCACGTCAATCACAAATTTAACAATTCAATCAGAGAACAGATGGGTTTGGCTGTCGGTGGGGTGCTTCAGGTCCTGGAACAGTAATACAGTTTGAAGCTGGAGGATCTCTGTATGAATATCCCAAAACCAGCCACATCAGTTTCCGTATTGTTTGTGTGTGCGGGACCGGTGGAGTAGACTCTTCAAGACATGACTCAGGCGGCCCACTGCTGCAGAGACTCTTTTAGACGTTTACCTCTGACCACAGGTACAACATGCCCAGGATCCACTAGAGTTCGCCTACAAGGCAGATGTTGGAGTGGAGGATGCCATTCTGTACCTCCAGAGCCCACTCACACCTGGACAAGGGAAAAAGCATGGTCAGGATCCTGTTTCTTGACTTTTCGAGTGCCTTTAATACAATCTGGCCCTGTCTGCTTCAGGAAAAACTAAACAGGATGCAGGTGGACCCCTGCCTGGTCACTTGGATCTCCAACTACCTCACTGACAGACCACAGTACATCAGGCTGAAGGACAACATGCTGACACTGTGATCAGCAGCACAGGAGCACCACAGGGAACTGTGCTGTCCCCTCTTCTCTTCACCCTGTACACCTCTGACTGTGTGTGTGTGTTTTTTTTAAAATAATAAACTATAATGTATTCTGGCTGATCTTGACCCTCTTGTCCTGTTTCATCTGGTTTTATTCCTGCAACAGCTTTTGGCCTTAAAGGTTGCATGAGTAGTATAGATGCCCTTAGCGGTTATTTGGTGGTTTCTACTCACTACACAAACAAGGCAAGATAAACAGTTTCTTAAGGTGGAAATATAGAGGTAAAATCAAAAGAAGTCAAAGGGTTAAAAAGGCGTGGACTCTTCAAAACAAGACTCAGGCGGCCCAACGCTTCACATACTCGTTTACCGAGAATCACATGACACTTTAAGCAGCCGCCCCCAACAGAATGGATATAAAACCAGCCGAAGCTCGAATAAGAGGCGAGACATCTACAAGAAACTCAAGAAGCTCCGTCGCTTTTCTTTTTAAGCTCCTTAAATCTTATTGTAGTATAAAGCAAAGACGAACTGCGCGCGCCAGGTAAGATCTTTATTCTATCAACTAATTCCGTTTTGTTTCCTTTTGTTTAGAACTAGCCGACTAGAAATGAGAACCTTCCCAGACATATAGCCAACTTCCTGCAACCAAGTCATGCAACTGGCTCACAAGACGGGTGCCAAAGTAGGTATCCCCGACAGAATTTGTTTCCCCTGCGTCGGGAGCAAACGCTGGGCTGTCCAAATCACGGACAAACAGTATCCCAGAGTGTTGATTTTTACTTTACAAACACTTCTTATAATGACTAACTACTCCTGAAATTTTTGAGATGTTACCTCTTTATACAGAAAAGTTAGAGTGGGATACAAATAATATCAGGATGATCCTGCCACAATTTGTTCCCCCTGTGTAAATCATGGACAAACAGTATCCCACATTCTTGATTTGTAGTACACAAACACTTCTTATTATGAGGTATTACTCCGGAAACTTTGGAGGATTTAGCTCTTTATACAGTAAAGTTACAGGAGAATAAAAACAATTATCAGGCAAAATGTTCTTGTGTTAAAATAATCCCGTCCGATACCACGTGAGAACAATAAATGTATAATTCTCTGTTGTAACCCTCAAACTGAATGGTAATGTAACGATAGTAATTGTTAACTTTTTCACAAAAGTAAAACATCAGTACTTCCTGTGTGCTCCCGACGCAGGGGAAACAAATTCTGTCGGGGATACCTACTTTGGCACAACACCTGTCTTTAAGTCTGACGTCACTAGCCTTGTCTGGGCTCAAACTCCGCTGCAGGTCCATAAATCAAACGATCACAGTGGTATCACTGGGAGTTGAAAAACTGTCTAAAGTCTTTCATCTGTAATAAAGGATGATGTAAACAGACAAACAGACAAAACTAAAGCCAGGAGAACAACTGAGATAATCCATCCACAATACGAGGTTAGTCATTCATATACTGCTGCATGGGCTGGGCTGTAGTTACATCTTAAGGTTTTAAAAACTGAGCTTTAAAATGATTAGCGGTAATAAAAGCCGAGGGAGGCCGACAGTGATCACTGACTGTTTTTAGGGTCTTTTTGAAATTAAATAGAAGTTACAAAACATTAAACATGTTAACACAAAAGCCATATTAAACGCAGGCTACTTTGGGCCTGGAAGCAGGATTCGTCACGTCACACTTAAAGACCGGATAAATGTTAATGGAATTAACGCTTTGTTTGAAAACATAATTCCCAGCCCCTCTCCTGCTCTGTGACCAATGAGCTGACAGCACACTTACGCACGAGTATGACAATTCAGATTACCGCTTATCTCATTGGTCGAGGAAAGGTCGCTCGCGGAGAAGACACCGGAAGACAACAGATGACCACAACAAGAAGCATGGCCAACAGGAAAACAAACGCCGACACTGCGGTGCAAGTCTCGGACGACAGTACACCTTCGACCAGCAATGTTTGTACCCCTCAGAGAAAGGGGAAAAAAAGGCTGCAAAAATACAGGGAGGAATGGGAAAAGGAAAACACCTGGCTGAAAAAAGTGCGCGATAACACCTATAAAGCGCACTGCACTGTGTGCCGGCGCACTTTTTCCATAGGCCATGGTGGACTGACTGACCTCAAGCAGCATGCTTCTAGTGGTGGGCACATGAAGAACATGAGGGACGTGAAAGCTCGGGGAACCCTTGACCAATTTGTTGTCCACCAGACCACTGCAGAGGCAGATATGGTATGTAAACATTATTATTTAAAAATAATGTGTGTGTGTGTGTGTGTGTGTGTGTGTGTGTGTGTGTGTGTGTATGATTAAAAAATATACACACACACATTTATACATACATTATATGTGTGTGTATAGTTAAGCATGACAGTCTTTCGTTTAGGAAAGATACCTATTTTATTGTGTCAATGTTGTCATTTTATGCTAAAAATAAATGGCTAAATGATCATTTGTTTCCCATGTGTTCATATCACAAAGAATATGCATCTTCTTAAATCAACTTCAAGTCAAATGGTTAAAAAAATAATTTCACACACATAAAAAAGAGCTAAAAAATTCACCACACTGGGAAGGGTGAAGACAATTGGGTCACCCGGCCCTGGCCACGAGGTGTCTCTTATTTTTCAGGGAGTTGGCAACCCTAAGAGCCCCCCACCCACCCACCCCCCATATATTCGAGCACCGTTCGCTGCCATTGAGTTTTAGATGGGGTTTTTGTCCATTATCCAGTTCAAAAGGACACACTTTCTTGCACAGAGTGTTAACAGCCTGTAGAGCTGCTTCCCCCTGATTTTGTCATTTGACATTCTGAGTAACATGCACAATGGATTACATTCAGTGTAGGGCAGGGCAGAGTGGAGAAAGCACTGAATTGTATCTATGGCGATGAGAAGGTGATATTGTAGCTCAGTGTAAAATTTTAATTCCTTTTACTTTATTACAGACGCTCAAAGATTTAGCACTCTCCCAGACTTTGTCCCTGGCCTCGTCACTGATCTCGAATGTAATTCTTTTCCTCATGTTCTCTTCAAATAAGCTGTGTCTGTGACTCCATATTCATTTTACAGACAATAACAGGTTTTTATAGAAGTTCCAAAATTTGGCTTCAATATCTGTTTGATTATTAAGTATTGTTGCAGCCTTGTCTGGTTCCCTTCAATATCTGGAAGTTGGGGGAATGCACCCCATTTGTGAGAATTGCAAAGTAGGGATTGTTATATAGTAGCTTAATCCAATTTATAAAATTTCAGTCGAAACCGAATTGGCGTAGTGTATGAAACGGGTAAGACCATTCAGTGAGGTCAAATGCCTTCTCTGCATCAAGGGAAATTGCCACACCAGACAGACTTTTGATGGAAGAACTTAATCATATTCAGCAACCTAATGATGTTATTATGAGTTGTGAACTCTAATGAAACACGTCTGGCCCTCGTTAATTAACAAGGGGAGCAAGTGTTCTAGACATTTTGCTACTATCTTGGAGAGGAGTTTTAAATCCACATTTAGTAAAGAGATTGGCCTATAAGAGGCACAGTCTTCGGGTAGCTTACCCTTTTTTTTAAGTATAAGGGATATATTGGCTCCCCTTAAAGAAGTGGGTAAGAGACCTTTTTCTTTTTGAAGGAGTCATTATACATGTTTAATAGCAGGCTGGCTAACATTTCTCTGAATTCTTTATAAAAATCGGCACATAGTCCGTCTGGTACCACTACTTTGGCAACCTTCAGCTCTTTAATATTATCAATACCTCCTGCTTTGATATGCGAGAGTCCAATTTGAGGTTCTGGTTTTCAGTAATTTTAGGGAGGTTAAGAGGGGTGAAGAAAGCATCCAATAAGTCTGCGGTATTTACATGTTTTCAATTATATTAAAAAAAAAAAAAAGTTGTAATATTTATCACAGAAACGTGAAGGCAGTTTCTCCAGGTCCAGAGTCCAAAATCCAAATGAAGCCTGTCAGTATAATGGAATGGCTGCCCTCACTATTACTTTCCCTCCTTTTGGGGTTTTTGCTTCCACAATGCATTGCAATAGTTAAGAAATATGAAAAAATACCTGTCGATAGCAAAATAATGCTATTTCACCTGAGACACACAGTTGGACAACATAGAATATGATGGACAATTGTGTAACATAAATTACAAGTAAAATACTAATTTGCCCTTGTTTTCCATTTCCATACGTATAGCGGGTCACCTTTTCGTGAGTCTGAGCTCTCTCATTGTTTCAACAGTCATCCTGGAGCGGGGACTCTGAAATGGCAAGAAGCACTGAACAGAGGGGAATGTCTGACAGCCGGATCGAGGGAATGGAAGAGGAACACGACAATGGGTATGTGTATGAAGATGCAAAAAACTTAAAGTGTTTAAAGACTGTTGAATGTGGGGCCTTTTTTGGTTTTTTTCTTTAATGTTCAGTGATACATCATTTCAAAATGCAGTCATGAATGTAAAATTTGTAGTGATGGCGTGGTGAAGCTGGATTGTGGTAATCTCTTTTCTAAAAATAGAGAATGAATGACGAATGTTAATACTAAAAAGTAAAAAAAAAAACACTTATTAATACTGCTGTGTAGTGTGCCAAAGTATACCTTCTTTGTATAACCAGTCTGTCCTGCCATCAAGTGTTTTATTTAAAGAAAAAAACAAACAAACTGGGTGACTGAGGAGGCTTCCTCTTTGTTAACAAAAGAGAGGAGACATGTTCTTTCAGAATGTGTTCTTCAGTCTGTCAAAAAGTCTGCCCTCTTTCTACAATGCAGAATCTCTGTACTACAGTCAAATGCTTTATTTAGATAAATTTAATAATTTTACCTGGGCAGCACGGTGGCACGGTGGTTAGCACTGTTGCCGCACAGCAAGGTCCTGAGTTCAATTCCACCATCAGGCCGGGGGCTTTCTGTGTGGAGTTTGCATGTTCTCCCCCGTGTTTGCGTGGGTTCCCTCCGGGTAATCCGGCTTCCTCCCACAGTCCAAAGACATGCAGCTTGTGGGGATAGGTTAATTGGAAAATCCAAATTGCCACTAGGTGTGAATGTACGAGTGAGTGTGAATGGTTGTCTGTCCCTGTGTGTTAGCCCTGTGACAGACTGGCGACCTGTCCAGGGTGTACCCCACCTCTCGCCCTATGACAGCTGGGATAGGCTCCAGCGCCCCCCGCGACCCTGAAAAGGATAAGCGGCAGTGAATGGATGGATGGATGGATAATAATTTTACCTGTAAAATAATAGAATTAAGAATGTTACAGTTCTTAATTCCTCTTTTAAATGCAGATTTTTTTTAAACAGATCTAGCTTTTAAAATACTAGATGTTTATTTAGAATCAAATATTTAAAATTCATAAAGCATCCTTAATAAAATATCACTCTGACTTCGATAAGCAATCTGCAGTTTCCAGGGGTTTTCTTTCCTTGCAGAACCCAAACACTACATACGTGATTATTCAAAATCATCCCACACCTCTTTGTTTGCACTTCACAGCAAACAAAGAGGCCACGTCATAACTAAAAACAATTATTGAGAGAAGGCCCAAGAAATTAAACTGAATTTGCTAATGACCCTATGTGCCCAATTAAACAAAAAAACAGGCAATTAGACATGAAATAAGAGGAATAAGTTAACTGCCTTGATGTTCAACAAGATCCCACCCCAGGGTCTGGATACTGGAACACTTGGGACAAAATTGGTCCGTGTAACTAAAGCCCCTTTTCCATTATTACGTACTGGGGTTGACTCTCTACGAATTGAGATGACTCAACTGGTTTTCCATTACAACCCGGTAGTACCTTGTTTGCATGCTTGTCGTCATAGCGACGGGTCTGCACCTCCGCATTGTAATTAATATACAACACGAATGCTACAATAAAGGTGGACATCAAAGCGAATATATACCTGCTGCTTGACCTGTAGCTTTTCATCACACTTGGGGGAACATGGTGCTGTTGGGTTTTAGGGTTTGTTTGTTTTTGGTTTTGTTTTTTTGTATAGCCATTTCTTTCTTTGCCAAGTTTCCAAATTTTGATTTTTTTTTTTTTTTTTTAGTGAACAAGACGCTCTCGTGCTGCTACTGACCAGCTATTACGTTCCCCTAAAAAGGTCCGGGGAATAAGGGGAAAGTTTTAAAAGGTGTCCAGGTTGAGGATAAAAAGGAGACAGGCAGGCAAAATGGTTAAATTAAAGTGTTTTATTAGTGTTTCTATTAATAACTGAACTAAAAGAGACGGAAAAGCTTTTAAAGAAAGAACTGCAAAACTCAGGTGTTGGTCAAACTGAAAAGTAAGTCAGAAAGGGTTAGTCACCAGAACACACCCCTCTCCACAGAGCAGGAAAAATCAATCACCACACTCACACACTCACAGAGCTCACTAGCAACCCAACAAGGCTCTCTGACAGTAGGGCTGCATCCCAATTCAGGGTCCGCAGCCTTAATGGTCCACAAGGGCCGCGTACTCAAAGACTGCTAAGACCGGAAGTGCGAGGCTTGTAGGCTTGTGAAATGGGACGGTCTACCCTTCGTTGCGCTGCCCAGGTTGCCTAGCAACCATGATACTAACAGCTGGAAACATTTCACACAGCTTTGTTTGACAGAAATGAAGGATAAAATCTTTCGTTCATTTGTTTGTTTTTTATATGAGCTTTGTGTAATTTGATAAGTATCTGAGGCATCTTACTTTGGTAATGTAAATATAATATGGCCAATATTAAAGTTATTATTATATTTATCATTATTAGTTATTACAGCAGTGAACTTGAACTCTGTGTCAAATACTAAGCTTCAGTAAAGATTCAAGTTGCAGTTATTTATATTTCCTATCACCTTAAATCGTCACTCAAAGACAAATATCTTTGACAGTGTATATATAGATGTATTATACAGGGTGGGCCATTTATATGGATACGCCGTAATAACATGGGGAATGGTTGGTGATATTAAAGTCCTGTTTGTGGCACATTAGTATATGTGAGGGGGCAAACTCCTCAAGATGGGTGGTGACCATGGTGGCCATTTAGAAGTCGGCCATCTTGGATATTCCTAGATGAACAGTTTCCTGGAAAGTGGATTGGTCATCGTGGGCCAGTTGAATGGCCCCCAAGGTCTCCCGATCTGACCCCCTTAGACTTTTATCTTTGGGGTCATCTGAAGGCAGTTGTCTATGGTGTGAAGATATGAGATGTGCAGCACCTGAAACTACGGATACTGGATGCCTGTGCTGGCATTTCTCCTGCGGTGTTGCTATCAGTGTGTGAAGAGTGGGAGAAGAGGGTTGCATTGACAATCCAACACAATGGGCAGCACATTGAACACATTTTATAAGTGGTCAGAAACTTGTAAATAACTCATGAAAGAATAAAGTTACGTTGAAACTAGGGCTGCCACGATTAGTCGACTAGTCACGATTACGTAGACTATCAAAATCGTCGACGACTGATTTAATAGTCGACGCGTCGTTTGAAGCTTTGTAAGATCCCAAAAGACGCAGAATTAAGTAGTAGGATTTAAGAGTGTAATAACGGACTGAAACAGAAGATGGCAGCACTGCATGTACAAGGATGCCAGCTGCCGTTAAACCCCGAAGAAGAAGTAGCTCTGTCCCAGAATTCATAGTGCAGCCCAGCTCAGTTTCCAACAATGGCGGCAGCTAGTTAGTTTTAATATTACTCTTATTATTCTTTCTGGGTCACAAAATAAACGTTTAACATATTTTCAGGTGAGAATGTAGCTGTGTAAACCTCAAATATCTGCTCAGTTTATCAAGACACCACATATTTTCAAAAGCGCTCCGACGTTTTCGGAGACGTCTGTTACCCACTAGCTCGATAGCTAGCCGGGGTCCAAGGCTCACTAGAGCCGGTGAGAACACCGGACTCCCGGCAAATCGTTTTCAAACCCACCGCCGTCTTTCGCTACTCAGGTTAAACATATATAAGTCACTTAGATAACTTAAAATGTTACTGTTTGGCTTTTTTTTTTTTTTTTTTTTTTTTTTTTTTTTTTTTAGTATTTTATTTGTTCCTGAGTAAATCGGTTTGGCTGAGGTTAAAGTTATAGTTTTTACACAGCTGAATAAATGTCAAGCAGACAACTGATTATCAGAAGTGTGAGATGCTCGAGAGTATACTCCGGTGTCCCGTTACATTTTAGATAGCAAGGAGTTTATTAAACTTCACCGAAACAATCTGCAAATTTCATTAAAATTTAATAAACTATCATCTTGTCTTTATTTTTAGTTAGCACATACCTTAAACACTTAAAGCTATAAGCTAATGATAGTTATGTAAGAGCAGATGCTGCTGGTGCAATAAGCTGTACGTTTTACGTCCAATGGATGCATGATCTGATTAGTCGACTAATCGCAAAAATAATCGTTGACTAGTCGACTATCAAAATAATCGTTTGTGGCAGCCCTAGTTGAAACCAAGCACACCATTGTTTTTCTTGTGACATTACCAATAAGTTTAATGTGTCACATGGCCCTCTTCCTATTGAAAAAAACAAAAGTTGTATCCAAGATGGCCGAATTCTAAATGGCCACCATGGTCGCCACCCATCTTGAGGAGTTTGCCCCCTCACATATACTAATGTGCCACAAACAGGACTTTAATATCACCAACCATTCCCATGTTATTACGGTGTATCCATATAAATGGCCCACCCTGTATATAAGAGACAAATATTGTTCTTTCAGTATTTTGGCATTACTAAATTTGGCTCAATGCTTACATATGTGTAAAAAGAAAATGTACGAGCTGTGATAACTGTTTCTGATAAAATGAAGAGTAGACTGATATATTAAATATTCCTTTATTGGGTGAGAAAATCAGACCATGTCATAACTGCTTTAAGTCATACAGAATAGATATCAGAGCCTTAAACAGGCTGACTTCTGCTAAATGGGTCAAACTGGGCAGAAAGTATACAAACGCATAACATCCTTATGGAATGTGTTGTAACACTATAGATCAACTTACCTCAGAATATATAAAGCATATAAACAATTACAGCAATATGATACAACAAAGACAGGAGTACTACTAATGCTAAATACTCAAAGCTTCATAAACTGAAACAAACATTTATTTTTAGGTCCATTCTGCTGCTGATACATACTTTAGGTTTCTGAATATTAAACTTGTTGCTGCATAGTGTGTAACTTGAAGGCCCTGAGTACTTTCTCCCACACTGAAAATACTGGAATGACAAAATTATTTGAACATTACCTAATGAGACTGATTCAGGACAGACAATTAGTTATTTTAAACTTTTCTAGCAGTCCTTCACAAACAGGGAACAGTCTGTCTGTTCTCTCCATCTGTCAGCTGCTGCTGGCTCTTCCTCCTCCTCTTCCTCACACACTGCTGAGTTTGTCCTGGTGGATCATCAGGGGTGCAAAGCCTCACAGATGATGTGCAGCAGTGGCTCCCTCAGTCTGTCCTCACTCTGGACACTTGCAGTTGTCACACATGGAAATCAAATGTGTGATAAGCTGCAGGATTCAAACACAAGTGTAACTTATAAATACATGTTCATACTTTTATTCCACAATCAGAGAGAAAGAAACAGAGAGAGAGTGCAGGACAGACAGACAGGTGACAGTCTCAGATGTATACACTGCTACAAAACAGCACAAGAGAAGGAGGATTTAGTGTTTGTGTTATTACGAGCGCTAAACAAAAAGAGTTCCCAGATGGTACAGTGGACACATGTGTGACTCCTGTGATTAAAGCATCTTTCTTTCAGCTTAACGAGTGAACTGTCAGCTCGTTCAAACACATGTTAAAGTCCGTTTGGCTCGACACCACCGAACAGAGGCAGCAATGTAACATAGCTAACATTAACAGTGCAGTGAATAACACCCCCTCCCATAATTACAAACCAGTGGTTTGTCACAGAGGGTCCTACACATTGCAATAAGCAAACCAATTAATTATACCTGTGATCATTGCACCACCAACTTGCAAATATTACACCTACTAATAGGGCTGCCACGATTCGTTGACTAGTCACGATTATGTAGACTATTAAAATCGTCGACGACTAATTTAATAGTCGACGCATCGTCCTTAATTTCCCCAGATTTGAAGGATGGGTTGGGTGTATCCTTCGTGACCCAACCTATCCCAAAATTCATAGCGCGGCTCAGCCAATTCCAGTTTCCAACAATGGCGGCAGCTACTTAGTTTTAATATTACTCTTTCTGGATCACAAAATAAAGTTTTCAGATATTTTCAGGTGAGAATGTAGCTGTGTAAACTTGAAATATCTGCTCGATTTATCAAGACATCACATATTTCCAAAAGTGCTTCGACGTTTTCGGAGACAAGCTGGCCAGGAGGTCAAGGTTCAACTCAGGTTTAACATGATATATAAGTCACTTAGATAACTTAAAAATGTTGTTGTGTTTGTTTGGTTTTTTTGTTTTGTTTCGTTTCGTTTTCGGGTTGTTTTTTTTGTTTTTTTTTTCCCAGTGTTTTGTTTGTTCCTGAGTAAATCGGTTTGGCTGAGATTAAAGTTTTCTAGTTTTCACACAGCTGAGTAAACGTCAAACAGAAAAATGATTAAACAGAAATGTGAGATGGTAGAGAATTTAGTCCAGTGTCCTGTTATATTTTAAATGGCAAGGAGCAGACGGCTGAGTTTATTCAACTCCACTGAGACGATCTGCAAATTTCATTAAAAGTTTAATAAACTATCATTTTATCTTTATTTTTAGTTGGCACATATCTTAAACACTTCAAGCTGTAAGCGAATGATAGTTATATAAGAGCAGATGCATGTGGTGTGTTAAGGGTTCAGAAATTGAGGAGGTAGACCAAAATAATGACCACTGATCCGGCCGGGTGCAATTAGACGACATTTTAATGAATACACGCAGCGTGGAGCCAACACTGTACAGATTCAGTGTTGAACTCTCTTACAATAGTCAGAACCCAATATTTATAGGGGTGAAACAGTACAGCCCCCCCCCCCCCCTTTCTGTTGCCAGGCAGAAACCAAAACCACAATGACTTTTAACATAGTTTAAAAAGAACATGGTCGCGTCTCCATCCAGGTGCCTTCCTGTTGTCCCCGGACGCTCGCCTTCGCTGTCGCTTGTCTCTGGAACATCCTGCACCTGCTTCTTCATCAAACAGTCACATATGCACGCACAATTTTGCAGTTGCAAGCAAAACATAAGATTAACTTTTACGTATATAACTGAGTCTATCTACGATGTGTGTGTATGTGGGTGTATGTGTGTGTCAGCTTCTGCTTGCACTTTGTTTCACCTCTCAGCTCCCCAGCTAGACCTTGTAACCTTTCCACTAGACAGAAGGCCAGCACAACTGAAACTATGTGTGTGCATGTGTGTATGTCTGTCTGTGCGTGCACAGAGTTTGCATATGCTCTCTGCACCTTAGTTGACCTCAGCTTAAGCAACCAGGCTAAGGCTATCCTGTGTGTGCCGATCTTGACTTATATGTAAAATGTATAAAACAAATGTTCCAATCTAATACAACTACTTAAATCTTAATCAAAGCTTAATCAAAGATAAATGCATAATAAAATAACCTGCTCTTAACTTGCACTTAGACTCTGGTTTCAGTTTCGCTTCTGCAGAAGCATACTCTGCACAAGCCAGTGTCTCCTGTCAAGACCGTGTAGGCCTAAAGTTAGACCTTCTCTTCTATAAAATAATGTGGCCAGGAAGTACGTATTCAGATTATAAATTTAAATCTCAATAGGTGCAATAAGCTGTATGTTTTACGTCCAGTGGATACATGATCTGATGCCTTACTAAAACACTTTTCAGATGCCTCTTCACTGGGTCATGGCGTCTGGCATGTTGATTAGGTGCAGGTTTGAATGATTTTGGTATACACAATCTGTCACACTGCAGGTCATTTGGAGGACCTGGAAGATGGTCAACTGACGGCAGCTCTGAGTTAGTTGACCTCTGACACTGACCACATGACACCATTGAGCAATTATGCTCCAAGTGTGGCCTTTTACTAGGCCTGGCAACTTTGTAAGTTTGACCACAACTGACTTTTATCAAACCAGGCCTTTTGCTTTGAGTGTGCTTTCTGTTTAAGGTCTTGAACCTACAACTGTATCAGCCTTGTTAACTGCCACACTCCTAGGTCTCCGAGATGTATCGTATTTTTTTTGGGCTATAAGGCAAACTTAAAATCCTTTAATTTTCTCAAAAATCGTCAGTGTGCCTTATGTATGAATTCTGGTTGTGCCTAACCCTATCAATGGTACGGAAGTGGAGGAAGAAAGAGTTGAGTAAAGTTTGACTTATCTGACTTTGTTTTACTTAATGCACCTTATAATCCAGTGCGCCTTATGTTTGAAATCAGACCCGTTCATCAACAGTGCGCTTTATGGTCCGAAAAATACGATATTATGGTGAGAAGGGATGTCACATTCTACAGTGTTTATTTTATGAATTAGGGTAAACTCGTTGGCCAGTGTGGCAGCCTGCTGTAAAGTGAAAGCCCTTTGTTCACTTAAATAAAAAGCAATACACTCAGGCACAGAGTTCTTGAATTCCTCCACAAGCATGAATTCCCACAACGAGGCCACATCATTAGCCTGGCTTGAGGAGCACCACCTGTCAAAGAGCTTTTTCTCCTCTAGCAAATTCAAGGTAGGATTGGCCCTGTGTCTCAAAAATGCTATCGGCTTCAGGTACAAGTTCATAGGCTTTCAGGATGGCACTTTTTAAGCTTTTCATAAACTAAACAGTCTTCCATAGACAGATCAGAAAAAGCGACACGTGTAGGCCCAGTACTCCGCAGCTCCAGCTGATGCAACTTGATGGCTGTTTCAGCCTCAGTTTCCTTCAGTTTCAGCTTCTTTCTGAACTGGAACTCGTTCCTCCTTCGCCAACTGAAGGCATGCCAGATGCCTTTTAGGCTTTGAATTCATTTTATAGTTGGATAAGGGCTAGCAAACGCACACTTAAGACACCACACATCTCTTCTAACTCAGTCACAGGCTAGCCAACTATTAAACTGATTAATGACGAACTAAACAACTTAATTTCATTGACCAACTTACCTCTTGTGGCATACACCTTAAAAACAACAAATACAAACTTACCCAGTTCCTAACAACAGCAAATTTTACCTGATCTGATTGGTCAGATCTGTTTATTTGGATCCAAAACGTCGGAAAAATCGAGCTTGGTTTGAAAAAAATAAATGCCGCTAATTCATCCTGCGTAATTAAACGTCCAGTGTGAACGGCTGCATTAAGAATAGGCGAGTTACACCTGCTTTCATCATTGTTTCAACACTCATCCAGGAGCTGGACTTTGGTACCGAAAAAAAGGAGGAGATTGTCAGAGAGCCAGATGGAGAGAATGAGAGTGGAAGAAGACAACCGGTATGTATGTTTGTGGGCATGCAAAAGGTATTTGTTTAAAAGTCATTTTAAACAAAGTGTTAAAGTTTTTAAAAAAAAAAAAAACACACAAAAGCTCTAACCACTTAATTTTACATTTATGTAAGGTACTTTATAGCTTTTGGTGAAATTATACTTGATTGTGGTTAATTTTTTTTTCATAGTAGGCTCAGTAAGTTACAGTGATCTCCATTTTAAATCTGGTGGGACTAACCATCAAAACATTTTGTCTGCAGCAACTGTGCTGCTGTCAGTCTGTATTATGTGTTTAACCTCTGTAGTAATTTTTCCAATATTCTAGTTTGATATTCCTTTGTAAAATCATTAGTCTATCTTTGTGATTGGTCAGATGCTACCAGTGCTACATCTTTCATATGAGTGTAACAGAAGAATACCTTGGATATTGGCCCATAAAGAAGTTGATATAGCCTGTTATGTAGGTAGTGTGTCAATATCCTCCCCATATATTTGATTTCTCAGACTTTTTTTTTAAATCTGATTTTTTTTTAAAAAAGTTGTTGTTGTTTTTTTGTTTGTTTTTTTTTCAGATAAAATCACCCACAAAGCGTAAAGGCTAAAAACTCAATTCAGTTTTATTTATATAGCACCAGATGACAACAGCTGCCTAAGGGGCTTTATATTGTAAGACAAACATCCTACAGTAATACAAAGAGAGAAAACGGAATAAACCCCAACAATATATAACCCCCTCCCCCTACAAGCAAGCGATTTGGCAACAGCGTAAAGGGAAAAACTCCCTTTTAACTGGAAGAAACCTCACGGACAACCAGGTGCAGGTGGCGGCATCTGCAATGACTGGTTGGGGTGAGGGGAGGAAGACAGGAGGAAAGACATGCTGTGGAAGAGACCAAGAGATGAATAATAAATAAAAATAAAACTGCTGCATACCTTTTGTCCAGTCTGTGCTCTGCAGATTTATATAAATGGAACCCAGGGTTTTAGATGGAGTGTCAAGCTGTTTGTCTTGGGCTAAACCTTATATGGGAAAGCCTATGTCTAAACAGCACCTTTCCACTCCAGCAATTGCTCTGGACTATACCGTCAGGGGTCTTCAGGCTCCTGCTGACCTGCAGGTACATTTCAAAAAGAATCTGGCAATTTGTGGGCTCACTTTAAGTGGGGGTTTCCATCCAGGAGGTGTGTGCGGCTGCATCCTAGGTCTCACCCATTTTCTAGGTTTTGCAAGATACATGTTACAGTGCCTAACCTTTCACTTCTCAGTGCAGATGCTTTCCAGGTTGGAAGGTTATGTATATAGCCCTGCTTCTCTGAGTAGCCTATTATATGGTGAGGCCCTATCCCCTCCTGACATGGGTGTCACTTAACCAGCCTATAAGTGTGGGTGTAATGGCATTTAAGCTTCTGATGAGGTCACACAGGAGGAATTCCCATTGTGAGGCACTCAGACAACTGACAATACATAAGTTATTTCCTTGTAGCTAAGAGGTCAGACCATTTCTTATATTATGATTAATCTCTGTCTCTCTTCAACAGTGGGAGTTTTTCTTTCTGTATTGGCCATCTGATTGTTAGAATTTTCTCTGTATTTATTATAAGGAATTTGTCTAACGATATAAAATGCCTTGAGGGCATATAAATAAAATATAAGTGAATTACAAAGTACATAATATAGATCAGATTATTGTAAAGAATGAATTTTAAAAAAAAAAACATTTTTTTTTTTTTTTAAGGTTGATTTACTCATATCTAATTTGTATTAAACCCTCAGATTTAATATAAACCCTTAATGTATAAAAGATGTTATGAAAACTGCAAAAATGTGGAACATCTTGTTTTTGTCACAGTTGGACAAATTCAGGCATGGAACAGAACCAAACGAATTTACCTCAAAGTCAGATTCAAGTCAATAAACTGAATCAACTGATTTCGGTAAGCTCATTCAGGATTTTTTATTTTTTTTTTTTAAAAAAGGCTTTGTTTCTAAGATTTGATCTTTCTCTCTAATGTAGGACGCCAATGCAGAATATGAGAGAGTGAAGGCTTTAGTTGAGAAGCTGGAGACTCAAAGTAAAGGTATAGCCACAGACTTTATAACAGAGAGGTATGTAAAGTTGGACATTTAAATGGGGACTGAGTCTGGCGACTGATTCAGTGCTGGAGCCAGTCTCAAGTGGCCATTAGAGCAAGTGCAGCTATGTTTAACAGATGTGCCTTTTTTTTCTTTTTTGTTTAATCTTTATCAGCGGGAGAACCTGATGGACCTGAGAGCTTCAATAAAATAACTGAGCAGGTACAGTAAATGGTTCTTGCATGCACTGTTTTTGCATACATAAACATGCTTTCTTATGAACCTTCTTTAAAATCTTTCCCCTGGAGTTTGTTGAAGAAAATAGAATAAAAAAAGAATGTAATGATAATTTTCGAAGCACAATATATATTTTTGTATTATTTTTGGATAAGATTGAAATTGTTTTGTCATGATTTTTTTTGTCTCCATCATAATTTGTCTGTATGTGTGTTTCTTTTTCTACTGCATGTAAATTTAAATGGTACAAAATAACTACACAGAGGGGAAGTTAATGATATTGTGATTATTGCTGGTAAACAGAAAACATGCCAGTTTCCAGATACTGCTTAGATTTGATAATTTATTTCCACAGTCCCACATTTCACAGTCGAGCCTGAGTACAAGCAAGCCAACTTGTCAGGGTGGGGCAATTAATGTGCACATAATTAAGGCAGTCAAAGTTCAGTCATTTGAAATGTGGCCCGTGTAAACCAAAGTAGATGGTTGCAATATAAAATGGTACAAAGGACTTTATTTTACCAAAAAATCTTTCCGCACAATAAAGTGACAATATGGCATAGACACAGTGTCTACACAACTATATTGCTACTACTCGCCATCTTGTGAAATTGGATCCAGCAATGCAGAGCAAATAGGATGATCAGGAATCCATTCCTATAAATTCTGGCATCATCTCATGTCTGTCTCAGTCAGGTGTTGAAATGTGTGTGGGTGTGGTTTTTCTGCACAGATTTTAAACCATACACAAACGGTGTTGGCGACTCTCACTATTGTGGAGCGGGAATGCAGGCAGCAGCTGGCCTACATTGGAAGTAAAGCTGACACCAGTCTGGACCACCTGGAGGACTGGTTAGAATTGATTTGCTCTGCTCAGCTTTTTACTTTTTATGTTGAGGATGGAACTTTACATATCCAAGATAATCTGTAAGTCATTCATTCATTCATGCTTTCAACACTTGTTCCTGTGTACCTGCTTTATTCTGTGTGCAGGTTTTTGACTGCTGGTAAAGTGCTGCTAGGAGTACATGAACAGCTGCTGAAGCTGCAAGACCAGAACAGCAAATACGGAATAACTGACATCGTCAGCCTCCTTTCATTGAAAAAATGTCAGAAGATTTCATGGGCCCTATTAACAACACTTGTCATGAGGTAAGTCATTCATATTAATTTTATTTATATACTGCCATTCGCAACAACGGTTGCCCCAAGTTGCATCACATTGTCAGTAAAATGGTCCCACAATAAAACAGAATCTTACAAATCAGATTTTTGCAGCATCACTGAAACAGGATGGTTCTAATTTTGCACAATTACAAGAAAGCAGTCCTACATGTTTGTTTAATATGCCCATTGAATGATCTATCCTGGTCAAAAATTATTCCAAGATTCCTAGTGGTCTTACTGGAGGCCAAATGAATACCATGCAGAGTCAGTATGTGGTTAGACGCCATGTTTCTAACATTTTTAGGGCCAAGTACAATAGCCACAGTTTTATCTGAATTTAGCAGGAAAGTAGAGGTCATCCATGTCTTTGTCTTCATCAGATCTGCAGCTGTATGTCCAGAGTATACGGCTTCAGATCTAATGATTTGATATTCTGATGTAACGCTGTGTTGACACATGGCATTGAAGAAGAAAATGGTGGTGGAAACACTTCCTTAAATTTAGTTACAGCACTTTCATAAGGGACAGGTACCGGAACTAAATTTTTTCCCCATTGTTGTGAAATCCATAATTTTAAATCGTGAATGTAATAAATGTTGAGAGATGAGGGTTATCAGGGATCGCTATTAAATGTTAAGTTTCTATGCCATATGTTAGAACAAGATCTGGAGTGTGATTAAAGTGGCGGGAGGGTTCTTTACATTTTGAAAAAGCCAAATGAGTCTAAAAATGGATTAAATGCCGTGTTGAGCCTGTCATTTTTGGTATCTACATAATTACCATCACCCACAATAATTATGTTATCTGAGTAGTTCAGTGTGTGTGTGTGTGTGTGTGTGTGTGTGTGTGTGTGTGTGTGTGGACGGGTATTAACATCTTCATGGGGACCAAAAATTGGTAGTTTACTATACTTGTGGGGACAAACAGCCCTTGTGGGGACCAAAATCCCGGTCCCCACGAGTTTGAAGGCATTTTTGAGCCTCAAAATGTGGTTTTAGTGTCAGGGTTACAATTAGGTTATGGTTAGGTTTAGGGTTAGGGTCAGGGTTAGGTATTCATTTTTGATGGTTAGGGTAAGGGGCTAGGGAAAGCATTGTGTCAATGAAATGTCCCCCACAAGGATATAAATACACGTGTGTGTGTGTGTGTGTGTGTGTGTGTGTGTGTGTGTTGTTAACTCTAGGTTGTAAACAGACATTCACAGAATCTCTTTTCAACATACAGAGTATTACAGAGCCTGTCTTAGTTATTTATGGTTGTTTACACCCAAGTTCTCAATTTATTTTGTTTTAAGGATGATTTACTGATATCATTTAGAGAGGACAAATTTGTATTAAATCCTCAGATTTAATATAAACCCCCAATGTATAAAATATTTTATAATAACTGCAAAAATGTGGAACATCTTGTTTTTGTGACAATTGCAGGAACCCAGACATGGAACAGAACGGAACAAATGTGCCTGAACCAAGTACCCAAGTCGATAAACTGAATCAACAGATTTCGGTAACTCTCTTCAGAACTTTCTTTAATCCATCTTGGGAGTTAAAAAAATGTCTTTGTTTATCTTTTGTTTCTTCAACTTTCCCTCTAATGCAGGAAATCAAGGCAGGATTTGAGACACTGAAGACATTAAATCAAAGCCTTGATATGGTGCTGGAGACTCAAAGCAGAGGTATGGCCAGCCCCCAGTGTTGGGGAGTAACGGAATACATGTTCCGCCTTTACTAATTTAAAATACAAAATATGAGTAACTGTATTCCGTTACAGTTACCGTTTTAAAAGGTGGTATTCAGAATACAGGTACTTTGTTGAAATAAATGGATTACACAGCGGTATTTTCCGGTTTCATATTGTCAGGACTGTTTGGGTTTTGTTTGACAGCTATGTTCTGTTGTTCCAGGCGACAGCGTTACGGTTGCCATTGTTACAGGGTGACGCTCTCTGCTACTGTGTGTTTCCTGGGTGAGAGAGCACATTTTTGTTGTTGTTGTTGTTGTGCTAAGCTATGCCGAGCAGTTGGGTTAGCGGCAGTGTGTTTCTGTTGGAAAATAAACGGCTGTGCTCCCTGGCAACTCGGGGAAGCAAGACCAAATGACAACTCTGTCTACTTTTGTCTGAGCTCGCCACAATATGTTAGGCTATACCGTCTCTATTTTTGGTAATTCCAAGCCGGTGGAAGCCCAAACAAAGCACGCATTAAGAGGCCCAAATGCCTGTCTCAAACTCGCATCTCATAATGACGTGAAGAAATATTAAAAAAAAATGATTTAATATGAAGGCAATAGGCAGAATGCTACAGGCATAGCGCTAAAGAATGTAGCCTCATGGGCAGAGTAGTGCTGCAGGGAGAATGGACTGCCATACCCGTTATGTGTCTATGAGCAAGAGGAGGGAGAAAAAGGAGAGTGGAAAAAGTACGAGTTGTCACCGAGCAGAAACAGGAGCTGGAAGCATGTAGATATAATAATAACCACTGCAGCCAAGAAGAGTGCCTGACGAGCCCAGTTGTAAGTACGGACCTTCAGTAATAGTAATAAATCACACAGCAATACTACATTCACGTAGTTGTAAAAAGCATGATAACATATTAAGTAATCCAAATACGTTACAAAATACATTTTCGGGCATCTATTCTGTAGTGGAATTCGTTGTTTTGTTTTGTTTTTTTTGTTTGTTTGTTGTTTTTTTTTTTTGACACTGTAGTTTTTATTAGTAGTTTTGTCACAATTTCATCACAGACATGTACTACATTTCAGGAGAAATAAACAAACAAGCACAGAGTCAAAACAAACAGAACTACAGCGAACAAGGTGTGGGTGCCATTTATAATCAACTACCATATGCATGCCTGCCTTTACTCCGCAGCATACATACTCCAGCTTATATACATACTTTTTATACATGCATGCACATATGGATATACAAAGTTATAGACAAAAACCTTAAATGTTTTGTTCGTTCATTAATTTTCCTTGGTGCCATATAATGTCCACTTCTCCCACTTAGCAACAAATATATCTTCCTTTAATTTGAGAATGTAAGTCATTTTTTTTTTTTTTCATTGCATAGATTTCCCCGACAACATTTAACCAGTCTTTTGAAGGAGGTGGATCCAGTTTGTACCAGTTTCTTGTTATAGCTTTCTTTGCAGCTATCAATAGGATTTTTGTCAAATATAAGTCGTCATACTTAACATACTTTCTTATATTCCCAAGACATACCGTTTTAAAATTTAATGGTAATTGATAGCCCAAGATATCACCTATTACAAGAGTCACAGTCTTCCAAAAATTATGCAGTTTGAGGCACTCCCAAAACACGTGCGTGTGATGTGCTTCCTCATTTCCACATCTTCTCCAGCATGGCAAACTGTCTTGAGTCTGCTTACTTTTAATTTTTGGTGTAAGAATCGAGTAAGATGCTTTCCATCCAAATTCTCTCCAGCATCTTGAGTTAGTTGTGTTCTGGGTTTCACACATATCTACCCATTCCTCAGTTGAGATATCAGTCTTTATTTCCTGCTCCCATTTCTTTCTTTTATAACTTTTTATTAATTTACAGTATGAGAATACAAAACATTAGGTCAGCATGGAAGACGTACACAGTCTCAACATTAGTATCTACTTACATCATGGTAATATTTAATTATTCTGTCACGGCGAGTGAGATGAGCCGTGTGGGAAATAAAGGAGGATCCAAACGCAGGCACTTGTAAAGGTGTGAGGGTGGTTTATTAAACACAACAAAAGAGATGGACAAAATGGTAAACGGAGAACTAAACTATACTGGGATACAGTAAAAAACCAAGGAGCAGAAGAGTCCAGAACACAGGAAAACAGATCAAAAGCAAAACCAAACGCAAACTCAACAAGAGTCCACAAACAGTTCAGGGGGTCGACCCGGAGGTCGGCCATACACACGGCAACGGGCAGACAGTTCAGGGGGCCGACCGTGCACACGGCAACGGCGGCGACGGGCAAACAGTTCGGGGGGCCGACCGTGCACACGGCAATGGTGGCGATGCAGACAAAGCCAATCCGGAGGCCGGCCACTTGGAAGGCAGTGGCGGCCACTGAGCAAATCCGGAGGTCGGCTGCGATGCCAGCAGCGACGATGATCTCTCTCCGGAGGCCGGCCTCGACGGCCATAACGCCCAACTAGAGGCCTAGAAAGCGGCCGGCAGAGGCGAGGCGGAACAGGGCGAGCTGAGTCCCATGACGGTGTGGCAACCGCAGGACCAAACGAGGCCACCGCAGACGAGGCAGGGCCAGGCGTGGACGAGGCAGAGGCAGGACCGGACGAGGCAGAGGCAGGACCGGACGAGGGCGCGGCTGCGGAACCTGACGGCAGCGGGGCGGCTGCGGAACCTGACGGCAGCGGGGCGGCTGCGGAACCTGACGGCAGCGGGGCGGCTGCGGAACCTGACGGCAGCGGGGCGGCTGCGGAACCTGACGGCAGCGGGGCGGCTGCGGAACCTGACGGCAGCGGGGCGGCTGCGGAACCTGACGGCAGCGGGGCGGCTGCGGAACCTGACGGCAGCGGGGCGGCTGCAGGCGTGGATGAAGCTGCGGCTGCAGGCGTGGATGAAGCTGCGGCTGCAGGCGTGGATGAAGCTGCGGCTGCAGGCGTGGATGAAGCTGCGGCTGGCTGGACGGGCTCCTCGGGCCCGTCCTCCTCGGGCCCGTCCTCCTCAGCTGGCTGGGTTCTCCCGAACCCCCAGCTGACGACACTTGAAGCTGGCTGGGTTCTCCCGAACCCCCAGCTGACGAGGCAGGATGCTGGCTGGGTTCACCTGAACCCCCAGCTAGCGTGGCTTGAGACTGGACGGGCTCCTCGGGCCCTCCAGTGGAAACAGACACTGAGGCAGCAGGTACGCAGACCTCTGCCGGTGTGGACACTGGCTGGAACTGAGCAGCACAGTGGCTAGACTCAGGCAGCAACAGTGGGATGCAGTCCTCAGAGGGCTGAAAGTGTTCCCCAATACACTCAGCAGAGGACGGAGGCGGACGGGTGAACTCACTTGAGCTCTCAGGGGGTGCTGAGAGCCGGGACTGCTCTGGTGAGTTCCCCGGTGAAACTGCTGGCGCTGGTGTCTTGACCTCTAGGGGTCCAGAGTCAGCTGGTGAGCGACACCCAGCCTCTGGGGAGGCCCTAGAGGGAGTAACTGTCTCTGAGGTGGCCAGCTTAAGAGAACCAGCAGATGTTGTGGTGAAGTGTGTTCCCTGCTTAGAATGAGACAGCGAGGATGGTGGCTGAATGGGTGAGTGAGTAGACAGATGAACAAGCGGCAGCTGAGCTATAGGCAGCGGAGCGGCTACAGACTGACCTTCAGGTAGCGGAGACGACTGTAGTGGAGGCGTAGTAGGTGGTGGAGAGGCTGACTGAACTGAGGGCAGCGGGGCGGC
This sequence comes from Pelmatolapia mariae, assembly GCF_036321145.2. Classification (NCBI taxonomy): domain Eukaryota; kingdom Metazoa; phylum Chordata; class Actinopteri; order Cichliformes; family Cichlidae; genus Pelmatolapia; species Pelmatolapia mariae. Next base: position 6,810,851 of record NC_086241.1, on the reverse strand, counting down.
TGACTGAACTGAGGGCAGCGGGGCGGCTGACTGAACTGAGGGCAGCGGGGCGGCTGACTGAACTGAGGGCAGCGGGGCGGCTGACTGAACTGAGAACTGTACTGCTGGCTGTGTTACAGACCCAACATTAGACTGTGGTGAAAGTGTGGATGGGAGAACATGGTCAGGAACCACTGTTTCAGTGAGGTCTACAGCTTCCCCTGAATAGACCAGTGCAGATGAAAAAGAGTCCCAAACATTTTCATTCTCTAAACTCATAATGCTCAACTCAGTAACTCCAGGCTTAGAAACAGTGTGAACACAGTCATTAACCCTGAATGTGGGCTCAACAAAGGCAGTCTGTGGCGCAATGGCCATGGGTGAGACAGAAAAATCATTGTTAACTTCAGAAGGCACACAAAAAATAGCCCCAGAAAACAGTCACTGAATCTGACGCAGCAGGAAAAGTGTCCCTTTCACTCACCACAGCCGACTGCTTACATGTCCTTACATCCGGCTGTGGGGTGCCGCGCCGGCGGCGCGAATGTCGCTTACTTCTCGGAGACGGCTCCGACGGACCGGGTAACTCCTCGTCCGGCAGGTCGGACGGCACGTCCTCCATTGAAGCGAGTGGGCGAGCGGTAGCGGAGGGAGGGTGAAGGTGAAGCTCGTAAAGAACAAAATTCTGTACGAGCGGGTGCAGTGAGTCCAATAACCAGGGGTAACTGGAAATAAGGTGTTGTAGGTCGGCTTCCACAGTGTAGAGAGACGTTTTTCCCTCATGCTCTAACCACTGGTTAATTAATTTAGAAGCAGAGTTGATAACGGCCTCCTGAAGCTCCCTGGGTGGACTGAATGCCGCTGGATCCATGGCTGGCTGGTCCGTACTGTCACGGCGAGTGAGATGAGCCGTGTGGGAAATAAAGGAGGATCCAAACGCAGGCACTTGTAAAGGTGTGAGGGTGGTTTATTAAACACAACAAAAGAGATGGACAAAATGGTAAACGGAGAACTAAACTATACTGGGATAACTAAACTACAGAGCCTGAACAAGAACACAAACCTGAACAAGAATAACAGCGAGCAGATGACGGTTGACAGCAGGGAAACACACGGATGAGACATGGTGGATACACAGACGGACCAGCAACTACAAACACAGAAGACACGACTTAAATACACTCAGAGAAACGCAGGGAGATTACACACAGGTGGGGAACACAGCTGGGAATAATCAACAAGACGAGACAGGGGTAAAACTGAACACACTCACATGAGACGCAGACCTTCACAATAAAACAGGAAACAAGAACCCAACACAAAGATGCAGACTCAACACTGAGAGACAGACAGAAAATGACACCTGGAACTAAACCCACACAAAACATGAGAACACAAATCCTAATCACAAATAAACAGAAACATGAACCTAGTAATCATCATCATCACCACCACCATAATCAGCACTACAAGAGAATAAGAAAACAATCCATCATTCAAAAATAAACCAAAACATAAATTCATCATCATCATCATAAGAAAAGAAACCAAAATGCAAAAACACACCAAAACATAACAACTCAAAATACTGGGTCCAACGGACCCAGAACCGTGACATATTCAGTACAAAGGGAATACACAATCCATTTTTCCCAGAGCTTCTTGAATTTCTCAAGCTCAAGTCTAAGGACAAAGGTAAGCCTCTCCATTCTAAAAATTTCTTTCACTATCCCATGCCACTGGGCCAGAGTTGGAGGGTCTGCCTTTAGCCATCTTCGGATTATGGCCTTTCTGCTGCTAGCCAAAAGTATTTTCAATAAATAATTATCTTTATGTGGAAGCGCCTTAGGTAAATTGCCAAGATACAACGTAACAAATGAATAGTCTATTTTTATCCCGATTATTTTGTTTCTCAATGGCCACCTCCCCCCAATATGGCTGGATTGTTGGGCAGGCCCAGAAGACATGAAAATGGTTTGCCATGGGGGTACCACAACCTCTCCAACATAGGCCCTGGCTCTGTGAGCCTGTTTGCCGAGCTGTGAATTTAGGAGTGATAAAAAATCTCACAACATTTTTCCAACCAAACTCTCTTAAGGACCTTGAATTTGCAGTGGTAGCCTGAGACTCACATATTCCCAACCAGCTGTCCTCTGATATTTGTGAGCCTGATTCCCTCTCCCAGTTTTGCTTAATATACAACGTAGAGTGATTTTTAGAGGCTTGTATACTTCCGTATATTTTTGAGACCAACTTTTTAGAGTCCTTTTTTTTTATTTTATTTTATATGCATCTTGAAAGATATGAATTAGGTTGTATTCGTTTTCATCTCTGAATAGTAACGTCTTGTTGTGATAGTCTCTAACTTGCAAGTATCTATAGAAGTCATGCTTTGCCAATCAGTATGTATCTGAAATAGTTTTATAGCTTTGAAATCCCCCATTTGTTGCTAGTGAACAAAAAGAAGTAATTCCTCTCAGAGTCCACTGTTTAAAGGTCCCATCCAGCCTGGCAGGCACAAATTCCAGGTCATAAGCTATCCAATTCAAGGTCCTAGCCTGTTTTTCTATTTGTAGTTTCCTCACTACCCTGAACCATATTTTCAGGGTGAACCGGGTCAAATGGTTCAAATTTTTGTAAAATTTTTCAGCTTGGTTTTTATTTCCTAAAAGAGACTGTAATGGGATGTCTAATTGAGTAATTTCCATGGTTTTCCATTTAGCTTCATAATTTGGGGAACACCAGTTTACCAGGGGTTTCAGTTGTGCGGCATAATAGTAATCTTTTAAGCACGACAAAGCTCTCCCTCCCTTCTCTTTTTTCAGTTGCAACGTTTTGTACTGGACCCTCGGTCTTCTGCTGTTCCAGATGAACCGTGAGATCCATCCATCCCATTCATCAAATTGTTTTTGGGGTATCTCAAGGGGCAATGACTGGAAGAGATAGAGAATTCGAGGCAGAATGTTCATTTTAATTATTTCTATTCTATTACTCATATCTAGGGGGAGGAGAGACCACCGAGTCAGGTCAGATTTGATCTCTTTGTTGAGGGGGCCATAATTGATTTCATAAAGTTTAGATATGTCTTTTGTTAGGTTTACTCCCAAATATTTTATTGTGGGAGAGTCCCATTTGAAGTTAAGTTTCTTTTTAGTTTCCGATCGAGGTGTATAATTGAATGTAAGGAATTGAGTTTTTTGAATATTTAGTTTATAACCAGAGTAATGATTATAGACTTTTAGCAAGGTCATCAATTGGAACAAGCTTGATTCAGGATTTGTAATAAAAAGTAGAACATCATCCGCAAACATACAAGTCTTGTGTTCTTCTCCCCGATCATAATTCCTTGTATTTCAGAGTTTTCTCTAATAGCCTGAGCCAGAGGCTCAATGTACAAGGCAAACAGGGACAGGCTCAAGGGACAGCCCTGGCGTGTCCCTCTCTTCAAGTTAATATTTTGAGACAGGTGTCCATTAATCCTGATCCTGGCTGTTGGAGAGTAATACAGTGCCTCAATACATTTAATGAAGCCATCTTTGAATCCGAATCTTGCTAGTACCCTAAATAGATATTCCCAACCCACCGAATCGAAAGCCTTTTCGGCATCTAAGCTGACCAACATTGCACTAATATTTTCTGATGTTATATGATTCATCACTTGTAGTGTTCTCCTTAAGTTATCTTGAGTCTGTCTATTTGAGACAAAGCCTGTCTGATCAAAGTCTATCAGCTCTGGAATAATTGATTCCAGTCTCTTAGCTAATATTGAAGCAAATAATTTATAGTCCACGTTAAGGATGGAAATTGGCCTATACGAGCTGCATTCTTTTCTTTTTTTATCTTTGCCTTCTTTTGGGATAATTGAGAACTGCTTCTCTCCAAGATTGTGGGGCTACTCCTGTTCTTAATGTGTGATTAAAGCAATTAAGCAGCACTGGTGTTACTTGTGTTCTAAATGATTAATACCATTCGGACGGATAACGGTCTGTGCCTTATTCGCCTTCAGCCTTGAAATGGCTTTATGCAGCTCTTCAGCAGTTATCTCAGCCATGAGTTTTTTATTTTGTAATTCTCCTATAGATGGTAGGTCTAATGAATTTAGAAAGGGCATCTATCATTGTAATTTCTGCTATGGGAGGTTGGGTATATAGGTCTTTGTAATACTGTTCAAATGCCTGTTGAATATCATCTAGTTTACTGCAAGTAATTTGTGACTCAGGGTTCCTGATTTTATGAATTCTGTTCTTTTCCTGTTGTTTTCGTAACCTCCACGACAGAAGCTTCATCGCCCTAGGTCCCGTCTCATAATACTTTTGTTTTGTAAATTTTAGTTTTTGTTTTTTTTTTTTAAATTTCCTCGTCGTAAATGCCATTTATATCTTGTTTAATTTTGTTCATTCTCGCCAATATCTGGGGATCTTTTTGGTCAATGTGTCTAGTCTCTAGTGATTTCAATTCCTCCTGTAGCTTCTCAAGTCTTTTCTGCTTTTCTTTTTTCCTGTGAGCTGTGAGGGCAATAATCTTACCTCTAATGACGACTTTTGCTGCGTCCCATAGAGTATTTGGAGATACCTTGCCATTGTCGTTATTTTGTAGATAAGTTTCAAATTCCTGTTGGTTTTGTTTGTACTGATTTCTCATTCAGAATACTGGAATTGAGTCTCCAAAGTGTATTTGTCCGCTGTTTAGCACGGTGCAGGGTTAGGTACACACCTGAATGATCAGATAAATCTCTGACCCCTATTTTACATTCCTCGACCTTATGCCAGTCTGATTTATACATTTAAAAAAAAAAAAAAAAAAAAAAGTCAATTCAAGTGTATATACTGAATGGCACGCAGAATAATAGGTAAACTGTTTATCCCCTGGATGAGAGGCTCTCCACACATCAATCAAACCCAGTTCTGTAAGCATGTGTTGGACCATAATAGCATTTGAACTTTTCTTTTGCCGGTGGTTGGATGAATCTAGTTTTGGCTGGAGTTGAACATTAAGGTCTCCACCAAAAATCAAAACTCCCGTGTTTCCAAAACCACTAAATCAAATAGCTTCTTATAGAAGGATTTGGAGTTTCCTGGCGGGGCATATACATTAAATAATGTTACTTCCTCCTCTTCTAATTTACCCTCTACCAAAATGAACCTCCTTCTCTGTCCTTTACCTCTGAATACAATTCAAAGTTAACAGCATTGGGGATTAGTATGGCTACTCCTCTTTTGCGGCCTGATTTATGAGACGAGTAATGGGTATTCTGGAATCCAAGTTTTTTTTTTTCAATTTTTCATGTTCTAAAGATGATAAATGTGTCTCCTGCCAAAAAATTACATGCAGCTTCTCACGTTTCATTTTGGCTATTATTTTGCTCCTTTTAATCGGATTATGTAGCCCATTTACGTTTAGCGTGATAATTTAATTTTCCGATGCATATAACTTTTTCAGTCTGTGGACCTTTGTGCAACATCACCCAAGCTAACCAGAACATGAACAAGAACAACAAACAAGTAAAACAAAATCAAAGGCTTCCAAGTCCGAAGTTCAGGTGAAACCTCGAGCTGAGAGGAAATCCTCGTGCCAGTCGAGGGCCTCTCACCAGTGTCAGGGAAAATACCCAGCACCAGTATCCTTGTTTTAAGCCAGAATTGCCCAACCGGTACAAAGTTCCTTCTTTAACAAGCTTAGGGAGTAACTGCAAAAAAGACTCTTCACAGAATATATGGAGAGCAGAGGAACACATGTCATTTGAACACTCAAAAGCCTAAATGTATTCAACCCAGGTAATAATAAAAGTAAAATAATCACTTTAGGCAGGGTCATATATGGAATACGTGGTGAACTGGTAGAAATGGTAACGATAAGAAATATTTTTTTTCCTTAGAGTTCAGCTTAAACTGTCCAGTGCAAAACAGTTTTCAAATTATTGGTAGATTTGCTAAGGAGTAATATTTCATCCTCCTCTCTGCATGAGAGCAGGATTCCTCACTTTAAAGCTCCAGTGGGGATGTGATGACCCTCTTGTTTTCACTCGCAGGAGTCTGATGTTCCCGGAGGGGCCCGGTGGAAGCTCCGTAGCTTCTCTCTTATTCGCCGCCGGTCCACCGCCTGTTTGCTGCGATCTGCGCCGGCCCTCTCCCATGTTGCTAGTCTCTGCTGTTTCGGCGCCGTGGGGCCTGGTTCCTGATTTCATCCAGGCAGAATCCTCTCTTCTTCAGGTCATCGGCTGCCTCTGTCGCATTCTCGTAGAGTTTGGTGCCGCTGTCGAAGAACACCCTCAGCTTGGCTGGATGTGGCATTTGGAAGCGGAGTCCTTTGGCTTTGAGCTCTCTCAGGATCCCCACGTATGCCTTTCTTTTCTTAAGGATGTCTGGGGGGTAATCTTGGTCAAAGTAAATCCTTTTCCCTTCATAGCGGACATCCTTTTTTCTCCACGCTGAAAGCAGTACCATCTCTTTTACTCCATATTCCAGAAAGCACAGCACCAGTGATCTAGGCGGAGCGCCTTATCGGGGCTTTGGGGCGAGTGCCCGGTGGCAGCGCTGGATTCCGAGGTTTATTTCCGCAACCGGCGGGCCGATTTGAGCCTTTATCAGCTTCGTTACAAACTCTATCAGATCAGGGCCCTCTGATCCCTCCGGTACCCCATGTATGCGGAGATTATTCCGGCGTGAGCGTGCTTCTAGTTCGGTTAGCTTTGCTCGCAGGGTCTCCTGGCTCGCCATCATGAGAGCGAGTGCCTCCTTAACCTCCGTGTCCCATTCTTCAATCTCGGTTATCCGCTGTTCTGCCTCCTCTACCCTTGCCGTGGTAGCCACTAGCTCCTTTGTAGTTTCTTGAAGTTTCTTGTTAATTTCTCCTCTGAACTCGTTCAGTTCCTTTTTCATGTCATTGTGGAAAGAAAGTCGAAACTCACTCATTTCACTTTTAAGGTCCAACCTCAGAGCCCGGATCTCATCGTAGATATCTAGCATGAAGGGACTAGCTTCGCCATTATTCTCCTCTCCGCTGCGAGTTTCCTCGACTAACTCTCCCCTTTCCCGTCCCGAGCTTGGTTTGCCTTTGGTCTTTTTTTGTTTATCCCCGTCCATGTCAAGTTTAGGTACTGTTCTTTGTGTCTGAATATTCTTCCAAGAGGATTATTTCCAACCGGCAAGGAGCCGAAACTTTCAAGCAGCCATTTGCTATAGCGCCCAACTGGAAGCCCGCTCCCATTTCTTTTTTATGTATTCAGTTGATGTTGCTGTGTTCTCTCTTAGGTTTTTATATAGTAGAGAAATTTCCTTGAATTGGAGGCCCCTGTATGATTTAATTACGCAATCAAGCACGCCATAAGACGTGCGTGAACTTTGTACTTCCTTTGAAAAGTAGTCTCTGAGTTGCAAGTACCGATAAAAATCTCTTTTCTCTAGACTATACCGATCTTTTAAATCTTGGAAACTCATCAAATGGCCATCTTTCATTATTGTACAAATCGCTGTTATTCCTTTTTGTTCCCACTTCCTGAATCCTGAGTCGTGTGCACTTGGTATAACACCAACATCATAGGCAGCCCAGTTTAACATCTTAACCTCCCTTTCCAACTTACTTTAACTAGACCAAACCATATCTCTAGAGTGTTGGATGTTATAGGATCAAGGAAATGCTGTAAAGTTTTCTTAAGTTGCTCATTTCCAAGAAAAGTCTGGACTGGGACATCCTGTACTTTTATTTCAATGTCTTTCCATTTAGCATTAAAGTTCTGATCACACCACTTTATCGCTGGTCTGGTTTTGGCCGCATGGTAATAATCTTTAAGATTAGGGAGTCCCACACCACCTTGCTTCCTAGATAGTTGTAGTGTTTTATATTTTATTCTAGGCCTTTTACCATTCCATACAAATCTAGAGATGAGCCTATCCCAGTCCTTGAATTTTTCCACTGGGATCTTAACTGGCAGGGATTGGAAAAGGTACAATAGCCGTGGGAGGATACTCATTTTTATTGTGATTCTTGCAGAATCAGATCGTGTTTAATCTGAGTGGTCAGTCCATCATAGTTTATTTTAAAAAGGTCACTCAATTGTTTAGTCACAGTTACACCCAGGTATTTTATTTGTTTTGCAGTCCAGTTCAGTTTAAACTTATATTTAACCTCTTTGGACTGCAAATAATTGAAAGCCAGTATCTGAATTTTGGTCACATTAATTTTGTACCCCGAATGTTCGGCAAAGATATTAATCACATTAAACAGGGGAATTATAGTTTGGTTTGGATTTTCTAAGTAGAGTATGATATCATCTGCAAATAAGCTAATGACGTGGTCTTCCCCTTTGTCCTCTCACTTTGTCGGATGGCCTGTGCCAGGGGTTAAATATATAGAGCAAAGAAAAGAGGTGAGAGGCAACAACCCTGGCGGGTACCCCTCTCGAGAGAGATTTGCTCCGTTAGGCTGCCATTGATTCTAATTCGAGCTGTAGGAGACTGGTAAATAGATTTGATGCACATGACAGCACCATCATTAAAGCCAAACTTTTCAAGCGCGGCATACAGGAAGCTCCAATCTACACTGTCAAAAGCCTTCTCTGCATCCAGGCTTATTAGGGCTGCACTGTCCTTTTTTTGTTTGTATCGAATTAACTATCTGGAGGGTCCTTCTTATACTATCTTGAGTTCTACGTCCTGAGATAAAGCCAGTTTGATCTTCATTAATTAAATCTGTCATAATTGCCCCATATCGTTTAGCAATTATAGAGGTGTATATTTTGTAGTCCACATTAAGTACCGATATGGGTCTGTAATTGTTACAATATTCTGTGCCTTTTCCCTCTCTAGGGATTACTGAGATAATCGCCTCTCTCCATGAGGGAGGGGTTACACCCTCCGCAAGGGTATGGTTGAATGATGATTGAAGCATTGGTATCAGCTCCTCAAAGTTCTTGTACCACTCTGAGGGAAACCCATCGGCCCCCGGTGATTTATTGGCTTTGAGTCTTGAAATTGCTCTAGATATTTCTTCATGAGTGATAGGGGCAGTTAGTTTGCTGTTTTGCTGCGTACCAATACGTGGTAAGTCTAGGGAGTTAAGTAAAGCAGTTTTTTTTTTTTTTTTTTTTTTGTCTTTATTTGAGGAACATGGTTGTTTGTACAAGTTTTCATAATATTTCCTAAATGTTTCTTCTATTGCTTCCTGGCTATACTGGAAGTTATTTGTAGATGGGTCCCTAATCTTGTGAATTGTATTAGCAGCTTGCTGCTGTCTAAGATGCCGTGCTAACAGTCTAGCTGCCTTTGGGCCGTAGTCATAATAATCTTGTTTCAAAAAGTTGTTGTTGTTTGTTTTGTTTTTTTTGTTTTTTTTCCACTTCTTCAGTCAATATATTGTCAATTTCCTTTTTTAGTGTTTTGATTCTGTCTTGGAGCTGAATATTCTGAGTAGTTCGGTATAATATTTCCGTCTTTTTCAATTCCTCCACCCGGCTTAGGTACAGGGCCTTCCTCATTTGGTGTTGTTATGAAGTTATGGCAATAAGCTTCCCCCTGAGTACAGCTTTGAATGCATCCCAAAACACTGTTGGGCTAATTTCTTCTGTGGAATTTTCCTCTATGTATTGCTTTATGTCTTTCTTGATTTGGTCTTTTGTTTCTTTTTTTATTCAGACAGCTCAGATTTAACCTCCAACAGGTGTTTCTATGCCTACTATTTAGATTTAGTTTTAAATGAATCGCACAATGATCAGAAATGTCCACCACTCCAATGGTGCATTCAGTTACTCTATGTACAGTGGCTTGCAAAAGTATTCGGCCCTCTTGAACTTTTCCACATTTTGTCACATTACAGCCACAAACATGAATCAATTTGATTGGAATTCCACATGAAAGACCAATACAAAGTGGTGTACACGTGAGACGCGGAACGAAAATCATACATGATTCCAAACATTTTTTACAAATAAATAACTGAAAAGTGGGGTGTGCGTAATTATTCAGCCCCCTTTGGTCTGAGTGCAGTCAGTTGCCCATAGACATTGCCTGATGAGTGCTAATGACTAAATAGAGTGCACCTGTGTGTAATCTAATGTCAGTACAAATACAACTGCTCTGTGACGGCCTCAGAGGTTGTGTAAGAGAATATTGGGAGCAACAACACCATGAAGTCCAAAGAACACACCAGACAGGTCAGGGATAAAGTTATTGAGAAATTTAAAGCAGGCTTAGGCTACAAAAAGATTTCCCAAGCCTTGAACATCCCACGGAGCACTGTTCAAGTGATCATTCAGAAATGGAAGGAGTATGGTACAACTGTAAACCTACCAAGACAAGGCCGTCCACCTAAACTCACAGGCCGAACAAGGAGAGCGCTGATCAGAAATGCAGCCAAGAGGCCCATGGTGACTCTGGACGAGCTGCAGAGATCTACAGCTCAGGTGGGGGAATCTGTCCATAGGACAACTATTAGTCGTGCACTGCACAAAGTTGGCCTTTATGGAAGAGTGGCAAGAAGAAAGCCATTGTTAACAGAAAACCATAAGAAGTCCCGTTTGCAGTTTGCCACAAGCCATGTGGGGGACACAGCAAACATGTGGAAGAAGGTGCTCTGGTCAGATGAGACCAAAATGGAACTTTTTGGCCAAAATGCAAAACACTATGTGTGGCAGAAAACTAACACTGCACATCACTCTGAACACACCATCCCCACTGTCAAATATGGTGGTGGCAGCATCATGCTCTGGGGGTGCTTCTCTTCAGCAGGGACAGGGAAGCTGGTCAGAGTTGATGGGAAGATGGATGGAGCCAAATACAGGGCAATCTTGGAAGAAAACCTCTTGGAGTCTGCAAAAGACTTGAGACTGGGGCGGAGGTTCACCTTCCAGCAGGACAGCGACCCTAAACATAAATCCAGGGCAACAATGGAATGGTTTAAAACAAAACATATCCATGTGTTAGAATGGCCCAGTCAAAGTCCAGATCTAAATCCAATCGAGAATCTGTGGCAAGATCTGAAAACTGCTGTTCACAAACGCTGTCCATCTAATCTGACTGAGCTGGAGCTGTTTTGCAAAGAAGAATGGGCAAGGATTTCAGTCTGTAGATGTGCAAAGCTGGTAGAGACATACCCTAAACTACTGGCAGCTGTAATTGCAGCAAAAGGTGGTTCTACAAAGTATTGACTCAGGGGGCTGAATAATTACGCACACCCCACTTTGCAGTTATTTATTTGTAAAAAAATGTTTGGAATCATGTATGATTTTCGTTCCACTTCTCACGTGTACACCACTTTGTATTGGTCTTTCACGTGGAATTCCAATAAAACTGATTCATGTTTGTGGCTGTAATGTGACAAAATGTGGAAAAGTTCAAGGGGGCCGAATACTTTTGCAATCCACTGTAGATCCCATCTGTTCATTAAGACATAGTAAATTCTTGAGTAAGTGTTGTGAGTCTTTGAGTAGTGTGTATACTCCTTATCCAGCGGGTGATGTTCCCTCCATACATCTACCATTCCCTGCTCTTTCATAAAGTTATTAACCATTCTAGCCAGGCTGTTTTTGCTTCTATTTGTGCTTGTTGTATCAATCCTATGATGGAATACCACATTAAAGTCTCCTGCACACACCACTGTTCCTTCAGATTCTGACATGACTGCTGTAAGTAGAGAATTCACATTTGGTTGATTGCTCTCAGGGGGAATATAGAGATTGATTAGTGTCACCGCCTCCCCTTCTAGTTTACCTCTTACAATAATGTATGTCCCTTTACTGTCCCGAATTTCTTTAGAACAACACAAATAATTTTTTTTTATAAGTATTGCTACCCCCCCTTTTACGACTTTTCTTGCAAGTACTATAGTAAGAATTTCTGAACCCAAATTTCTTTAATTTATCATTCTCTTCCTGTGACAGATGTGTTTCCTGTAGATATATTATATTGGCATTAAGCTTTCTCATTTTAAGTTTCACTTTACTTCTCTTAATTGGGTTATTCATCCCATTGACATTCATTGACACCAGCGTTATATTCCTCATCTTTCCACTGTTAAGTTTTGTTCTATTTTTGGCTTATCACTATCATAGTATCCCACACTAACTCTAAGAACTTGGAACAAGATAACAAGAAACTTAAAAGGAACTGAAAATACGCATTTCTTACCCACAGCGTCCCTGTGGTTTGGGGGGTATATCCCTTTCAGATTAGGGGCCCCTGTGAGATCCAACCTAGGTTCCTAAAAAAACAAAAAACAAAAAAAACTACCACTTTCCAGTCTACCTTGCCTTTGACAACAATAAAGTAATGAACCTTTAGTTTCTGAATTCTACTGTTCAATCATTTCCACCGGATTCAAATGTTTGTATCCTCACTTATAAGTTCTCGGTGTTAGATCGCTGCCATCCTAATGCTTTTTGCAGTCGCTCCTTCAGCATCGCGCTTTCCCCGCTCCGCTGCGGCACCTCCACCTGTATTCCTCTCTTCCTTAGCTCCTCCGCCACCGCCCGGCCGTGGTCGTATGTCCTGACGCCGCTTTCCCAGTGGATCCTGATTTTGGTCAGAGGCGTCTGGAAGCGAATTCCTCTCTCTTTTAAAGCTTTCTTAATTCCAGCGTATTCCTTCCTCTTTTGAATCACGTCGGTAGCGTAGTCATGATCAAAGAAAAGCTGCTTATCCTGATGCACAACTTTTTTCTTCCACGCTTCCTTCAGCACCATCTCCTTGGTTGAGAACTGAAGAAAATTGACCACCACCGATCGCGGAGGTTTTTCTGGTCCGGGTTTTGGCACCAGAGCTCTGTGCGCCCACTGAATATTCAGAGTAGAGGCCGGCGGGAGCGAAAGCTCAGCTCTCAACAAGTCTTCCACAAACTGCAGCACAGAGTTTCCTTCAGAGCCTTCTTTTAGGCCAAAAATGCGAATGTTGTTCTGTCGGCTACGGCCTTCTAAGTCAGCCAGTTTCATCTGAATATTCCGTTGTTGCTGGAGGGACTGGATTAATGCGTCTTTTGCGGCCATATTCCACCTTTCCATCTCTTCCAGTCTTTTCTCAGCTTGTTCGAGTCTGGTCTCATGGCTAGCTAGCTCCTTCGCCGTTTCTGCCAGTTTTATATTAATGTCTTTCTTGAAACCGTCGAATTCGTCCTTCATTTCTTGTTTGATGTCTTTCTTAAACGTGGCAAACTCAGTTTTAAACTCTGCTTTAAGTGAGTGAATTTTCTTAATGATGTCCTGGAAACCTGCGTGAGGGTGGCTAGCTACATCTCCTTCCATCTGCCCGCCTTGCACGCCGTTCTCAGACATGTCTGCGTTGCCTCCTCTTGGCAGCTGCACTTGTTTAACAAAATCCTTAATGTTTCCTTGCCTTCTTGACTTTCTTCCACCTTTCATGGAATTTATTACACGGTTTAGCGGTGGAAGTATTAGAATTCTGGTTTTCTTTCCAGTTTTGACCGGGAGCTGCGAGCTTATGCTGCCATCTTCCTACCGTCCCCCTAGTGGTCTCCTGGAATTCATTTTAAAAGTAAACTTCCCAACACTGCACGCCCCAGACTGTATATAAAAGAGGTACAAAGCCACTGTAACATCGCTTATTAGCTTTTGGATATTTTGAAGCCTCTTTTTAAATACTGATTGAATCTTCTGTGTGGGTGGGGGGTCTCCCCAAAATTACCTCCTCAACATGTCCAGAAGTTCTCCAGAGGCCTGGTAATGAACCTACTCATTTGTGTTTGAAAGATGTGCCTTTTTTGTCTTTGTTAGTGGAGGAGCCTAATGGACCACAGGAGTCGATCTACATCAAACTAATTCTACAGGTAATCAAATTTTTTTTTTTTTTTTTTTAATGTACTGTCTTTGTTTAGAGAGGAAAATCTGATCAATCATGCCCATTAAGAAAAACATTTTGTAATTTCTACGTGTTCAACTTAAACAAACTCTTCTTAGGGAATTATCCGATCAACTTTGTCAGTCTAAACTACACAGAGCCTTCCTAAATTTTGTCATTTTTGAGTTATTGTGTAAGTGTTTGTTTCTTTTATTTGCCATGAAATTTTAATTTGACATAATTCACACAGACATTATCAGTTCTGGCCTGAAATTCTCATGGTTGAAGGGTCTGCTCCTGAACACAACCATATATAATTTTTTTACTGGCAGTTGGAAATAAGATGGCAGGAAACTGAAATGGGAAAAAAACATGATTTATGTTTTGAGTTCAAGGTGGTTGACTAGAGCCATCTAAAATCTGGTTAACAAAGCCCTAAGGAGTTCACTACCCCTACTTGTCTGCTGTACATTCAGCGTAATGGGGAACATCAAAACACCTCCAAGATCAACCGTGTAAAATGTGCCCCGTGTAAACCAAGGCAGATGGTTGCAATAGAAATTGGTACAAACACTTATATTTTACTGAAAGTGTTTCTGCATAATAAAGTGAGAGTATGGCGTAGGCACAGTGTCTACACAAATGTATTGCTACTACTCGCCTTCTTGTGAAATGTATCCAGCAATGCAGAGCAAACAGGATGATCTGGGATCCATTCCTATACATTTTGGCATCATCTCATGTCTGTCTCAGTCAGGTGTTGAAATTGCTTCCCTTGTGTTCATGTGTACATGTCCAGCTAAGTTTTTTCTTTTTTTCTTTTGGTCACGTGACTGTACTGCATCAGGTGTTTAAGCTTTTAAAGCAGGCACGCCGGGTTGTGGTGACTCCCACTAAAGTGGAGCTGGTGGAGTGGAAACGCAGGCAGCAGCTGGCCTGCATTGAAAGTAAAGCTGACACCAGTCTGGACCACCTGGAGGACTGGTTAGAATTGATTTGCTCTGCTCAGCTTTTTACTTTTTATGTTGAGGATGAAACTTTACATATCCAAGGTAATCTGTAAGTCATTCATTCATTCATGCTTTCAACACTTGTTCCTGTGTACCTGCTTTATTCTGTGTGCAGGTTTTTGACTGCTGGTAAAGTGCTGCTAGGAGTACATGAACAGCTGCTGAAGCTGCAAGACCAGAACAGCAAATACAGAATAACTGACATCGTCAGCCTCCTTTCATTGGAAAAATGTCAGAAGATTTCATGGGCCCTATTAACAACACTTGTCATGAGGTAAGTCATTCATATTAATTTTATTTATATACTGCCATTCGCAACAACGGTTGCATCACATTGTCAGTAAAATGGTCCCACAATAAAACAGAATCTTACAAATCAGATTTTTGCAGCATCACTGAAACAGGATGGTTCTAATTTTGCACAATTACAAGAAAGCAGTCCTACATGTTTGTTTAATATGCCCATTGAATGATCTATCCTGGTCAAAAATTATTCCAAGATTCCTAGTGGTCTTACTGGAGGCCAAATTAATACCATGCAGAGTCAGTATGTGGTTAGACGCCATGTTTCTAACATTTTTAGGGCCAAGTACAATAGCCACAGTTTTATCTGAATTTAGCAGGATAGTAGATGTCATCCATGTCTTTGTCTTCATCAGATCTGCAGCTGTATGTCCAGAGTATACGGCTTCAGATCTAATGATTTGATATTCTGATGTAACGCTGTGTTGACACATGGCATTGAAGAAGAAAATGGTGGTGGAATCACTTCCTTAAATTTAGTTACAGCACTTTCATAAGGGACAGGTACCGGAACTAAATTTATTCCCCATTGTTGTGAAATCCATAATTTTAAATCGTGAATGTAATAAATGTTGAGAGATGAGGGTTATCAGGGATCGCTATTAAATGTTAAGTTTCTATGCCATATGTTAGAACAAGATCTGGAGTGTGATTAAAATGGCGGGAGGGTTCTTTACATTTTGAAAAAGCCAAATGAGTCTAAAAATGGATTAAATGCCGTGTTGAGCCTGTCATTTTTGGTATCTACATAATTACCATCACCCACAATAATTTATCTGAGTAGTTCATATTATTGCTGTGTGTGTGTGTGTGTGTGTGTGTGTGTGTGTGTGTGTGTGTGTGTGTGTGTGTGTGTGTGTGTGTGTGTGTGTGTGTGTGTGTGTGTGTGTGTGTGTGTGTGTGTGTGTGTGTGTGTGTGTTGTTAACTCTAGGTTGTAAACAGACATTCACAGAATCTCTTTTCAACATACAGAGTATTACAGAGCCTGTCTTAGTTATTTATGGTTGTTTACACCCAAGTTCTCAATTTATTTTGTTTTAAGGATGATTTACTGATATCATTTAGAGAGGACAAATTTGTATTAAATCCTCAGATTTAATATAAACCCCCAATGTATAAAATATTTTATAATAACTGCAAAAATGTGGAACATCTTGTTTTTGTGACAATTGCAGGAACCCAGACATGGAACAGAACGGAACAAATGTGACTAAACAAAGTACCCAAGTCGATAAACTGAATCAACAGATTTCGGTAACTCTCTTCAGAACTTTCTTTAATCCATCTTGGGAGTTAAAAAAATGTCTTTGTTTATCTTTTGTTTCTTCAACTTTCCCTCTAATGCAGGAAATCAAGGCAGGATTTGAGACACTGAAGACATTAAATCAAAGCCTTGATATGGTGCTGGAGACTCAAAGCAGAGGTATGGCCAGGCCCCAAATGTCCAGAGCCACTGTAACATTAGCTTGTGGATATTTTGAAGCCTCTTTTTAAATACTGATTGAATCTTCTGTGTGGGTGGGGGGTCTCCCCCCTCCAAAAGCTTAGATGATTCACACGATGACACTATGGAGAGTGGGTTAGGGTGTTGCTGCCTTCCACCCAGGATATTGTCAGGTGGCGGCAGAAAGGCTTAAAAGATCTCCTGAATCCCACTGACATGCCTTCTGGAGGGGAAGCGGTCTCTGAGGATGAGGAGGACAACTGTCTGTGACTTAGGTAGTTAAAACAACTCCTTTTTGGAAAGGGCTCTAAGGTGGATAAGATTCAGTTCAGACAGTGAGTCTGAATAGGAGACTGGGGTATAGTGTAGGTAGGGCAGGGCTGTTGAACCCCAGGCCTCAAGAGCCGATGTCCTGCAGGTTTTGGATGTGTCCTTGATCCAACACAGCTGATTTAAATGGCTAAATTACCTCCTCAACATGTCTTGAAGTTCTCCAGAGGCCAGGTAATGAACTAATCATTTGATTCAGGTGTGTTGACCCAGGGTGAGATCTAAAACCTGCAGGACACCGGCCCTCAAGGCCTGGAGTTCGACACCCCTGGTGCAGGGTGTACTTAAAGTTCAGGTGAATCATCCTCCTCAGCCTTCCTTGGAAGGTGTGTGCCAGGGTGGAGGAGAGGAGTCAGACTGGACCAGCTTATTGTCCTCTTAGGTTAATGGAGGGTGTGTGGGAGTTTGCCCACATGTGTGGGTTGTGGACCTGGAGATGGATTTTGTCCACTTTCATTGGTACACGCTTTCAAATGTTGTTTGGGAGTGTAGGGTATCGGGTCTCTCGTGGCCGATCCTGTGCAACTGTAGTGAAAGCTTGGTTCACATTTCCAGCAATCACTCAGGCTCATTGTGTTTGGGCTGCCCTTTGTCACCAGTTTGAATTAGAATTTTAATTGAAAGAATAACTTCATATAACTAAGGGTGTTCAATTGAATTCAATTTTATTTATATAGCGCCAAATCTCAACAACAGTCGCCTCAAGGTGCTTTATATTGTAAGGCAGACCCTACAGTAATTCCTAGAAGAAAAACCCAACAATCATATGACCCCCTATGATCAAGCATTTTGGTGACAGTGGTAAGAAAAAACTCACCTTTTAACAGGAAGAACCCTCCGGCAAAACCAGGCTCAGGGAGGGGCGGCCATTTGCTGCAACTGGTTGAGGTGAGAGAAGGAAGACACGCTGTGGAAGAGAGCCAGAGATTAAGAACAAGTGTGATTCAGCAGAGAGGTTTATTAACACATAGTGAGTGATAAAGGTGACTGAAGAAGAAATATTCAGTGCATCATGGGAATCCCCCAGCAGTCTACACCTATTGCAGCATAACTAAGGGAGGATTCGGGGTCACCTGGTCCAGCCCTAACTTATATGCTTTACCAAAAAGGAAAGTGTTAAGCCTTATCTTAAAGTAGAGATAGTGTCTGTCTCCCAAATCCAAACTGGAAGCTGGTTCCACAGAAGAGGGGCCTGAAAACTGAAGGCTCTGCCTCCCATTCTACTTTTAAATACTCTAGGAACAACAAGTAAGCCTGCAGTGCGAGAGCGAAGTGCTCTAATAGGGTGATATGGTACTACAAGGTCAATAAGAGAAGATGGGGCCTGATTATTTAAGACCTTGTATGTGAGGAGCAGGATTTTTGAATTCAATTCTGGATTTAACAGGAAGCCAATGAAGGGAAGCCAATATAGGAGAAATATGCTCTCTCTTTCGAGTCCCTGGTGGTTCTGTTGGCTTTACTGAGTGACAATCTCCACTCAAGTGTGAAACTGACCCAGACCCCCCCCCCCCTCTCCTCGGCCATGCCCTCCAGCTTGTCCGGCAGGCCACAATACTGTGACATATTAATTAGTCGTGCAACGGCGCAAAAATCTCACGGTTCGGATTGGATCACGGATCGGATCAATTTTCGGATCAGCCAAAAAAGAAAAAATGACAAAATTTAAACATTTACTCATTAACTTATTTAAGTATTTTTTGACTATTAAAAACATTCAACTCAAGACTCATTCCACGCAATTCTATAAAAATAAATTAAGGTGCAATATAGGGCAGTACAGGGCTTTGTATCTACCACTCCGCTGTGACATAATGAGTCACGTGGCTTTCCGTTGCCCTGGAGGTCCACCCATTTGTAGTTGGGCAACAGAAGATGCCTGGGACAGTTCAGCCATAACTTTAAACTTTTCCTGCTCATACATGCCTGGGTACGATCTACTGAAGTGGACGCGCAACGGGATATCATAGCGTGGCTCAAGCACGTTCATCATAGTTTAAACCCCTTGTTTTGCACAAGGGAATACGGCCTCCCGTCTGCAGCTAAACACTCCAGTAGCTTTTATAATAGCTTTAGCCCGGTCGGATTGGGCAGCAAAGGGCTGCTTAAATACCGCAAACTCCTCTGCTCATCCACTTGGACCGCTAGCATTGGCAATAATTATCGCTTGACAGACCCACCACGCGCACCACACATACTTTTTTTCCTTCTTTTTCGAATCTTCGGATCACGTGCGGGCCGAACCGTGGACTGGGATCGGAACTAAAGTATTCAGAGTCATACAGTGAAGATCTAACCATGTTAACAAGATAAGCAACCTCTGTGGCAGTGTTTAGCTAGCTTTTCTGCACTATGTTGTCAGATGGTATTATAGTGAATTATATTCTTACACTTGGAACAGTGCTTTTAGAAAGACATCTACAAGAAAGAAGTTTATTCCCCACTGCTGTATACTCCATTATTGGGAATTTAAATGTTATCAAGTTATTAAATGATCAGACAAAAGCTGGTTTTCAGGAAATGTTGTAAAATGCTCAGTTTTCATGCCATATGTCAGAACAAGATCCAGAGTGTGATTAAAATGGTGGGTGGGTGCTTTTACCTAATTACTCTGGATAGTCATGTTTTGGGGGTTTAATAAATAAGACTAAAGTAATAAAATGAGAGCTGCTCTATCCAAAGTGGAATAGATGCCATCTCTCCTAATGAGACCAGGTTTTGGCCAGAAAGTTTCCCAAATAATCTATAAAGCCCACATCGTTATTTTAGACACCACTCAGACAGCCAACAATTTAAGGAGAACATTTGGCTAAACAGGAGACCAGAGAAATTACAGAGTCCGACATTGTTTTGGCAAAGTTCCACACAGATTCAATATTAATTTTAGTGATCTCCTGTTGATGTAACCAGGTGTCATTACTGTCGTCATGAATTATAATTTTGCAGAATTTATGTTTACCCTTTGCCAGCAGTTTCAGGTTACCCTCAAGTCGCCTGCTCTGGCTTCTGGAAGAGAATTCATGAGAATGACATGAGAGACTCTCACTGGAGACAGTGATGAGGAGTGTGCTGTGGATAAAGCATGTGAAGATGACACTATAAGATATCATAATTCGAATTAAACGAAGAATTTGAATTAAACGAAGAAGCGATACGATAGTTTAGTGAGAGAGACAACACCTAGAGAGAATACCACCAACTGAGCCATCATTTGTGTTTGACAGATGTGCCTTTTTTGTCTTTATCAGTGGACGAGTCTAATGGAGTGCATGAGTCGCTCTACATCAAACTAATTCTGAAGGTAATATAAATATTTTTGTTTTTGTATTTTTTATAAAAGTGTTTCTGCAAAATAAAGCGAGAGTATGGCGTAGGCACAGTGTCTACACAACTGTACTGCTACTCCTTGCTCAGCAATGCAGAGCAAATGGGATGATCAGGGATCCATTTCTATAGATTTTGGCATCGTCTCATGTCTGTCTCAGTCAGGTGTTGAAATTGCTTGCTTGTGTTCATGTGTACATGTCCAGCTAAAATAATTTTCTTTTTCTTTTGAACACGTGACTGTACTGCATCAGGTGGTTACGATTTTAAAGCAGACACACCGGGTTGTTGTGACTCTTACTGATGTGGAGCTGGTGGAGTGGAAACGCAGGCAGCAGCTGGCCTGCATTGGAAGTAAAGCTGACACCAGTCTGGACCACCTGGAGCACTGGTTAGAATTGATTTGCTCTGCTCAGCTTTTTGCTTTTTATGTTGAGGGTGGAATTTTACATATCCAAGGTAACCTGTAATTCATTTCCTGTGGCTTCAACACTTGTTCCTGTGTACCTGCTTTATTCTGTGTGCAGGTTTTCGACTGCTGGTAAAGTGCTGCTAGGAGTACATGAACAGCTGCTGAAACTTCAAGACCAGAACAGCAAATGCAGCAGCACTGATGCCTTCTACCTCCCTGCTTCAATGAAAGTAATGGATGAGAAGTTTGCATGTGCTTTATTAAGAGGACTTCTCACAAAGTAAGTCGTGGCATCAGAGCTGTGTGTCTGTCTGTGTGTCTCAATATAAAACTATAATATTGGTGTTGCACTGCAGCGCCCTGGTGATCGAAAAACAACCTGTCATGCGAAATTATTCACATCGGCCTCTGGTACTGAAGCTCGGGGTGCAGTTCACGATGACCGTGAGGTAAGTCTGAATTGAACACACGTGTATGTCTGATAAACCCCAGATCAGTGTCCATGAAATCTGCCTTTGTTTTTGCCACTGAAGGTAAAGTGCAATCATCAGCCATAAGCTTTAACAGCAGTTGGGCCCCAGCGATCTGTTAAATCTGGTGGGTGGAGCAAACAGGATGTAACATTGATATAAGTTTTGACCTTTTACTGTTAAACAAAGACTCAAAATGAGAATGTCCACAAAATTACTTTAACAGCAGACAAAGTAAGCATTGCATTCATTTTTGTAAACTAACGTAGGACTTCAAAGTCTAATTCAATTCTAATTCCATTAGCTCATCAGTCTGGTGATGGCACATGCTAGTCCACATAGACTAAATTTCCAGTATGTTACAAAGTTCTATTAATGTGCAACACATCAACCAGGTGCCCTGGTCAGTCAGAATGTCTTTTGGAAATCCAACTCGGGAGACGACCTTAAGCAGTGTCCGTCCTATATTCTTTGCAGATGTATGGTATGGACCCTTCTGAGAATGCTCCATTGGTTTTCTGTTCCCCAGTAGAAACACTGGACAGCCTTGCATTACCAGACACATACCAGATCATCAGTCATGATCGCATCCTCAAACATTGTCCCACCAGCTTATTTAACCTTTGTCAAATTGTCCCTTGATTTAGAGGGTGCACTAGATAGGGGCTCACTGCAACCTTAACTCTGAGTTTTGTCCTTATTGTTAATATCGAATGGCACCATTTGTTCATATCCCTACATACGCATTTAATTTCCATCCACACAGCCTCTAGCAGCTTCCTGAATGCTGGATGTCCCTCCCTAACTAGGGGAAGGAAGGTGTTGGTAAGCAAGCCACCTGTCTCACTTCCATGAGGGCCAGCTGCCCACACCTCAACATTCCAGCTTTGATCCCTATGGGCTGGGGGAGACATTCTCATAGCCACTTGGACCTATGGAAAGAACACCGGAAAAGCGGTTTTTATATCTGGTGCAAAAGCAGTTTATAGGCTTACGTACTTATACCTTTTATATGTTCACTGAGGCCTAAAGAGCCAGTGCTGAACTAAAAAACAAAGAACTGTCTTTTCTCTTTTTAGGTTCCTGGTAAACATCCCTGAATGCAAGGACAATCTCAACGTCAAACCTGTATTTGACAAGTAAGTGAAGGAAAAAACCTCCATTAGAAACATATTTTATTTATTAACAAACAAAAGAACAAAAAAAACCTTTTTCTCAAAAATCTTGTCTTCTTGTCCAAAAACTAAGGGATGTTAAAGAAACAAAGACAGTGAAAGGGTAGGTAAACTTAAATCTGTAAATTTATGAAAGCTTATATTTCCAAATGAGTACTGACTTTTGTGCTTATTACAGGTTTCGCCTCTTTGATTTCAAAAGAGCAGACTCTAAGGTGTTGGATGTGTACAACAATAGAGGCTTGATGGCAGAATTTGTGAACATGGTATGAAAATTCTCAATAAACTAACTTTTTGTTTAACTATTGTGTATTTATATATTCTTTGATACAGTATGGCATCTAGTTTCCTACAATTGTTTTTCCAGAAACTCGAAAACAAATCAGGGACCCCAAGATCATCTGAGGTAAACTGGGACATTTATTTTAAACTTGGAAAAAAAGCAGGGTTTTGGGTTTTGTTGTTTGTTTTTTCTGGAGAGGCTATCTCTACACAATATCTATGGGGACTTATTATGGAAAAAAAAAAAATCCGGTTAATTTCATATGTCAACTGTTAATGGTGAAAGGTCATATTAATGTGAACTTTGTCACAGAAGGTTGTGGTCCATGAGGACCAGAATGGCAGAAGAGCAGTTTCTTTCATCATGTAGCTGAACTATTAAGGAAAGCCTTTTATAGTCATGGTATGGCTCATCAGCTGTATTAAGATGGTGTTTAACATTCTGGTCAAAATTTCCACTGCCCCCCTCATGGACATCCTCAATACCTCCACAAAATGCAGTTTTTAACCATCTGGGATCCACGGTATAATTGGCCATTTTTGACTAGTTTTACCTTTGTTTCACCTTTAAAAACTTACCTTGCCTTTTTTTGGTATAATTCTTTTTCCAGCATAACCTCGCATGTCTGACTTTCGATTATTTTATCATTTGGACATAATGTATTAACACACTGGAACTAAATACACACACACACACACACACACACACACACACACACACACACACACACACACACACAAAAACCCCATAAAATCTGAGTAGGAACAACATTTCTTTTTTTTAACTATTAAACATGTTTTTCAAATCATTTTTATAATGTGAAAATATCAATTGTAAATTAAAAAAACCAAATTGTGTACAAATTTAGGTATCAAAGCTATATACAGCTCTTTACATTAAAATGCAATCAATCATTTTGTACAACAATGTAAAACTATTTACATAACAATCAGATTATACAATTACTCCAGTCCCCTCCTAAAAATAGTTCCTATCCACTATAAGACAGAGGGGGATGTCACAGGCCGGATACCTTCATTCCTCTGTATCATTCCTCTTGTTTTCCCACCTGGAGATGGTGTATACATTAGTCTGCAGTTCAATTCAGTTCATGCTCAATGGTTGGCAATGCCGATAATTAGCCTGCGCTTAAAATATTCTGTTAGCATTGGTACATGCTGCAAGCAAAGAAAAAACTTTATCATATAATTCTCACTTCTTTCTCTAATTGCTCTCCGGATATAACATTCCGTTCTATAAAAATGGATGTAATTACTAAATACTTTTTGAAGACACTTAACGGCAATATTTTTGCCCGTGGTACGACAAAATGCCCGTCTAACGAAATCCGTTTGCGAAATGCGTTTCGCATAAGGCATAAGGAATAATATGAGCGAGTTTAAAAAAAATATATATATATATATCATTGCACAGTGTACGTATGTACATTAACGTAAATGTAAGTTTTAGTTTTAATGTTTAGAATTAAATTCCATAATGTTATGTACACATACGTATGTATGCATGCATACATATGCTTTCTTCAGCCTCCACCAAGAACTTCGTCTTCAGCCAGCATCGCCTCACTCCAAAAGTGATGGAAAAAGGTGCTTCGACTTACGAAAATTTTGACTTACGAAAGACCCTCTGGAACAAATTAATTTCATAAGTCGGGGTTCCACTGTATTAAAAACTGGGATATGGTTATTAAAGTAAATGGAAATCATAATCTCAAGTGTGTGAATCATCTCTGTACCTAAGGTCTTATTTATCCCCCAATTTGTTTATTCCTGAACATCAAAGATTAATTGATGTGAACTGCTTTACTTTCATTACTTCTAACTTCTTCTACATTAGAACACTTTGAGAGTGACTGAAGAGCTGCACATCATTAAGTTCGTGACAGACTTTCACTACGCTGGATTGAAGTACAACATTGAGGTGAGTCATCATGACGTTCCATATTGCACAAATTTTATTGAGTTCAGAGTAAGTAGTTCTTTGCTGCTGACTTTTTAAAAAAAAGAAAAGGAAAAAAAAAAGGTTTCTATGACAGCAGTAGATTCATTGGTTTCCTCTTCTGCTGTCGGTCCAGGCCAGCTCCTTGCCCGTGGTCGTCATCTCCTGCACGATTCAAGTCCCCAATGCCTGGGCCTCCATCATGTGGTGGAACATGGTGTCCACCAGTGAACCTTGGGTAGAATTGATCACAGCCAACAAAAAAAGTGGCATCTGTTAAGACAAGTCAGGAAACTTCATTGTGGTTCTGTGACTTTTCCCTGTAGGACCTGTCGCTGTTCCAGAATCCTCCTCCTCTTACCTGGGAGCAGCTGTCACAGGTGCTGAGCTGGCAGTTTTCAACCATTGGCCAACGAGGGCTTGATGAAAACCAGCTCTCCATGCTAAGAGACAAAATTGTGGGTAAGTAATTAAAATATAAGCCATTTCTTCAGATATCCTTATGCATGCTCAATCATCCAGGTAAGGGAATCCCAAAAAGTTGATTCTGTTCATCTGGACGTAGCGTTTTCAGTGGGAGAAATGTTTCATCACTCATCCAAGTGACTTCAGTCTCAGCTGACTGCATATTTCCCCCAACCTTATAAACAGTACATTTGCACAAGGACTGAAACTAGCTCACTGAAATAACAATGAGCTATGAGATAAGTTCCTTGTTCATTAACAAGTCATGACCATTGATCAACAACACTGATCAGTGGCCATGAGTACCATTCACAGAGATTTGGGGAATGGCTGCAATCACAGCATTGTAAGATGGTGAAAGATGTACCCTTAGGCTCCCTCTTTGATTCAGAGATGGTCTTTCTCTTTTCACGTAAATGGCCTCCTTGACTTCGCACTCAAACCAGCATTCCTCCCTGTCCAGGATGTGTACATCCTCATCATTGAAAGAGTGTCCACTGGCCTGTAGGTGTAAATAGACTGCAGAGTCCTGGCCTGACGAGGTAGCTCTTCTGTGTTGTGCCATCCGCTTCGCCAGAGGTTGTTTGGTTTCCCCGATGTATAAATCCTGGCAATCCTCCTGGCACTTAACAGCGTACACTATATTACTCTGTTTGTGTCGGGTCTGCATGTGGTATCCTGTGCCCTCATCCTTTGAAGTGCTCTGGTACCAAGTAAATTTATGAGCTCCCTTATGCTTAAACCTGGTATTATGGACAATCCATGTGTAGGCAAATTTCCAATTTGGTTCCAGAACCATGGAGGTGAGCCCAACTATGATTAGCTGGTACCACCCCACATCCCAACCTCCCACAGTAGTCCCCCCCCCCCTTTTTTTCCCTTTTTTTTTTTTGTGTGTGCCGCCCCCCCCCCCCCCCCCCCCCTTTTTTTTTTTTTTTGTGTGTGTGTCTGTCATAGAGGGGACATTCCATATCACTGTCAGACCAGTCTGCATTACTGGTCTTAAGACAGAGGTAAAACGTCAGAGATTTTATTGTAATGAACCACTTGGATTAGTCTCACCTTAACATGACAGCTGACCAACTCTTAAGTTTATCTTCTGGTGTCATTGCAGTTGACTCTAATGACGTCGTGGAGTGGAAGTGTTTCTCCATGGTGAGTGTTAAGGTGAAAAATTTCCATAGTGTAAACACAGCTGGGATTTGAGTGTGAGAGCATGTGTATTGACATTTGTTTTTCTTTTCTGTGCGGCAGAGTAAAAGTGTGTGGACTTGGATTGATGAAATCCTGCATTTGATCAAGGATCATATGGTGGATCTCTGGCGTGACGGGTGAGACTTCATCTTAGCAGTGATTTAGTGTTTGTTTGCATTATATTCATAAGAATTACAGCTCTGTTTTCTAAGTATTATTTAGTCATTTGTGAAGGCCTCCATGCACATGTCAGGATGGAAAGTGTTTTGAATGTATACAAGTGTTCTAGCACAGCAGACTGCATACAAATGATGTAGCCGCCCAATGGTTTTAGCTGCTGCCATGTTTTGTTTTGTATTTAGTGTTTGGGGGTGGGGGGTTGTTTGTTTTTAAACAATCTCAAGTGATCAAAGAAGATGATGGAGTGCTAAGTTAATGACTAATTTTAGCTATGTTGGCTGGTAAGCTGCATCCATAAACTTCACAGGCTAAACGCACAGGCACCTATTAATCAGCTAAGGAACAGAGAAGTAAAATACAAAGATTTTAATTCAGCAGAACCGAAACAGAAAATTCTTAGATCTTAGATTTGTTCTGTACCATGTATTCTGTACCAATTAAGTTTTACTAAGAGACACCGGCCCTCGTGGACTAGGATTGGGGACCCCTGCCCTAAAGGGAGCAGCTGAAAGAAGAAATTAAACTTGAATGCTTGCCTCCAATACCAAAAACAAAAAAGAAAAATGTAAATGTTGGCAGATATGACTTTTACTGCCACACAAAGGTTGAGCCAAACTAGACCATTGTTTCCCTTCTAGTGTGTTTTCACTCTTAGGCCCTGCATTCCAGCACACTACTGCAGCTAAAGGAGAGTCAACACAAACCACCGGTATTACTTAGATAAATTTTTGTGAACCTGTATTTTGAAACACTTAGCTACAGAGGGGATATTTAGCTTGAGCTCAAACCAAGCCCGGCTACCGCTTCTCAAAAGTAAAAGGCTGATGGAGTATTGACACAGGGTTTTCAAATTGATACCATAGTAAGTAAAATTTATTTATATAGCACATTTCACAGATAAAAAGTGCTTCACAATAAAACCAGAAATGTAAAAATATAAAACAATGAGAAAATTAATTAAAAGCTTGTTTGTATAAAAATGTCTTCAGCTACTTTTTAAAGGAGACAATGGAGTCTAGACAGCGTAAAGACAACGGAAGTGAGTTCCATAGCCTTGGTGCCAGTGCCTGAAAAGTCGGATCCCCACGTGTTTTGAACCTAGTACGTGAGACCAACAGTAACCTCTGACCTGAAGACCTAAGTGCTCAGGATGAAGCATGAGGTTTCAACAGGTCAGAGATGTACTGGGGGAGGTTTACCATGAAGTTACGACTAACATTTTAAAATGAAGGCTAAAATTTACTGGCAACCAATGAGGAGAAGCCAAAAAGTCGAGTAATGTGTGACCCCTTGTGCCAGTTAAGTCTTGCAGCAGCATTCTGTATTGTCTGACGGTGAGCCAAAGCTGATTTGTTGAGACAAGTAAAAAGACTGTTACAATAATCCAACAAGTAGAAATAAAATCATGAATAATCATCTCAAGTTCTGCCTTTGACACCAGTAGTCTGAGTTTAGAAATGTTTCTTAAATGATAAAAACAGTTCCGGACCAGTTGTTTAGAGTGTTTCTCAAGAGACATGTAACGCAAATATAACACCTAAGTTTCTGAGACTCAACTGAAATGAAGGGTCTAAAAAACTAATCTGCTGCTTAATTTCTGATAACATGTGATTAGGAGCAATAATCAAGGTTTCTGTTTTATCTAGCGGTTGTTTTGAGGAAGCAGTATAAACCACTGTCCTTATCAACATCACCTAGTAGCTTTGAACTGAGTGTGTTTGAGCTAGGTCGCTCTCACACAGTGCTCTGTGCTGTGGTTTACAGATCCCCCAAATACAATAAGGACCTCTTAAATGACTTTATTCATCTGTTGGCAGAAATTATGCCAATATACGATCATGTCCTTATTGTTGGCGATTTCAATATTCATGTGTGCTGCCCTGACAAGCCAGTGGCAAAGGACTTTTTAAATCTTATTGATTCTTTTGATCTTGTGCAACCTGTGTCTGTGCCTACACAAAAAATATGGGCACATGTTGGATCTTGTTTTAACTCCCAATTTACCTGACTCTAACTTAGAGGTTTATGACATTGTATGGTCGGATGATAAACCTGTCTTGTTTGAGGTTTCCCTTCCTTGTACCAAAGTTAATCCTCCTCCTGTTATTGCCAGGTGCTGTCGTATTTTTAACCCTTCCTCTACTGGTCAGTTCTGTTGTTATTAATCAGGACTGCAGCCTTCCTGACTCCATATGTAATGATACAGAAGAGCTGAGCACATGGTTTTACTCAGTCTGCCAAACCATTTTAGAATCGTTGGCCCCCTTTAAGCTTAGGCAAGTTAAAGCCAAATCTGAACCCTGGTTAAATGAAGACACCCGTGCTGCCAGAAGAAAGTGTAGGAGAGCTGAACGTAAATGGAAGAAGGATAAACTTCAGGTGTCATACCTAATATTAGAGAAGTACTGGAATTCTTATCAGAAAACTGTAAAAGATGCTAAGAGGAAACCGTTTGCTGCTATTTTTCAGGCAAATTGCCGTAAGCCTCATGCCTTATTTAAGACTATTGACATGGTCCTTCATACTCCACAGACTGTTGGTGTCGAGTACTCCTCAGGAAATTTGTGAAAACTTCCTACACGTCTTTATTGATAAAGTACTATATGTGAAAGTGCAGATTTCTTATTCCGTTCTCAACCCTTCTATCCCTGTCCTTAGCTCTGCTGTCTTTGACAGGTTTGAGCCAGTTTCTTTGCTCTGACTCCAGGAGTTGGTTTCTCACCTGAAGCCCTCAGGTTCCCCTTATGATGCTCTCCCGCCTCGATTTTTCAAAGAGGTTTTCCTTACTATAGCACCATTTGTACAATCCATTATAAATAGTAGTTTGTCCTCTGGTGTTGTACCTGTGAATCTTAAACATGCAGTGATTCAGCCTCTACTCAAAAAACCTGCTCTTGATCCTGATATTATTTCAAATTACAGGCCTATTTCCAAACTGCCTTTTATCTCAAAAATTCTTGAAAAGGTAGTTTACAAGCAATTAATGTCCTTTTTAGAAGAACACGATATTTTAGAAGTTTTCTAATCTGGTTTTAAAACTTTACATAGTACCGAATCGACCCTTTTTAAGAATTTTTAATGATGTGTTTTTAGCAACTGACTCAGGTGACTGTGTTGTTATCGTGCTTTTAGATTTAACTGCTGCCTGTCAGGGGAAACCTGATACAGTGGATCATAACATTTTAATTTCCCGTTTAGAGCAGTTGGAGGGTGTTAGGAGTACTGCATTGCAGTGGTTTAGATCCTATTTGGCAGAGCAAACTTTCTCTGTGAAACTTGGTGAGTTTGTATCCTCTGCTGCTTCTCTTCAATGTGGGGTCCCACAGGGGTCAGTTTTAGGCCCGCTTCTTTTCTCCCTATATCTCCTACCCCTTGGCTCTATTTTCAGGAAAAATGGGATTTCTTTCCACTGTTATGCTGATGAATCCCAGATTTATTTCCCTCTTAAAACGATAAATGGCTTCTCAGTAGACCCTCTGCTCAAATGCCTTGATGAAATAAGGGCCTGGATGGCTTTGAACTTTTTACATTTTAATGGGCAGAAAACAGAAGTGATGGTTTTTGGTGGCACTTCTGAGACTACTACTATAGATCTTGATTCGCTGGCACAGTATGTAAAACCAGTCATCATTAATCTGGGAGTTAAAATGGAGGCAGATCTTAAACTTGAAAGCCAGGTCAGAGCTGTTGTAAGATCTAGCTTTTTTCATTTGAGGAAATTAGACAAAATAAATCCCATCTTACAGGGTTCGTACGGGTGCTTGAAATCCTGGAAAGTGCTTGTCCGCTTTTCAAGGTTTGGAAAGTGCTTGAATTTCAGATGTGGTGCTTAAAAGTGCTTGAAAATGTAACTGTATTTCATTCACAATAAATAGCTATCTGATTGAATTGTTTTCTTATCAGATAGAGAAATAAAATGAGTTGCCAAAAGCAAAAGCAAAATTTCCCCGCCTGGGCTGCCTTGCATCTGTTTCAATATGTGACCCCGCCCCTCCCTCGGACAGTCGGGGATGAGTGCGCTAACATACCTGTAGGTTGCTGTTTTAATGCTTTTAATGTTTTTAATGATGGAAAACAACAATGGCGGAGTTTGCGCTCTCCGGTGGCGTGATAGGTGAGTCCTAGTAAATAATTTTCCAGTACGCATACGTACACATGCTATTTTTTTTAAAAAAAATTCTGATTATTATTTTGCTAGCTATCAAACTCGCTGGAGAAATGATTGAAATGCACTGAGTGTGATGCAGTATGGCAGCGCTATTACGGAATATGCTGTGAACTTAGCTAACATTACTTAGCAGTAATATGAGTTAATTTACTCAAGTGAAAGCTTTAAACATTAGCCCGATACATAACTAGCTAACTTGAGGCTTTCTGATTAACCCTAAGGGGTCGACGGACCCAGAGTCTCCATTTCAACTTGGGTCAAACGTGCGGACTTCAAGCTATATACCAGTTTTTAAATTGTGTTGATAGGTCACTTATAACCGATGTTTTGTTTTTTTTGTTTTTTTTGGTTTGTTTTTTTTGGGGGGGGGGGGGGGGTTCTGAATAAAACAGTGACGTTTACTCTGGGAAGAAACGGTAAAAACGGCGTTTTTATGGAGAGCGCTAGCAAACACGCTTTGCTTGTGAGTGAAAAAAGAAAAAAACACTCCTTGCCTATTGGTGGAAAAATGTACCATGTCGACCAATCAAAAAATGATACGGCAACATGTGGTATTTGGTTGTTTGGGAAGAGAGGGAAGAGAGAGAGCGATAAAGAGAGAGAGAGTTTTGATAAGTGAGAGATTTGTGACGTTTATCGTGTTTGGAGTCTCAAGTTAGTGTGTTGTCTTGTGTAGTTAGTGTGTAGTGGTTTTGTTTTGTGTGTCAGTTCTACTAGTGAACGTTACAGTTGCTGCAAAAAAGCCACCAAAGGCAGATTGCAGTGTAAACGCTGAGTGACACACCTGCTGTCAGACCTGCAGGTTTATCCCTGTGCTGTTCTCATCTGTGTTATAGTGGACAAACTATTTTTTGGAGTTGCATAAATAATTTGCGTGTCTTCTTATTTGATGCAGCACAGCTGATTGTTCTGTAAATAGTTTTGAATGGTTATATAAAAAAAACGTCTGAGCCTTGGCTGCATTTTTAGGTAAATAGCACATATAACTTTGTTGTTTGCAAAACTTTTTCATATTTTTTTTAAAAATGTCCAATTTCTATTTGCATTACAAGTTATGAAAATGATTCGTTAAACATGCTTGTGGTTTTTACAGTCAAAAATATCACTTTCTACTTGTATTTTAAATTTTGTCTGAATTTAGATAAATTGTGCTGACACATTATGTCAAAATGAGATAATAACAGATTGGCAAGATAAACAGTTTTTAGAGGCCAAATCAAAAGTAGTCAAAAACGGCCAATTATACCCTGGACCCCAGAGGGTTAACGGCTAAAAGCAAAGTTGTCACCAAGTACAGTTTATATTTATGTGTATTGCTGCAGCTTTTTTGCATATTAATTTGGTGCCTTTGGGTGAAATAATGGTAATATGAGTGATCCATACGTTCACAAAGAATAGCCTCTTGTTTCTGTGCTACCAAGGTTCCCCGGCTTTCATTCAAAATGTGTTTATCGCCACCTACACATTAAACTACTTAAACAGTCAGTGCTGTTCTCCATGCCTGTCTGACTTGATGTTATTAGCACAAACACTTTAAAGGTGATCATTTAGGACTTCAGCAATAATACAGACAGCAATGTAGTTAGGAATAAAACAGTTTTATTGGGAAATAACTTAAAAAACAAACAAACATCTGTCTCCTATTTTTTTGTCACACAGGAAAGAAGCATCAATATCTAGACTTATTTCTTTATTTTTCGTTTTTCTTTTTTCAACAGGAGAAGTATATCTCTAACAAGTTGATTTGTTCACCATTGCACATCTTAATTTTTAAGTGAAATGTGCATTTTGAGTTTATACACTAAGTATATAAGGTGACCGTTCCTTTTGTAGTATTTTTGTGTGGTGCGTTTTTCTATGTCCTAACAAAAGGGGAGCTAAGGTGTCTTTTCACATGGTCTTACTGAGGTGATGCAAATTGAAACATGCATTCTTTTTTTTCTTTTTTTTTGGCGGGGCGGTGCGGCGGAGGGTACTGGAAAAGCTTAAAAACGGATCTTGAAAGTGCTTAAAAAGTGCTTGAATTTGACCCTGAAAAAAGCGTACGAACCCTGATCTTATCAAAACAGCTTTTTGAGACAGTAATCCATGCCTTTGTTACATCTAGGCTGGATTAGTGGCAGCACATGTTTTAACTGGAACAAAAAAGCCTGAGCACATTACCCCCATTTTAATTTTGCTCCACTGGCTACCTGTACATTTTAGGCTCATTTTTAAAATTCTTTTATTTCTTTTTAAATCTCTTAGGTCCGCCAATCAGCAGCTCCTTAAGGTACTGTAAACTAAGTATAAATTTAGAGGTGATCGTGCTTTTGCTGTAGCTGCTCCAAAGTTGTGGAATGATCTGCCCTTGCACGTTAGGCAGGCCTCTTCTCGTTCTGAGTTTAAGACTCTTCTTAAAACATATTTATTTGCTGAAGCTTTTGGCACTGTTTAAGGGGGTTGACTCGACATGTTTTGTGTTTTGTTTTGTTTTTTGTTTTATTTTATTTATTTAGTTATTTTATTTTATCTTATATTTTATTTTATAATACTTTGCTTATTCTATATGTACAGCACTTTGTGAACCCTGGTTTTATGTTAAAGTGCTTAATAAATAAAGCTGGTATGGTATGGTATCTATATTTAACTGGAGGAAATTGTCATTTAACCATTGTTTGATTTCTGACAGAATTATTTAAACAAGACAGTTTATAAAATTCAGAAGCTTTGATAGAACAGTATAACTGAATGTCATCGCCACAGAGATGATAAGAAATATTATTGTAACGTCTGATAATTTGGCCTAGAGGGAGTATATAAAGCAAAAAGAGAATTGGACCTGAAAGATATTTGAGGTACCACAGAAGGCAGAACTGATGTTTCAGACAACACTTGATTCATACAGACAGTAAAAGATCTCTCAGATAAATACGACATGAACCATTTTAAAACAACACCAGTGATCCCGAACAAGTCCTTAAGCCTATTTATCATGATGCTGTGATCAACAGTATCAAAAGCAGAGGTGAGATCCAACATAACCAGAACGGTGTACTCTCCAGAGTCTGCTGCCATCAGAATGTCACTAGACACTTTAAGTAAAGCGCTTTCAGTGGAGTGCAATTTGGAGAAACCAGACTGGAAAATGTCCAGAACATTGTTTTTCTCCAAAAGGTTAAGTTGTTCTGCGACCGTTTTTTTCCAAGATCTTTGACGCAAATGGTCATTTTGATAGCCTGTAACTGCTTGGAAGAGATGGGTCCAAATTTGGCTTCTTTTAATATTGTTTCAACAATAACTTGTTTAAAATAGCTGGAAACTGAGCCAGTATAAAGAGAAGTATTAATTATTTTCAGAATACAGGGGCCAATAGAGTCAAACACACTAATGAAAAATGACAGAGGAAGTACATCAAGGTGGCTTGAAGTCAGTTTCATATGACCAAGCAGAGCACTGATGATAAATAAGGTAACAGGAGCATAAGAGCACCAGGTATCAGAGGTAAGCAAAGTGTCAGTGTGATACTGAGAGGATGATAGAGAAATATTAGACCGGATGGCAGCGACCTTATTAACAAAATAGTTAAATTCCTTACAATCATTTCATTCATTTCATTTATTCATTTATAAAGCACATTTAATAACAACAGGGCGTTGACCAAAGTGCTGTACAACATAACAATTAAACAGTGACATTAACAACAACAACAACAACAGATAAAATTTAAAAGCAGATTAGGATAAAATAATTGGTAACTCTCCTACAGTTTCGAAAGCCAGAGTAAAAAAATATGTTTTAAGATGCGATTTAAAAAGAGTAACAGTTGGGGCCTTTCTAATGTGGAGAGGTAGATCGTTCCACATTTTCGGTGCCACAACCGCAATTGCCCGATCTCCTCTATGAACCATCCTAGACTTATGTAAAGTAAGGAGTAGGTGATCACTTGATCGAAGGGCTCTAGAGGGCGTATACAGCTGCCCAAGGTCAGACAAATAGTCCGGTGCCTGGCCATTTAGCACTTTATAAGTTAAAAGTAAGATTTTGAATTTAATTCTTAAACGCACTGGAAGCCAATGAAGGGAAGCAAGCACCGGAGTAATATGTTGGTGTTTCTTCACACGAGTCAAAAGGCGAGCTGCAGCATTCTGTACAAGTTGGAGCTGGGCCAAGCTGGACTGACTAACACCCACATAAAGTGAATTGCAGTAATCCAGTTGAGATAAAACAAACGCATGAAATGCTCGTTTCATGTTTCTAAAGGATAGAAAAGATCTCACTTTGGATAGGAGCCTTAATTTAAAAAGGGACCGCTGGACAACTGAATTAATTTGTTTCTCAAATGTAAGTTTGCTATCCAAGAAAACCCCCAGGTTTTTTACATGCGTTTTAACAGCACATGTTAGGTTACATAAGTCCAAATCTGGGGCATTGAAATTACAACTTGGTCCAAAAATAATTACCTCTGTTTTATCCTCGTTGAAGGTAAGAAAATTTGAGGCCATCCAGGTTTTAACTTCGTCGAGACATTTGACTAGCGATTCCAAGGGCGTAGAGGTGTTTTTATTAAACCGAAGATAAATCTAGGTGTCATCAGCATATGAGTGAAAGCAGATGTTATGCTTCCTAAAGATTAGGCCTAGAGGCAACATATAGATTAAAAAAAAGAATTGGGCCTAATACGGAGCCCTGCGGGACACCATGAGTAAAAGGAGCTGGGGAAGAAATACAATCATCAAGGCTCACGGAGAAAGTCCTCTTGGAGAGGTACGACCTAAACCATTCCAAGGGGATGCCTTTGATACCACATTGCTCCAATCGGGAGATCAGAATGCTGTGGTCGACAGTATCAAAGGCTGCAGTTAAGTCTAGGAGCAGGAGCACAGCTGGGTCTCCTGAGTCAGTGATTAATAAAATATCATTAAGTATTTTTAAGAGGGCAGTTTCTGTGCTGTGGTGGGTTTTGAAGCCCGACTGGAACTTCTCAAAAATATTATGACTGTTTAGAAAGGATTGTAGCTGCTCAAATACAATCCTTTCTAGGATTTTTGACAGAAACGGTAGCTTGGAGACAGGTCTAAAATTAGATTTGGTATAGATTGGTACATGAGGAATATTGGGAGAGACAATATTCTTAATTGTATCAAATAACACTTTGGGATTGTTCATTTTTGAAGCTATTACATTTGCAAAATATTTTTTATCATGTCGTTAAGCGAGAATTTAACTTTTCTGAAAATCACTTAGGATTTTCAAATTTATACAATAGGTGTATTTACTAGGAGGCTGAGGGTAGCGCTGGCAGCCACCAGTATTTTTATTTATACTGTAAAGTTGAGAATTTTTCTGCAATCAGCCTTAAGTGAACACAGGAGGAAATTCAGTTGTTGGAACTTGGTCTCTGCATTAGTTTCTTTCTTTTTCCTTTTTTATGTTTTTGTTTTTGTGAACTGGTCACATGCAAAAGAGAAAAATCTCTATCCATATTACCACACCTGTAAACAAACATCAAATAACCATTCACATACACTGGGTATGCATCCTACACACTCATAGCATGATAAGATTGCTTTTAGTAAGTGTATTAATAGAACATTACTGTAGGTGAGATCCACATTGCTTTGTTAAGTTTTTGGGGATTTTTCTGTGTGTACATTTCAGATACATCATGGGATTTGTGAAGGAAGGGAAGGAGGGAATACGCGAACTGTTGGAGACAGTACAGGC
Source organism: Pelmatolapia mariae (assembly GCF_036321145.2). NCBI lineage: Eukaryota > Metazoa > Chordata > Actinopteri > Cichliformes > Cichlidae > Pelmatolapia > Pelmatolapia mariae. The sequence goes on along the minus strand of NC_086241.1, from coordinate 6,774,667 downwards.
TGGCAACTTTCTGCTCCACTTTTGTGAAAGCAACGACGATGGAGTAATCACCTTCAGCTGGGTCGACTATAACTCCAGTGGCGGTGTGTGTGTGTGTGTGTGTGTGTGTGTGTGTGTGTGTGTGTGTGTGTGTGTGTGTGTGTGTGTGTGTGTGTGTGTGTGTGTGTGTGTGTGTGTGTGTGTGTGTGTGTGTGTGTGTGTGTGTGTGTGTGTGTGTAAAGCAAAAAACATTCTTTAAGGCCCCATATATACCATTTAAGTAAATGTACTGGCACAAATAAATATAGCATTCATAATTCTGTTTTCACTGGGGTATAATGATCTAAAAATATGAAGTTTTATCACCTCAGAATGATTATTTTCTGACTCCATAGAGTCCACCATGTTGCACTGACATGTTTCCAAACACTCTAGAGCAGCGGTCCCCAACCTTTTTTGCGCCACGGACTGATTTAATGTCAGACATTATTTTCACAGACCGGCCTTTAAGGTGTCCCTTTCTGTCTAATTGGCTGTCCAATCTGTAATAACTTTAAATAAATAAATAAACAATAATACTATAGATCAATCAAGTGGACCAATATGGCATTGCCATATTTTCTTCCTTTGAAAAAATAATCGGTTACTGATCTGTTACTGTAATACTGATCACTAAAGTACCAAATGGGACAGGCAAAAAAAAAAAGACATACGTAAATTTTCACAAAATTTAATCTGAGATCAGCAGGAAAAAACTGACAGAAAAAGGGAATCAGACTAACACTTGCATGTCCTCGAATACACGCCTTCCAAACAAGTCCATACCAAACACTTTCATATATATACTGGATAGTGACAAGCTGTCAGCTTCAGGTGGAGTTCAAGCCTGGCATCCAGTTATTCCGGTGTTTAAAACCATGAGGGCTGAAATCAGTTTTCACACAAAAGTAATGGCAAAATGAGTCGTTAGACGTATCTGTTTATTCAGAGTAAACATGTCTCCAGAAAGGTGCCAAGCGCTTCTGTGTGAAGTCAAATTTAAAAGCAATATACAAAGAAAACTCCACAAGACTGTCCCGCTCCCTCAAACTGAGACCTACCATAACAGCCTCACTGTGGGTCACAAATGGATTCTGTAGCCAGCTGCATTGCTCGCTGAACATAATGTGAAAGCACTTGCCACAGAGTTCAGGATCTGCCCGTCCTTTCTTGAGAAATTCATATAGATTTTCAAAGGACTTGTACAGTGGCTTGCAAAAGTATTCGGCCCCCTTGAAAAGCGCACACCCCGCTTTTCAGTTATTTATTTGTAAAAAATGTTTGGAATCATGTATGATTTTTGTTCCACTTCTCACCTGTACACCACTTTGTATTGGTCTTTCACGTGGGATTCCAATAAAATTGATTCATGTTTGTGGCTGTAATGTGGCAAAATGTGGAAAAGTTCAAGGGGGCCGAATACTTTTGCAAGCCACTGTAGTTGTTCTGAACCACTTCTGTCCCCAAACTCAAGATTCATTATTGTGGCGAAATATGCTAAAGTACACAGCCACAGAAGTCACAGAATTTTCTGAGAATTCGAAGGGGGAGTTCAGAAGTTATGTCCTGGGTTCATCACAAAAAAGTCCAGTGAGCTCCTTACCATGTGAAAACCACCAGACTTCAGTGTGCAAAGAAGTTGCCGGTGGTTGGTTCCCATATCTACACATTCTGTTCTAAAAGAAAAAAAGTGACTGCAGTGGGCAGCTTTTAATGAAATTTGTAATGTTCACTGCTTTATCCAAAACCTGGGACATGATCAGAAGTAAAAGTATCACTAATGGTTCATATTCTGTAAAATGGCTTGTAGTGAGGCTGTACTGCGAGGAGAAAAGAAAGCTAAAAATATATCACCTACACTTTGATTTAAGAAAGTATATAAATATGTCAATAAAATAAATCATAAAAGATCGCAGCTGATATCATGCCGTTTACTTATTAATGCTAGCTCTGTTTCTACACAAAAGAAAAATAGTGAGTGATCTGAAAGCAAAAACAGCAGGAGCTTGACTAATGAGCTAGTCTCCTATTAGCTTCTCATCGTAGTCCAGAGATTTATCCAGCCAAACAACTAGAAAAAGCTATAGAGTCCAATCCAGCAGAGGCAAGGCTGCGTCCAGACATAATGATCAAATGTGGCCGCAAGATGGCAGTAATTTCAGAATTTGAAACAAGGCGAAAAGCTTTGACTGAATGCTGTCTAAGTCTGTCTATTTAATTTTTTTTATTTCACTGGACAAGCACAAAAAATACCCAATAAAACAAAGATGTACTCTGTGAATCAAATGCTGATGTTGACTTTAGTTTTCCCCTAGTCTTGGTGAAATTGCCATTATGTTTCAAACGTGCATGAGAAATTAAAATTGACTTTCTTCTGGTTCTGCAGCAGCTAGCTTACCTTAGATTATTTGCTTAATAAAAAGTCACAATTTTTTTTTTTTAACTCAACATTACTGTTAGTTTTTTGTCCCTGTTAATCACAGGTACAAAATACAATTTAGTTTTATTGAATCTCCTTGTAAGTCATCTCCCACACTACTCAAACCACACACACATAAGGAAGTTACTATTTGTATACAGTGGGGCAAAAAAGTATTTAGTCAGCCACCGATTGTGCAAGTGCCCCCACCTAAAATGATGACAGAGGCCAGTAATTTGCACCAGAGGTACACGTCAACTGTGAGAGACAGAATGTGAAAAAAAAATCCATGAATACACATGGTAGGATTTGTAAAGAATTTATCCGTAAATCAGGGTGGCAAATAAGTATTTGGTCACCTCAAACATGGAAAATCCCTGGCTCCCACAGACCTGTAACGTCTTCTGTAAGACGCTTTTCTGTCCCCCACTCGTTACCTGTATGAATGGCACCTGTTCGAACTCATCATCTGTATAAAAGACACCTGTCCACAGCCTCAAACAGTCAGACTCCAAACTCCGCCATGGCCAAGACCAAAGAGCTCTCGAAGGACACCAGGAAAAGTATTGTAGACCTGCACCAGGCTGGGAAGAGTGAATCTACAATAGGCAAGCAGCTTGGTGTGAAAAAATCAACTGTGGGAGCAATCATCAGAAAATGGAAGACATACAAGACCACTGATAATCTCCCATGATCTGGGGCTCCACGCAAGATCTCATCCCGTGGGGTCAAAATGATCATGAGAACGGTGAGCAAAGATCCCAGAACCACACGGGGGGACCTGGTGAATGACCTGCAGAGAGCTGGGACCAAAGTAACAAAGGTCACCATCAGTAACACACTAAAACGGCAGGGAATCAGATCCCGCAGTGCCAGACGTGTTCCGCTGCTGAAGCCAGTGCATGTCCAGGCCCGTCTGAAGTTTGCCAGAGAGCACATGGATGATACAGCAGAGGATTGGGAGAATGTCATGTGGTCAGATGAAACCAAAGTAGAACTTTTTGGTATAAACTCAACTCGTCGTGTTTGGAGGACGAAGAATACTGAGTTGCATCCCAAGAACACCATACCTACTGTGAAGCATGGGGGTGGAAACATCATGCTATGGGGCTGTTTTTCTGCCAAGGGGACAGGACGACTGATCCGTGTTAAGGACAGAATGAATGGGGCCATGTATCGTGAGATTTTGAGCCAAAACCTCCTTCCATCAGTGAGAACTTTGAAGATGAAACGCGGCTGGGTCTTCCAACATGACAATGATCCAAAACACACCGCCCGGGCAACAAAGGAGTGGCTCCGTAAGAAGCATTTGAAAGTCCTGGAGTGGCCTAGCCAGTCTCCAGACCTCAACCCCATAGAAAATCTGTGGCGGGAGTTGAAAGTCCGTGTTGCTCGGCGACAGCCCCAAAACATCACTGCTCTGGAGAAGATCTGCATGGAGGAATGGGCCAAAATACCAGCTACTGTGTGTGCAAACCTGGTAAAGACCTATAGTAAACGTTTGACCTCTGTTATTGCCAACAAAGGTTAGGTTACAAAGTATTGAGTTGTATTTTTGTTATTGACCAAATACTTATTTGCCACCCTGATTTACGAATAAATTCTTTACAAATCCTACCATGTGTATTCATGGATATTTTTTTTTTCACATTCTGTCTCTCACAGTTGACGTGTACCTCTGGTGCAAATTACTGGCCTCTGTCATCATTTTAGGTGGGGGCACTTGCACAATCGGTGGCTGACTAAATACTTTTTTGCCCCACTGTATGATGGCATCTCAGTCTGCAGAGAGGAAGCTGATTTGTTCTGTCACGTTATTTAAATGTAACACATTCAGATATTTGTGTTTGTGTGTTTGCTTTGTGTCTAGAGCCTCTTGTGTTTACAGCAAAGCCGTTAACCAAGAAAGTGCTGTCGGTGTTCCCTCTGCGAGACAGCATTCACAAATACTCTCTGGAATCTCATACTTTTGGTTTGCTAGAACGCAGAACACCTTTGATCTACTTTTACCCTGACATCCCCATAGAACACGTCTTCGGAAGATACAACTCCCCAGGTATCCTCTTTTGCTTTTCTTTGTTCGTGACAATATTTGGTAACTAAACAAATTAAACTTTAAAAGCCTTTAAAATAAAGGTTGCTTTATACTGTACTGAACTTACTTTCTCACTTCCTTACTTCCTTCAAATCACACTGAAATTATCCAGTTTACTGTAAGTCAGCGCTGCTTCTTGTGTAATGAATCCAATCACATCTCTTCATATAGAAATGCCTCTGGACGATGGATACCTCCCCAGAGTACTTTCTTTAACGTCAAAGTAAGACAATAATAACAAAAATCTTTGAATCACAAATCTTTGAACATCTTCTATACTATAATGTGCTATACAGATAAAAATTAGGCTTAAAATATGTAACATTTTTTATATATATATATATTTTTTAAACCTACAGTGATCCTTTGGTATCTGAGCCTGACCTTGATGACGCTGTGAGTTTATTAATTTTTCTATATCTTTTGAATGAGGGATGATTTATGTTTTCGTTACTTTGGTTCAAGACAGCAACAGCTTATTTAGTATTTGGTTTAAGCCTGATTTAAAAAAGAATAACAATAATGATATTTTTAAGTAGGATGAACTGGGTGTTAAGCCCCTGAAATTGGACACACCTACGATACCAGAGACGACTTCTTCTTTGGCGTTTAACGGCAGCTGGCATCCTTGTAGATGGCATTGCTGCCATCTTCTGTTTCAGTCCGTTGTTACACTTTTAAATCCTACTACTTATTACTGCGTCTTCCAGGATCTGACAAAGCTTCAAATGACGCGTCGACTATTAAATTAGTCGTCAGATCAAAATCAGATGAGTAAGATGGCGCCAGCAGTATGCACGGGACATGTCTGTCGACATTGCGTTCATCAACTTTGCCAGTTTTGTCTTGGCTGACACTAGCTCTATTCCTTTATATAATGTCTCAAGATGTCCTAGGTCTACGTGTGTATAATTGCCAGTTGCTATTAGAAATCAAAGCATCTTACGATCTAGCTCTTAAACAAACGGCGGCAGGAGAAGGTTATGGAATTCCTCCACCACTTTTTGAGTTGCCTGTTCCGGCCTACCTGTGCCGCCACCTTCACGCCACACCCTGGAAGAAGCACCCAAGGAAACAAGGAAAGCGAGCTGGTACACTCGTCAGAGTCGGGACTTATCTCCATGCTTCTTGTGGAACTACAGGACCAGCGGAGTACACCTCTAGATGGATCCTGCCTGTTGCCCCTAGAGCTCCCACAACATTTGATCCGCTGCTCCCAGGACTCTACTTCCCTAAGTGGCCTCGGACCCGTGGATGTGGCGTGGATTACAGTAACCTTCGCACGTTTACCTGAGTCAGCCTGCCTCAGTCGTTAAGATCTGCACCCTTCAAATGGCTTTATTAAATGGAAGATCACTAGCAAGCAACACGTTTGTATTAAACGACTTCTTTTAGTCACAGCAGCTATATTTTCTGTTTCTGACAGAAACATGGCTTCAACCCAGTGGCCGCCCCTCCCAGAGCCTGGTTCTACTGGAGGTTTCTTCCGGTTAAAAGGGACTTTTTCCTTCCCACTGTCACCAAAGTGCTTAGTCATAGGGGGTCATAAGGTCTTTGGCTTTTTTCTCTGTATGTATTATTGTAGGGTCTACCTTACAATATAAAGTGCCTTGAGGCAACTGTTGTTGTGATTTGGCGCTGTATAAATAAAATTGAATTGAACTGAATTGGAAACTCCTTCAAGACAGTTGGAAAACCATTTCAGGTGACTATGTCATGAAGCTCGTCCAGAGATTGCCAAGAGTCTGCAAAGCAGCAGTCAAAGCAAAGGGTGGCTATTTTGAAGAGTCTAAAATATAAAACATGTTTTGACTTATTTCAGTTTTTTGTTTACAACATAATTCCATATGTGTTCATAGTTTTGATGCCTTCAGTGAGAATCTACAATCTAAATAGTCATGAAAATAAAGAACAAACATTAATTGAAAATGTGTGTGCAAACTTTTGATTGGTGGTATACTTACCCACATATAATCTTAAAACGTAATGAGTTGAAAGATGTTAGAATGCCTAATAGAGCAGGCGTATTCTTTGTTGGTGTTTCGCATTAGATTAAACCAAATTCTTCTGATATATTGTTAATGTCACCAACTGAGTAACTCCAGATTCAAATTTCTGCTGCCGTTAATTTAAACTTTGTGTGTTTGTTCCATTGCAGGTTGATGAAGCCATCGCATCTTTCAGTTAACCTGGAGCCCATTGTTCTCCACGGAGTCCAGGTCTGGACTCTTTGGTGGCCTAATCCATATTTGAAAATGATGTCTCAATCGTCCTGAAATGTCATCCATCCATACTACTTCTGCTTATTCAGGGCCAGTTGATACATAATAAAGTGAAGAACTTAATTTATTACATACATTATTTGGCCAGGCGTTGGATATTCCTACAACCCATTTTCTTTGTTTTGCTTTAAAATGTTACCATAATGCACAGCTGTATCCTACACCTGTCCATCTTCATTTAGAGCTCCTCCAGCAAGCCTCCTCTGCCCTTTGACTCTGTTCCTAAAATGCCTTCATTCTTCTACATTGCATGACAACTAGAGAAATTAAAAATACCCTTATGTCTCTTTGTACCTTCTGGTGGGAGGAACTAAGAACAGTTTTCGGGAACAGGAAGTGATGCAGACATCTCAGGAAGAGAAAACAAAAGCAGAGATGCAGAGCTGGCTATCGTGTCCAGTTGTGAAAACAACAACACAACCCCCGCTCCTATCCATCTTCCTCACAAACGCCAAATGAGCTACAATCAAAAATTCACTACAGTCATTTTGTCCATGAGTGTTGTCTACTGATTGTAACTGAATTCTTCATTCAGAAATCCTGTATACCTCAGTGCAGTTTCCAGGCTGGTCCCCACACCGCCAGGAGTGCAACAAAGACTCCAGTAAGGAAAGGGGTGCTATGCTCTGTGCCTTTGTGCTTCAGGATTGGTACCATAACAGTAGAATTATAGACAGTCTCTGCTTCCTGGACTTAGGGTCTGCACTGAATGCACATGGCCTCTATCTCGCGAGCTAACTGTAGCCAGTGTTTACATCTGCCCCCCGATGCTAACCTTAGCCCAGCACTCAACCACCTCCAACGTATTATCAGTAAACAGCAGAAGGAGCACCCAGAGGGTGCCTATATTGTTGCTGGAGACTTTGATAAGGCATTCTTGAAATCTGGACTGCCTAAATTCCACCAACATGTTAAGTGTCCTACCAGGGGGGCACAGATCAGTGGATCATGTATACTGTAACATCAAGCTTGCCTATAAAGCAACACCCCTCCCCACCTAGGACAATCTGACCAAGCCCTCACCAACTACAATGGCCTAGAGCCCCCCAACCACTGACAGCAGCCTCAAACTCACAGGGGAGCTTAACACCTTTGCTCGGCTTGAGAGCAAAGAAAAGCAATTTGAGAGGAATCTGGCTCCACCTTCAGGTTTCTGGGCACCCACATCTCATTGATATTACCTGGACCGACAACACCAACACTGGTAAAGAAGGCCCAGCAGCGGCTGAACTTCCTTCCCTGGGCCATTCGGACAGCTAACAAACACTATCCCCCCCACACTCCAACCCTGCCCAGCGACCTCACCGATGAGAGCCATGGTCTGAGAAACCCTCATCACTTGGGCCACTTTATACTCAGACCAAGACCTTTTGCACTGCTTCCAAGCACTTAGCAACTTGTTCTTTAATATGTGCCTTTCTCTTATTTTTTTTATGTATTCCTTTTGTTTGCTATTTATTTCCTCAATCTGCTTTTTATATTTTATTATATTATCCTGGGAACATATGTGTTTGATGCTATTACAAACAAGAAGTTTAGCTACATGGTGTACTTGTACATTATTCTAATTGTGCTCTGGATAACAGCAGAGGAGCCACAACAAGGCCTGAGAGAAAGACAGATTACAGTAACAGAGAAAGTAAAGTTTTGCATAACAAAGCAACCAGCATCACAGTAGAGTGATTTTCACTAACCTTGTGGCAGCAAAATATAAATCAGGAATTTTATTCTTTATACTGGTTTTGATGGGAACTTATTTGCTGACTTAAAAAACAACAACAACAACATTATGCCAGGGCAGCCATCACACTTTTCAGTGATGTCACAGTTTTACTTTCTACTGTCACCCAAGCCTTTCCATCTAATGGGACTTTTCTAGTTTGTCTTTCCCGACAGTGAATGTAGCTTGAATATTGTTGTAATAAATATATATATTTTAATTCACATCTGATATACATGGTTTTGATTTAATATTGCTGCTAAAACCACATACTTTATGCTTCAAACCATAATTCTTATTTTCTTTGCTTTTTTGTTAATTTTATATTTGGTACACAATTCTACAGTATTGATAATTGACAAGGATTAACTAGTGAGGTTGTATTGGGGGAAAAACCATCAGGTCTGCACAAAAAAGGACTCATCTTGTCCCTTATCGTGAGACAGGTTTGAGGAGGAGCACTACCAGCAGACTTGTTTACATCAGGTTGAGCTTGGTATGTGATGTCAGGTGATCCGGAGCCATTTAAAGCAAAAACAAGCACTAGATCAGGAAGCGGTATAAAAAGAATATTTAATTCAACTGTGAGGGAATGATCAATGAAGATTTGTTCAGCAACTGAGCCTGTAAATCAAATCGATAGACTTTTGTAGCAGCTTGCTTTGGCTGCACTGAACAGGCTGCTACAAAATGGCCTTTTTGGCCACAATAAAGACAGTCCAGCAGCGAAACCCTTCCTCCAGGTCTGGTGAGAAAGCTGGGTCTGATCAAGGTGCATACATCTGATTTTGTTGCAAAAAAAAGGCCACATTTGATTAGAAAGCTACCGCTTTTCTCCGACTTACCTGTGAATGCTTCTGGTGTTGGTAGCACCAACAGTTAATTTAAAGAGTAATTCAGAAAGGTCAAAAACAGTAGTCGCTGTCCCAGTCTCCCCAAGGCTTTTCTTCTCCACATCCGCATAAATCCAGATCAGGCAAAAGACTCCACACAGGAGTCAGCTCACCACTATGTGACAGGAAATACTCCAAACAGTCTTGGGCACAAAAACAGGTAAGTAAAAATCATTTTTTTGCAAACAGGTAATCACCACAGTTTCAGGAGTCACAGCTCGTGACCATAAGTAAGGGACGTAGATCAGTCAGTAAATTGAGAGCTTTGCTTTTACACTCGGCTCTCTCTTCACCACAACAGACCAAGCTCTTGCAACGGTTGTATAAGGATTGAATAGCAATGGGCCAGAGACCCCGTACGGATATTTGATCAAGAAACACTTGAAAGATATTTTATAAAAATATCTGCCCCGATTAAATTGTATTACGGTTTTTTAAAAAAGCTTTATGTTATATCTCATCTTGCTAATTCAAGTCTGTTTTGCACAAGATTATTTTAATTGACTAAAATTAACTAACTACTAAGACTACATGTGAAAACAAATACAAATTAAAACTCAGCTCTTTACATTTAAAAAAAAAAACCCAGATTCAATGTGGTGAACTTAAATAAAAATGAAAACATGGAGAAAGTAAATGGCCTGTATTTGTATAGCGCTTTACTAGTCCTTACCCAAAGCGCTTTACACATTCAGTCATCCACCCATTCACACAAGCTACATTGTAGCCACAGCTGCCCTGGGGCGCACTGCCGGACACTAGCGCCACCGGGCCCTCTGAGTAGGCAACGACCGAGACTGTCGGAGCCGGGGCTCGAACCGGCAACCTTCCGATTACAAGACGAACTGCCAACTCTGGAGCCACTATCGTGTACTCAGTTTTACTATTTGTAAACTCACAGTACTATAAACCACATTTCTAGGATGTACCTTGTACTAGTTTAGTATTTTGTTAGTTTTATTCTCACTGTTGTGAGCTGTGTGGAAATTATGTGGAAATTATGGTGTAAATCAGCGGTCCCCAACCTTTTTTGCGCCACGGACCGGTTTATGCCCGACAATATTTTCACGGACCGGCCTTTAACCTCCTAGGACCTGGCGTCCACATATGTGGACATCACATTTTGGGTTATTTAGACCAAAATACTCAATTTTGCTCTACATGGGCCTGATATCCACTTACGAGGACATTATACTGCTACTGTTCTATCAAAATTTTAAACGAATATCCTCATATTTGGCTCTTATTTTTCTTAAAAACAAAAATAAGGTAAAAAAAAAATCTGGTAATTCTTTGTTTTTACATTCATCGGGTCCCAATCAGCCCAAATATCAAAGATAAATTAAAAATGCATGCCATGGAAGAGTTCGGGTCTTAGGAGGTTAAGGTGTCGCGGATAAATACAACAAAATAAAACTAGTACCGGTACCGAAAAAAATAAGATTTATTCATAACACACGTGAAAAGACCCAGGAAAACCGAGTTAACGATAAAAACGATAACAAAATAACGCTGAAAACCGATAAAAACCCTGAAAACCATACATTTCACACCTGAGCCTCAACTCTCGCGGCCCGGTACCAAACGACTCACGGACCGGTACCGGTCCGAGGCCCGGGGGTTGGGGACCGCTAGTGTAAATTATGCGATGTGTAGTTACGGGTGTGCTTGATTCGCATTCCTGCCTCTGTGCTCATTTGCAAGGTCACCAGCAGGTTCTCAGAGATTGTACTCCAGAATGTATTTTTCAGTGGAAAAACTTGCAATAGAAACAGTTTGTATTTATTTCACAGAATTTTTAAAGCTTGAAATTCAGTTGAGAGCGTGTAAGACTGACAGAAGATCGTGTGATTTGTTGCATTTTGTGGTTTATTTTTGTCAGCATTTGTGTATTTAATTTGGGCGGACTATAATATCAATATAATGTTGATTGGCATACATTTTAGGGCAATGTTTACAGTGACAACCTGATCTGGCTTTGTGCGGTAATTATCAGACATTATTTTCAGATGTTATTCTTTCCACATGTGGAATATAGTCATTGTTTTTAACCCGTGAAATTTAATTTGCAAATATATAAACATGAACAACACCTACGATAATTATAATCAAAACTACATACTTACATTTAATGTCCATGTGAGTGTTTTCATGGTGTCAGTTGGAGTTCATGTATTTCATGGAAAAATGCCAAATAAAAAGCTGGAATAGAAACCTCTATATGATTGTATTTAACACGGTGTGGTTCAGGTGAAGTGGGTGGTCCATTAATCTAAAGGTTAGTAGTTTGATTCCTGGCTCCTCCAGTCTGAATCTCAAAGTGTCTTTGAGTGAGATGACAAACTCTGATAGCTGAATCAATGGAAATTCAAAGTGTTCAAAGGCACAGAGCAATTATTTCCAAACATCAATTTCCAATTTGTGCATGTATACGGAGAGTCTTCTTCACACAGATGAGTTAGTGACAGAGTTACACAGGGTTCTGTACTGGGACCAATGCTTTTTATATGATACAGGCTTTACTTAGCCAGTATTAGAAAATGCTGTATACACTTTCAGTGCTATGTAGATGACACAGAGGTTTATTTATCTATAAAACCAGATGACACAAATCCAATAAACTAAAAGCATGTCTTAGAGACACAAAGGCCTTTATGATGTCCGAATTCTGAAACACTAAGATTATTGTACTCAGAAACAGGGTGTCACTGTGGCAAAACTGTGAGGAACCAGGATACATCCTTTAATTAAACGAATTATTTTTTTTAAATTTAATTAAACAAATATGTTGGACTGCTTTGAAATGGACTGAAATACTAAGCATTAACTAAGTATCTCTTTTTAAATTAATTTTTATATTATGATTTATTATGTTGAATTTGATTCTCCATTAACAACTTTCCAACCAACAATGAGGTATAAGTTATTTAATTTGCTTTACAGAGGGGTTCAACCTCAGCTCAGTAGCTTCAAGGAGCCATTGTCACCCTTCCTCCTGTCATGGTCCAGGTGAGCCCGGGTTTTTTCCACAGAGTCTCCGTTTCCACCCCTGGGCGGAGTCGCGGCATCTCTGCGCGTCTCCACGCCTACTGGCAATTGGGCTGTCCGTACTTAAGACTAGAGCTCCCCACTACTCTCCGCCAAGTGTTCAGCTTAAGCACAGAGCATACAGCAAAGAGTGGTTTTTTTTTCATAGTGAGATTAATCTTGTGCTTTCAACCTGCAGTCATCCTGCTATCTATGGCGTTATTTTTGTGCCACTATTCTGAGCGCACGTAAATCAGAATAGTAGCACAAAAATAACGCCATAGCTATCTGTAATTACCTCTGCTGGCCATACTCATCATCATCCGTACGCCAGTCGGTACAAGACAGCTCAGCGCAAAAGGCTCCCTCTTTTCCCTCACCTGCCTGCCCACCTGTTACAGCACTTACGTAAACCCCCCCCGCCTAAAAAGCTCCATCTGCCAATCGTTTATACTTCATTCTCATCAGGACTCCACGTACCCCGCTCTTAACTCTGTCTTCCTCTCGTTCATGTTCTCCGTGACACCTCGCTGCCTTAGCTGTTGCGATGCGCTGTGTACATTTTCCCCGCCACTGACAATGTTCCAGTTTTGTGGTTTGATCATCACTGTGCATTTTGCAGCTTTCAAAACCTAAGCTGTGCTGTTATGGCTTTTTTTTTTTTAAGCTGATAAGATGTTTTCTACTGGAATCCCTTCCAAACAAGCCATACATGTTCAGTCTTTTTCTAATTGTGCTGTCATGAACTCAGGTGCTTCCTGAAATAATAGAATCTTTCATTCTTTAGAATAGTTTTTCTTTCAATCCAGGTTTCAAATGACAACTGTGAGTCTTTGAACTTTAGAGGGTCACCAGTGAAGAATATAGGTTCTAAAGTTGGAAGATGATCAGCACTTATTGCTTCAGCTAGTATGCCAACTAGAACCAAGTTTGGCTGGGATTCAGTTGCAGCAGCAGCAGCTCGTGTGGCTTGATGGATAAATGGTGGACTTGATGCCTTGAGTGTTTGGCTTGTGGTGGTCCTAGGTTGTACACCGGAATTTTGTTGAGTTTGGTTTATGACTGTAGGAGTATGTAGAACAAATGCAGGGGTTGTACCATTTTGGAGGGGTTGTATTTAGAGCTTGAAAAGGAATGTGTGGTGGGACAGGGATCACTGGTGTTTCATTCTGTGTTTTAATGCTGTGCAACAAACTCTGACTTTCAGAAATACTTTGAGTTTCCTCATAAACTTTAAATCTCGCCTTTGTAACATTCAATTTTTTTCACCTCTTCCAAGTGTTCAGTCTTTCTGCACTGTTCTTCCATTGCTTGCTGCCTTTCCAAGTTTTCACATTCTAATTTTTGTAGTTCAGCTGCTTCCCTTTCTTGCTGCTTCAGCCTCTGCTTCCATTCTTTTGATCATTTGTGAGAATGACTGACCTGAACCACTTTTAGACCTTTGTGATTTTGACCTTAGTTTATTACTTTCAAATCCTAAGCACGAGCCAACATCTAGCCATGGCTCTTCAATTCAGTCTCTGAAACCGTTTTTCTTAATATTACTAATTACTTATTACTTAATATTACTAATATTACTCAATCTTGCTTCATATCTCAGTTTTTCTTTCAAAAACAACTGCATATCTGTGTTGAATCTGTCTCTTGAAGTCCTTTACCCTTTTCACTTAGTGTTCTTCCTCTTTCACTTTTGTCTGTCATTCTTTAATTTGCTCAGACTCATTTTAATCCACTTAAGGAAGTGGTACAGCATAATGCTCTTCACGATTATTGTCATCTTGTGTGTCTAGTTAAGTCTCAGTCAATGCACTATGTTCAGATTTCAAAATACTTCTTGAAATTTGTAATTTAAGCATTACTTTGGGGTTACTGTTACTGTATACTATAGCTGTAATGAGCTTCACTCTAAATACAGATGTATTTTAACTTAAAAGAACTTCACATGTTGTTTGAACTTGAGCAAACGCATAAAACTCTTTCCTAAACTCCTTAAGAGTGTCCACTGGCCTGTAGGTGTAAATAGACTGCAGAGTCCTGGCCTGATGAGGTAGCTCTTCTGTGTTGTGCCATCCGCTTCGCCAGAGGCTGTTTGGTTTCCCCGATGTATAAATCCTGACAATCCTCCTGGCACTTAACAGCGTACACTATGTTACTCTGTTTGTGTTGTGGGACCCGATCCTTGGGGTGGACCAATTTTTGGTGCAGCATGTTTTGTGGTTTAAAAGCCACAGAGATGCAGTGTTTAGAAAAATGCGTCTCAACTGTTCAGATACTCCTGACACACATGGGATCACTACAGATTTTGGCTGAGGCAGCGGTTGTCCTTCTCCCCTGGATCGGCTGGAGATTTCTTTTGGCGCCTTCCCAGCTTTGACAAAAGTCCAGCTCGGATAACCTCATTTACTCAGGGCCTTCTTGATGTGCTGTTCTTCTGCCTCCCTGGCTGCTGTGTCAGTGGGGATGGTGTTCGCTCTGCGTTGTAGCGTCCTGATGACACCCAGTTTGTGCTCCAGTGGATGATGAGAGTCAAACCTTAAATACTGATCCGTATGTGTATGTTTCCGGTACACGTCAGCTTTTAGATGTCCCCCATTACTGATGGAAATCTCACAGTCTAAGAAGGCTAACCTGCCACTTTTCATATCCTCCCTGGTGAATTTGATGTGTCGGTCCACTGAGTTTATGTGATCTGTGAAATGTGATACGTTCTGAGATTTGACTTTCACCCAGGTGTCATCCACATATGTGAACCAATGACTTGGTAGGATAACAGAGCCCTCTTTTCCACTTCTTCCATGTACAAATTGGACACAATGGGTGAAACTGGGGAACCCATGGCACACTCATGTTTCAGTCATTGTGCAAATGTACTGTTTATAAGATTGGGGAAACCTGCAGTCAGCTGAGACTGAAGAAGTCACTTGGATGAGTGACGAAACGTTTCTCCCACTGAAAACGTCCAGATGAACAGAATCAACCTTTTGAGAATTACTTACCTAGATGATTGAGCATGCATTAAACAACTTTGACAAATGTGTTATAGAAACTTATTGTGGATCTTTAATCTTTAATAAAACCACTCTTATTCTACTTTTAACACTGTCCTTTGTTAATTTACACATTACCCCAGTTATAACATTGTTGCTGCTGTGCTTGGCTGCTTGTGAGCGGCGAGCTTGTGTGATGACGCCCCCTTGAGTCGCACTACTGTACCATCACTTACTGCAGCTGTCCTCTTATTAGTGAGCTTTTCACCGGTGCTGGCTAGGGCAAGTTTTTTCTGTAGCTCTGAAATGACAACACATGCATGGCTTTTTCAAGACAGGCACTGTGCTTTTATTTATTGAACCCCTTGAAAACTGCAAACATAAAACACAAAGGCTTTAGGCACTTCATTTAGTTAAAAGTAACACATTTGCCTTAACAAAAATTACCTTGTGGCCGTCTACCACTCTGGAGGTCCTAGACCGCAGGTGTCAAACTCCAGTCCTTGAGGGCCAGTGTCCTGAAACTTTTCCATGTGTCCCTGCTGCAATACACCTGAATAAAATTTGTAGGTCATTAGCAAGGCTCTATAGAACTTGACTGTATGCTGAGGAGTCAATTCAACCATTTGATTCATGTTACAGCAGCTCATGAGTGAACACGGTGCAATAAAAGTACTTTTAGAAGCACTTTTTTTTACGCTTATGCTTTTATTTAAATTTACTTTAGTAGGTAGGGTTGGGGGTTGCCACCTTGACATGAAGTCAAGTCTTGCTAATGACCTACAAATTTTATTCAGGGGAATGAGTTTTTAGTTCAGTATAGAAGTGACGACCTTTAACCTTCATCAGGTTTTATTTAATTGTGTCAGAGAAGAACATCATGTCCTCTAGGGCTGCTCGATTATGGCAAAAATGATAATCACGATTATTTTCACTGAAATTGAGATCTCGATTATTTGACGATATTTATTTAACAATAACAATTATTCAACAATATTGAATAATGGCTTTAAAGATTGTCAAAAAATAATATAAATAGTGTGCAAATACTGATAACAGTGCAAATGTTTGCAATATACAAAATAAATGAAAAATGTAAACATCTATGTTTAGTGAACTTCAAAATACTGCATAATATTTATTTATACAAATAACCAAACATCAAGGCAAGCTGTGTAGCCACACAATTGCATCAAACTGACATTGAGGTATGTCAATTTGTAGTGTTGCTCTGTGGTGCAGCTACGTCACTGTAGCAAAGTTTTCACACTATGTCTACTTGATCCACGTCTGACTCCGCGAACCCATAATGTTTCCACACCACTGAAGTCGTTTTACCTCTTTTCAACCAACGGCATTCTTTCTTCAGCAGCCATTATCCTCTCCAAATAAGTTCTGCTTAGCTTTCCGAGCTTTCCTCGGCTCCTCTTAAATGTTGTGACTCGTGTTCGAAACGCAGAGAGGTGCGCTCGATTTGCCACACGGAGCAGCGCGAGAGTAAAGCACGAGGGAGGTGCTAATAATCGGCTCAGTCATTTTTAATGATCGTTGAAAGCCCAGATCGTAATTTAGATTAAAATTCGATTAATTGAGCAGCCCTAATGTCCTCGTCATGTAGTCAACAACATTCAGTTTAAAGCAGAAGCTGTGTAGGTCTGAGATCTCAGCTTTCTGAAAAACCAAACTGAGGCACTGTTATATACTGCTGATAAATAGTGACACAGTTACATGGGTGATTAATTGTTTTGACTTTTTCTCTTTAATGTTATCAATAAAACATCTGCAGCTTTCACTGACAGCTCACCATGTGGTACTTTATCCCTTGTAGTGTTTTCATCAGTCAATTTTAAAATGTGGACTTATTTACCTTTTACCTTCATCAAGTCTTAAGTGTATATTTATTTCTTTATTTCCTATTCTTCTTATATTTGTTGTTGGTTTTTTTGCACTGAATGAAACTGGAGCCTCGTCGTCTTGTCTCTCTATATACTGCACTGTATATAGCAGAGATGACAATAAAGTTTACTTTGACTTTGACTTAATTTTGGAGTTACTACTAAGAGTGAAGCTATAGGATGATCTGTCTGCTGTCACTGGGTGGTGCTGAGGTCTGAATCTGAGGGCAGCTCCTTTAATCACAAAGAGAACAGAATCATCACAAACTGAAATATAAAGTTTATTCCTCAAAATTGAAATAAAACTGATTCTTCTCTGTCCTCACACACTCAGGATTTTAAGTTGTACACTTAGATTTGTTTCAGTTCTACAACTCTGTTGACAGCTCACATATGAGCTGTTTATTATTATTTAACTTTATGAACATACCTCATTAAGAATAATTCAGACAATATCAGACATCAGGTATTTTTAAAAACTGAATATTTGAAAGAAACTCCGTTAAAAAAGAAAGAAAAGAAATACAGGGTGGGCCATTTATATGGATACACCATAATAACATGGGAATGGTTGGTAATATTAAAGTCCTGTTTGTGGCACATTAGTATATGTGAGGGGGCAAACTCCTCAAGATGTGTGTTGACCACGGTTGCCATTTAGAAGTCGGCCATCTTGGATACAACTTTTGTTTTTTTCAATAGGAAGAGGGCCATGTGACACATCAAACTTATTGGTAATGTCACAAGAAAAACAATGGTGTGCTTGGTTCCAATGTAACTTTATTCTTTCACGAGTTATTTCCAAGTTTCTGACCACTTATAAAATGTGTTCAATGTGCTGCCCATTGTGTTGGATTGTCAATGCAACCCTCTTCTCCCACTCTTCACACACTGATAGCAACACCGCAGGAGAAATGCCAGCACAGGCATCCAGTATCTGTAGTTTCAGGTGCTGCACATCTCGTATCTTCACACCATAGACAATTGCCTTCAGATGACCCAAAAAATAAAAGTCTAAGAGGGTCAGATCGGGAGACCTTGGGGGCCATTCAACTGGCCCATGACGACCAATCCACTTTCCAGGAAACTGTTCATCTAGGAATGCTCGGACCTGGCACCCATAATGTGATGGTGCACCATCTTGCTGGAAAAACTCAGGGAACGTGCCAGCTTCAGTGCATAAAGAGGGAAACACATCATCATGTAGCAATTTCAAATATCCAGTGGCCTTGAGGTTTCCATTGATGAAGAATGGACCCACTATCGTTGTACACCACATACCACACCAAACCATCACTTTTGTTGTTCCAACAGTCTTGGAGGGATCCATCCAATGTGGGTTAGTGTCAGACCAATAGCGGTGGTTTTGTTTGTTAACTTCACCATTCACATAAAAGTTTGCCTCATCACTGAACAAAACCTCCTGCGTGAACTGAGGGTCCTGTTCCAATTTTTGTTTTGCCCATTCTGCAAATTCTGTGCGCCGATCTGGGTCATCCTCGTTGAGATGCTGCAGTAGCTGGAGTTTGTAAGGGGGCCATTTGTGAGTAGCTAATATGTGCCGAAGGGATGTTCGACTAATGCCACTCTCCAGTGACATGCGGCGAGTGCTACGCTGTGGGCTCTTGCTGAATGAAGCTAGGACAGCCACTGATGTTTCTTCATTAGTGACAGTTTTCTTGCATCCACATTTTGGCAAATCCAACACTGAACCAGTTTCACGAAACTTAGCAAGCAGTTTGCTAACTGTAGCATGGGAGATGGGTGGTCTCGCAGGGTGTCTTGCATTGAAATCTGCTGCAATGACCCGGTTACTGCGTTCACCAGATATCAACACAATTTCGATCCGCTCCTCACGTGTTAACCTCTTCGACATGTCAATGGCTGTGAACAAAGAGAAACTTGTAAATAACTCATGAAAGAATAAAGTTACGTTGGAACCAAGCACACCATTGTTTTTCTTGTGACATTACCAATAAGTTTGATGTGTCACATGGCCCTCTTCCTATTGAAAAAACAAAAGTTGTATCCAAATGGCCGACTTCTAAATGGCCACCATGGTCACCACCCATCTTGAGGAGTTTGCCCCCTCACATATACTAATGTGCCACAAACAGGACTTTAATATCACCAACCATTCCCATTTTATTACGGTGTATCCATATAAATGGCCCACCCTGTACTACATCTATACTGAGAAACCATTAATTCAGACCTTCCCAAAGTGTGTGTGTGTGGGGGGGGGGGCGCGCAGAGCAATTGCAGGGGGGGGCGCAGTATGAAAAGGGGGGGGGGGGGGGGGGGGACAAAGCGCTTGGATATTGCTAGCACGGGCGCACACACAAACGCAAAGCAGGAGATGAAGCATAGCTGAACATGTTTCCAAACCAACTTCATTCTAAGCCAAAGACTAGAAAATATGGTGAAGCATATCTTCCCTTTGGTTTCACCTGCACAAGTGCCAAGGTAGGCCTCCCCTGCATAATTGGTTTTCCCTGTGTCGGGAGCACGGACAAACAGTATCCCACAGTTGTTTATGTTTTTAAACCGATTTTGCACAGAGAGGCATATTTTTGAAAAATGCATTGATATCAATGTTGAATATTATTACACATGAAAAAAAAACTACAGTAAAATAATCACACCGTGACGCCTCTGCCTTTCTAAATAGAGGGACAGTAACTGCGTGTGTATATGTAAGTGTGTAAAACCTGAAGATAGTCAGATTAACAGTGACAGTATTTTGTCTCTATTTCCCATTCTGCAATTCATCTCATGTAAACAATAACGTGCGCACAGCGTGACATGAAAAAAGGCACATACCTTTGACGTTGGGAAGAACTCTGTATTCCTCGTCCACATGTAAGCGGAAAAAATTTGTTTAAAAAAATCTCCGTTTTCGGTGATTCGAAACGCCGGTTACGTGTGGACGAAACAGCTGCGTTTTCAAAAATACCCGTGTAGGTGTGGACGTAGCGTAAAAGAGTTAGTAGCTTATTTTATTAATACCTGTCATTTATTGCAGATTACTTGTATTTGCTTAATTGTTTACTAAATGTTTGAGGTGTGAAAGAAACCGCAATGGAGCAAAATATGGGTGTGTGTGGTTGGAGGATGTGCTTGTGCGTGTGCGTGCGCGCGTGCACGCGCGAGAAGGGGGGGGGGGACGCGGACATTTTTCTTGTAAAACAAAGGGGGGCCTAGCAAAAAAAGTTTGGGAACCACTGCATTAATTAAACACATTACTTATGGAGCAATGTCAACAGACTTTCAGGCAAAGAATTGGGAAAATAAAATATTTCAATACACAAAACACAAAAAGCAAATATCAATAAATAAATTTGTCAAACTGTTCTGATTTCAAAGCACGTTCAGCCTTTAGATCAGTTCACTATAGCTTGAACCCTAGAATAACTACTGTCATAATCTCCATCTATCCTGTTGTACAGTCTTGGTTTACCCAAGTTGAAAATCCCAGAACAGAAGAAGTGCACGCTGAAAATGTATGTAAGAGTGATCCTTTAGCTTTGCTTTGCTTAGTATGTGGCTAAGTGCAACCCTGAGTGGTTCAGCAGAGCACTGGTGGTTGTTAAAAGTTTAAATATGTAAGAACAGTTTAAAACATTTTCTTTGATCTTTACTTTTTTCTTATGTATTATTATTATTATTATGATTATTATTATTATGATTATTATTATTATTATTATTGTATTTTTTAAATTAATGATAAAGTCTGTCCCACTACTGTGAAGTATATGTACATTACATGTTGTACAATAAACACCTTTGCTATAAACATGAGATGTTTTAAAATAGAAAAAATCATGTGTATTTTTAGAATATTTTGCCATTATGTAATGACTGTGTTCACTTCTGGGACTGATGTGCTGAAAATCAATTTCCTTCTCTTGTTTGGTTTATATATGAGTAATTTTCCTTCATATTCAGCTACATTATGCTGTCGGGAGTTCAGAGATGCCTCACACGTGTGTGGATTTGCATCCTTTTTCTTTGATGAAGATCACAAAATTTCTTATTACTCAGAACTGCACTCATGGCTCTGCAGGACGTCTCAAGTGTCAATATAATCTTGACATGTAAATGTTAGTGAGTGAGTCATTTATTTTTTAGTTTGTCTCTGTTGAAAATAAATGAATGAATCATTCCTATGAGCAAGACAAGATGTGGTTGGACTTTGACCTTTAGTTAAGTAGAACCAACAAAAAGTCTGAGAACACCAGGAAAGATTTATAGCATTTATTTTGAATTTCATAACACATATTTTTATTATGAATGATTAAAGCTGGATATGTCCAAAATGGCCACCATGGTCACCACCCATCTTGAGGAGTTTGCCCCCTCACATATACTAATGTGCCACAAACAAGACTTTAATATCACCAACCATCCCCATGTTATTACGGTGTATCCATATAAATGGCCCACCCTGTATATGGAGTCACTGCTAAAAAAAAATTAATCGGTGGAAAAATTATTGATATGATTAATGAGGGGTTACTGAAGCGCAAGTTTTTAAAAAAAAAAAAAATTGGTGTTACTGTCCTTACAGATGTGGCAAGAGACAGAAAACATGGGGCTGTTTGCACATATTTAAGAGTCCAGCCTGTTGCTTTTACAGTATAATACTAATAATAAAAGTACAGTAACGGTAGTTAGTGACCGAGCAGCCCGGTACATTTCTCTTGATTTCTTTAGTCAGGATAAATTCATTCACCTGCAGAGAACGTCCCTTCTCTATCCATTAAGTCCATGTGATTCACGGTAAATCAACCCTACTTGCTTTTTTTCTTTTCCTTTTGGGGCGTGGCTTATTCCTTATAACCTGGCGCGGGCTACTAGGCACTACAGATTCGACGGATTATTTCCACCGGCAGTGAGTATCGGGTGAGTTGGGTTTTTTTTTTTGTTTGCTTTTGTTTTGCTTTTTTTTTTTTTTTTGCTACGACATTTGATTTATTTCAGAACTACATAATTTGCCAATTATGTCACATTAGGTACATTTAAGGGATTTCTTCAAGATGAGTCTCGTGTTGCTTTACATTAAATACATTTAATCTTCCAGTTTTCGAAAAGTGAAGGGGGAAGTTTGTGTTTTTATGAAAGTTTGTAATTTGTAATCTGTGTGTATCTGTTTCGGAAGTATCCTCGTGACCAAGCGTTATTGTCTTTAGAACCGTTAAGACATTTAAAGTCGACGGCAGGTAATGGGCACTGACAGAATCTGTCCGATGCGATGACGCACAGATGGTGACTCATCGCATCGGACAGAACAAAGTTATAACATACAAAGAGTTGAAAACAACGAAAAGCCAACTGCAGCCACTGTCTGTGCGTTTTAATTTTTTGTTTAGTTTTGGGTTTGTTTTTGGTTTTTTCCGCGCTTCACCCATTCCTGGTGAACTCTTGTGTTTTTCCCTTTTTGCTCTCGGCATACTTGTCAACTAATCATATACCGGAAATGTAAATGTATGAACCAGACTTGTAAAAAAAAGCAGCGTTGTAAAAAAAAAAAAAAAGTAATTTAGTGTTCAGCTTAACTACAGTTAGTGCTGGTGATCACAGAGCATACAGTGAGAGAGTGTTTTTTTTCACAGTGAGATTAATCTTGTGCTTTCAACCTGCAGTCATCCTGCTATCTGTAATTACCTCTGCTGGCCATACTCATCATCATCCGTACGCCAGTCGGTACAAGACAGCTCAGCGCAAAAGGCTCCCTCTTTTCACTCACCTGCCTGCCCTCCTGTTACAGCACTCACGTAAACCCCCTCACCTAGGATCAGCGCCCCCCACCTAAAAACCTCCACCATCAGGACTCCACGTACCCCGCTCTTAACTCTGTCTTCCTCTCGTTCATGTTCTCCGTGACACCTCGCTGCATTAGCTGTTGCGAGGCGCTGTGTACACTTCCCCCGCCACTGACAATGTTCCAGTTTTGTGGTTTGATCATCGCTGTGCATTGTGCAGCTTTCGAAACCTAAGCTGTGCTGTTATGGCTTTTTTTGTTTTACCTGATAAGATGCTTTTTACTGGAATCCCTTCCAAACAAGCCATACATGTTCAGTATTTTTCTAATTGTGCTGTCATGAACTCAGGTGCTTCCTGAAATAATAGAATAAGATAAGATAAAACTTTATTAATCCCTTGGGTGTTGTGTTTTTTAATAAAACATTAGTAGTAGTGAGAAAGCTTCTTTATTTCAACGTGGCTCACATCCATGCATGTAAACATAACCTGCCGCTGCTTCTACGACACAGTATATATCACAATTTGGTTTAGACAGCCCCCTAGTGGTGAAGCTGAACTAACCCACATAACTCCTATCAACACATCCCCTCTTCTTTAGATGTTACCGCTGAACCACACTGAGGAAACATACGTAACATTGCATAGCTTGAATTACATCACCAACATTTGTGACAGTGTAAACTACTGAACACACAATAATGCAGAAATTTCCTTTTTTATATATGTGTATATATATATATATATATATATCTCTAAAGGTTAAGTCTATCAGGTGGCTTGATAGAGCGTGCTGATCTTCTGACAATGGGTGACTGGTCTCTTTGCTCCACACTGTCCTTCACAGGTGTTGTTGGTTCAGGTGGTATGTTGTTGTCATCACACTGTCCTTCCGATGGTCCCATTGTCTTTTGAGTGTAAAGTAAACTCCTCCAATTTCTCCTTAATATCAGTCCATCTTCAGTTTTCACATTGTATGATCTTGGGTTTACCTCCTCCAGTACAGTTGCTCTCTTTGTCCAGGTGTTTGCATCTTCCACTCTGACTGCTTCATTGGGTACGAGTGGTTTTAGACTTTTTGAGGACTTGTCAAAATTGACCTTTTGTCTCTTCTGCAACTGTTTCATTTTGTCTCTCACTTGTTTGTGTTTCCTGGTTGTTGTGTAAGGAAGAGTGGTCCATAGTTTTCTTCCCATTAATATTTCTGCTGGTGACTTGCCATGCTCCAGTGGTGATGCTCTGTAGCTCAGTAGTGCCAAATAAGGATCTGCCTTACTATCTTGTGCTTTCTTTAGTAACTGTTTCACAATGTGCACACCTTTCTCTGCTTTCTCATTGGACTGTGGATGCAGGGGGCTTGAGGTCACATGTTTAAAGTCATATTCCTGAGCAAATAGTTGGAATTCTCTACAACTATAGCAAGGTCCATTGTCACTATGAACAATCTGTGGTATCCCATGTCTAGCAAATATTGATTTCATGTGCGTTATGACACAAGTAGCTGACATGTTGGACAATAATGCCATCTCTGGATAGTTTGACAAGTAATCAATAACCAGCAGGTAGTTTTTTCTTCCAAGGTGGAAAATGTCTGTTCCGACTTTCTGCCACGGTTCCTCCGGTATGTCTGTTATGGTCAGAGGCTCTTTTGGTTGTTTGGCCTGGTGTTTGATACACGTATCACAAGTTGAAACCATTTTCTCAATGTCTGCATTTATACCTGGCCAATAGACTGCTGTTCTGGCTCTCCGTTTGCATTTCTCTATGCCTAGATGTCCCTCATGCAGTCTTTTCAGGATGTCTCCTCTAAGTGAGTGTGGAATCAATACTCTGTTTTGTCTTAGCAGAAGTCCATTCACAACACTTAGTTCTGCTCTTATGTTGTAGTATGTTTTGCTTTCACCTCTTGGCCATTTCCCATTCAACAGTGTTATAACTCTTTGCAGACTAGAGTCCTTTTGTGTTTCAGCCTTGATCTGATGTGATTTTCTGTCTGACATAGGAAGTGACTCTGCTACCAGGTTTACATGTATATTTACATCCATCTCTGTGGAGCTTTGCTCTTTGTTTGGGGTTGTGGCCCTAGAGAGCACATCTGCTAACACAATGTGTTTACCTGGTGTGTAGATCAAGTTGAAATCATAGCGCTGTAGCTTCATCATCAATCTTTGAATGCGTGGAGACATTTCACTTAAGTTTTTCTTGATTATGGCTATCAATGGCTTGTGGTCAGTCTCTGCCACAAATGTTGGCAAACCATAGACATAGGTGTGGAACTTTTCAAATCCAAAAACAAGCCCCAATGTCTCTTTTTCTATTTGGGCGTAGCGAGATTCTGTCTCTGTCATTGCTCTTGAGGCATATGCCACTGGCCTCCAGTGGTCTCCATAAGCCTGCAACAACACCGCGTTTTTCTTTTTGGATCAAAATACGCCAAAACTGGCTCTGTTGTAAGTGTCTTTTTCAGTTGTTGCCACTCGTTTTCCAGTTCTTTATTCCATCTGAACTCGCAGCTATTGTGTAGAAGCTGTCTCAGGTGCACTGTTTTGGCCGCCAGGCTTGGGATGAATTTTCCAATAAAGTTAACCATTCCTAGGATTCTCAACACACCTTTTTTATCTTTAGGACGTGGCATTTCCAGTATAGCTCGTAGTTTTTCCTTGTCCGGCTCGATGCCTTCGGCTGTCAGCCTGTCACCGAGAAAGGTAATGTCACCCACGCCAAACTGACATTTTGCTCTGTTCAGTTTAAGTCCATAACATTTCACTCTTTCCAAAACCTTTGCTAGTCTCTCATTGTGCTGCTCTAGTGTGGATCCCCACAAAATGATGTCGTCCATATAAACTCTGACTCCCTCGATTCCTTCGATCATATGCTCCATGGTCCTGTGGAATATCTCAGGAGCTGAAGAAATTCCAAAAGGCATTCTCAAGAAGCAGTAACGCCCAAATGGCGTGTTGAACGTGCAGTATTTTGTACTGTCCTCATGAAGCTTGAGTTGCCAAAATCCTTGAGACGCATCTAGTTTGCTAAAAAAAATTTGCACCAGCCATTTCACTTGTTATTTCTTCTCTTGTAGGTATCTGGTAATGCTCTCTTTGTATGTTAGCTTTTAAGTCTTTCGGATCCATGCAGACTCTAAGAGCACCGGTTGGTTTTTTAATGCACACCATGGAGTTAACCCATTCAGTAGGTTCTTCAACTTTTCTTATAACTTCCAGTGCCTCCATCCGCTCTAGTTCCTCTTTAAGCTTGTCTTTAAGAGCAGCTGGAACGCGTCGAGGTGCATGAACCACAGGCTGAGCTCCTTCTTTCAGCTTTATCTTGTAGGTGAAGGGTAAGACTCCAAACCCCTCGAATATGTCTGGGTACAGATCCACTATTTCTTTCACACTTTTGGGTTCAGAGCTGTTTATGCTGTATACCCGTCTGACTAGGCCGAGTCTCTCACATGCTTTATCTCCCAACAGAGATTCATGTCCCTCCGGCACAATGATAAACATCAGACTGTGATATTTTCCTTTCACTTTTACCCTGAGCCTGCATTTACCTTTGGTTTTGATTGGTTCTCCATTATATGCTTGGAGTAAACTGTTATTTTGGAATATGTGTGGTTTCGTTTTCATTGCTTTCACATCCAGCTCATTCACCAGATTAGCCTTGGCTCCTGTGTCTAGTTTGAAAGTTACCAAGGCTCCATTCACTGGTAACGTCTCTGTCCATTTTTCCTGCTTCACTGTACTGACTGCAGGTTGGTCCATGGGTGTATCGTGCTGCATTACCATTCCCACAAAAAACGTGTCACTGAGAGCAGGTTCTTCTACTGTGTGTACTCTTTCTTTTTGCTTATTCTTTGAAAAACATTGCTTGGCAAAATGGTTTTGTCCATTGCATTTTTTGCATATTTTACCATAAGCTGGGCATTGTTTCCTTCCATGTTTTGTGCCACATCTTTTGCACAAGAACGTGTCTTTTGATTCTTTCTGTTCTTTTTTTGTACGTGCGCCCTGCCTGCCGTGTATTAACTGCAGCTACAGCTGTGCTTTCCGTGTCTGTTTCCCTCGGCGACCCACTGAAGGTTTTTGCATGTTGTATTGCGAGCTCGCTGGCATGACATACTTTCACAGCACTTGCTAGAGTCAGATCCGCCTCTCTCAGAAGCCTCTCTCTTATCTTTGTATCTTTTATTCCAAATACGATCTGATCTCTTATCATAGATTCTTGCAGCTGTCCAAAATTGCATGTTCTTGCCTTTAACTTGAGGTCGGTCAGAAACGTATCAAAGCTCTCTGAAGGTTGTTGTATACGTGACCGAAAGACGTACCTCTCAAATGTTTCATTCTTTCTGGGCGAACAGTGTTCATCAAACTTTCTCACTACTTCGTCAAACTTTTCTTTCTCTTCTGCAGTTGCGAACACAAACGTGTTATATACTTCCACCGCTTGTGGACCTGCTACGGTAAGAAGCAGTGCAATCTTCCGTGTGTCAGGCTTACTATCTAGGCCGACAGCTTGCAGGTATAGCATAAATCGCTGTTTAAAAGTTCGCCACTCACAGTCCACATTTCCGTTCCAGTTGACGGCATCAGGCGGCTTAACACTGTCCATGATGACCTGCTTTACTGGTTCACTCCTGGTACCATGTCGTGTTTTTTAATAAAACATCAGTAGTAGTGAGCAAGCTTCTTTATTTCAACGTGGCTCACATCCATGCATGTAAACATAACCTGCCGCTGCTTCTACGACACAGTATATATCACAATTTGGTTTAGACAGCCCCCTAGTGGTGAAGGTGAACTAACCCACATAACTCCTATCAACACATCGGGTGGGTTCCTCTGGGAAATTCGGTGAAATTCGGTGAATCTTTCATTCTTTAGAATAGTTTTTCTTTCAATCCAGGTTTCAAATGACAACTGTGAGTCTTTGAACTTTAGAGGGTCACCAGTGAAGAATATAGGTTCTAAAGTTGGAAGATGATCAGCACTTATTGCTTCAGCTAGTATGCCAACTAGAACCAAGTTTGGCTGGGATTCAGTTGCAGCAGCAGCAGCTCGTGTGGCTTGATGGATAAATGGTGGACTTGATGCCTTGAGTGTTTGGCTTGTGGTGGCCCTAGGTTGTACACCGGAATTTTGTTGAGTTTGGTTTATGACTGTAGGAGTATGTAGAACAAATGCAGGGGTTGTACCATTTTGGAGGGGTTGTATTTAGAGCTTGAAAAGGAATGTGTGGTGGGACAGGGATTGCTGGTGTTTCATTCTGTGTTTTAATGCTGTGCAACAAACTCTGACTTTCAGAAATACTTTGAGTTTCCTCATAAACTTTAAATCTCGCCTTTGTAACATTCAATTTTTTTCACCTCTTCCAAGTGTTCAGTCTTTCTGCACTGTTCTTCCATTGCTTGCTGCCTTTCCAAGTTTTCACATTCTAATTTTTGTAGTTCAG
Organism: Pelmatolapia mariae; assembly: GCF_036321145.2. Taxonomy (NCBI): domain Eukaryota; kingdom Metazoa; phylum Chordata; class Actinopteri; order Cichliformes; family Cichlidae; genus Pelmatolapia; species Pelmatolapia mariae. The sequence goes on along the minus strand of NC_086241.1, from coordinate 6,746,120 downwards.
CTGCTTCCCTTTCTTGCTGCTTCAGCCTCTGCTTCCATTCTTTTGATCATTTGTGAGAATGACTGACCTGAACCACTTTTAGACCTTTGTGATTTTGACCTTAGTTTATTACTTTCAAATCCTAAGCACGAGCCAACATCTAGCCATGGCTCTTCAATTCACTCTCTGAAACCTTTTTTCTTAATATTACTAATTATTTGTTACTTAATATTACTAATATTACTCAATCTTGCTTCATATCTCAGTTTTTTTTCCAAAAACAACTGCATATCTGTGTTGAATCTGTCTCTTGAAGTCCTTTACCCTTTTCACTTAGTGTTCTTCCTCTTTCACTTTTGTCTGTCATTCTTTAATTTGCTCAGACTCATTTTAATCCACTTAAGGAAGTGGTACAGCATAATGCTCTTCACGATTATTGTCATCTTGTGTGTCTAGTCACAGTCGCACTATGCTTAGATTTCAAAATACTTCTTGAGATTTGTAATTTAAGCATTACTTTGAGGTTACTGTTACTGTATACTATAGCTGTAATGAGCTTCACTCTAAATACAGATGTATTTTAACTTAAAAGAACTTCACATGTTGTTTGAACTTGAGCAAACGCATAAAACTCTTTCCTAAATTAAAGGCATCACTTTGAAGTACGGAAAGAAATTAAGTAGCCTTTGACAAATGTCCCAAAAGGTTGACTCTGTTCATCTAGCCTTGTTTCATCACTCATCCAACTTACTTCTGTACCCTTAGGTCCCCTCTTTGATTCAGAGATGGTCTTTCCCTTTTCACGTAAATGGCCTCCTTGACTCTGCGCTCACACCAGCGTTCCTCCCTGTCCAGGATGTGCACATTTTCATCCTTGAAAGAGTGTCCACTGGCCTGTAGGTGTAGAAAGACTGCAGTCCTGGCATGACAAGGTAGCTCTTCTATGCTGTGCCATCCGCTTCGCCAGAGGTTGTTTGGTTTCCCCGATGTATAAATCCTGGCAATCCTCCTGGCACTTAACAGTGTACACTATATTACTCTGTTTGTGTTGTGGGACCTGATCCTTGGGGTGGACCAATTTTTGGCACAGCATGTTTTGTGGTTTAAAAGCCACAGAGATGCAGTGTTTAGAAAAATGCGTCTCAACTGTTCAGATACTCCTGACACATATGGGATCACTACAGGTTTTTGCTGAGGCAGCGGTTGTCCTTCTCCCCTGGATCGGCTGGAGATTTCTTTTGGCGCCTTCCCACCTTTGACAAATGTCCAGCTCGGATAACCACATTTAGTCAGGGCCTTCTTGATGTGCTGTTCTTCTGCCTCCCTGGCTGCTGTGTCAGTGGGGATGGTGTTCGCTCTGTGTTGTAGCGTCCTGATGACACCCAGTTTGTGCTCCAGTGGATGATGAGAGTCAAACCTTAAATACTGATCCGTATGCGTAGGTTTCCGGTACACATCAGCTTTTAGATGTCCCCCATTACTGATGGAAATCTCACAGTCTAAGAAGGCTAACCTGCCACTTTTCATATCCTCCCTGGTGAATTTGATGTGTCGGTCCACCGAGTTTATGTGATCTGTGAAATGTGATACGTTCTGAGATTTGACTTTCACCCAGGTGTCATCCACATATGTGAACCAATGACTTGGTAGGATAACAGAGCCCTCTTTTCCACTTCTTCCATGTACAAATTGGACACAATTGGTGAAACTGGGGAACCCATGGCAAACCCATGTTTCAGTCATTGTGCAAATGTACTGTTTATAAGATTGGGGAAACCTGCAGTCAGCTGAGACTGAAGAAGTCACTTGGATGAGTGACGAAACGTTTCTCCCACTGAAAACGTCCAGATGAACAGAATCAACCTTTTGAGAATTACTTACCTAGATGATTGAGCATGCATTAAACAACTTTGACAAATGTGTTATAGAAACTTATTGTGGATCTTTAATCTTTAATAAAACCACTCTTATTCTACTTTTAACACTGTCCTTTGTTAATTTACACATTACCCCAGTTATAACATTGTTGCTGCTGTGCTTGGCTCTGAAAAAAATTACCTTGTGGCCGCCTACCACTTTGGAGGTCCTAGACCGCAGGTGTCAAACTCCAGTCCTCGAGGGCCAGTGTCCTGAAACTTTTCCATGTGTCCCTGCTGCAACACACCTGAATAAAATTTGTAGGTTGTTGTTATTATTATTATTATTATTATTATTGTATTTTCTTAATTAATGATAAAGTCTGTCCCACTACTGTGAAGTATATGTACATTACATGTTGTACAATAAACACCTTTGCTATAAACATGAGATGTTTTAAAATAGAAAAAATCATGTGTATTTTTAGAATATTTTGCCATTATGTAATGACTGTGTTCACTTCTGGGACTGATGTGCTGAAAATCAATTTCCTTCTCTTGTTTGGTTTATATATGAGTAATTTTCCTTCATATTCAGCTACATTATGCTGTCGGGAGTTCAGAGATGCCTCACACGTGTGTGGATTTGCATCCTTTTTCTTTGATGAAGATCACAAAATTTCTTATTATTCAGAACTGCACTCATGGCTCTGCAGGACGTCTCAAGTGTCAATATAATCTTGCATATTTTTCTCGTCACTACATGTAAATGTTAGTGAGTGAGTCATTTATTTTTTAGTTTGTCTCTGTTGAAAATAAATGAATGAATCATTCCTATGAGCAAGACAAGATGTGGCTGGACTTTGACCTTTAGTTAAGTAGAACCAACAAAAAGTCTGAGAACACCAGGAAAGATTTATAGCATTTATTTTGAATTTCATAACACATATTTTTATTATGAATGATTAAAGCTGGATATGTCCAAAATGGCCACCATGGTCACAATATTAGGGCTGTTTCTCCATCACCTGTTCAGCTCTGATGATTCATTAAGAACATCTCCTGATTTCATCTTCATGTTTCCCTCTCACCACATATCCAAACCGATACCATGACCAGCAGCTTTTACAACTGTGGCTCCAGCAAACATCAGCTGATACTAGAAATTAATATCAAATAAATTCTAACAACAGCTGATCAAGCTTCAACGTGCCACTGTTGTTTAGCACGACATCCGATGGTTTCCTCTTTCTGGCGCAAAGTGGGCGATAAACAAACACGAGAGAAAAGCCGATCAGCTGATCATTGATGAGTTTCATGATTGAAATAACAACAGGGGAGAGAGGGAGAGAGAATGGGAGAAGAAGAAACAGCGTTGTAGCATAAAGACACAGAATAAATCCAGCTTTGTGTCTTTTTCCATTCTGGCTGAAGTACAGGACAAATCTGTGTTCCTTTTCAGCTCAACACGAATATTTTCTCTGAATACGAGACGATTCCGTTTTTTACGGGACGGTTGGAAACTCTAATAACTAACCTTATAAATAAAATAAGATAAAACAAGTTCAACCTCAATAATATCATAGCACCCGCCCAGCTGTATATAAACTCCGTCATGCTAGCTAGTACGCAGTACGAATTATTGTAACTGACTGTAAAAAGTCAGCATAACGAAAATAAACTCCACCTAAACTTGGTTTATGTCTGACCCAGATAGACTGCAGGTCATAAGTTCTTACCTGAAGTTCAGTTCCCCTGATACTCGGACCGACACCGGCGGCCGCCTCGGGTCTCTCCTCCTCCTGCCTCACCTTTCTGTTGTTGTGCCAAAAAGTGATTGTCTGCCAAAAAGTGATTTCCTGTTGCACCTGCTAGCCTCCACCACTTGCTAATGTTACTCAATCTGTGAAAGCTCCGCAATAGCCACCACCAAACAATTGAGTTATTTTTACACATCTCCCAGCATCTGGCCAATCCACCACCTTTCAGTGTTTATACCGTTACGAAAAAACAAACAACCAAAAAAAAAACCCATCGGCCCATAAAAACGAAAAATGACCATCGGGCTTACCGGGCATTTGCCCGGTAAGCCCGATGGCCAGTCCAGCTATGCTAATAACCAACTCGCAAAATAAAACAAAATTAAAACAAACCAACAAACATGAAAACACCAGACATTATGATACAGACTTATATTTGCACCGATGTCAAAATTCTATACGTGAAAAGTGAGCGCGAGAGCCCTCGGTGCGCCTGCTTGCTGCTGAAGTCAAAGTAAACTTTATTGTCATCTCCGCTACATACAGTCCAGTATATAGAGAGACGAGACGTCGTGGCTTGCTCCAGTTACAGCAGTGCAAGTAAACAAACAATAAATATAAGAAGAGTAAGAAAATAAATATACACTTTAGGACCAGGGGTAAAGGGATCAATAACAATTTAAAATTTATAATTTACAGTTTGATGATTTAAAGTCTCACACACAACCCGTCGAAAGGGGAGGGGGGCCTGCTTCTTCCAAATAGAGCACATTTCATTCATAATGTTGTAAATCCAAGACCATTGTGTATTCATGATTTGAACCCTGGGTTGTGTGAAATCCCAGAAATACACCTTAGACAAAGTGAATCTGTGAACTAAGGTGTAGGTCTATTAGGTTATGTTGTGGTGATCCTCGGGTTGGGGGATTTGTGTTCATACTGGAGTGCAAAATTAAAACCAATGGAAGATGGACAAGAAAGGTTCAAAGCCATCAGGTGCTCAGTTTAGGAAAAATAGAAAAGAAGAGGAGGAGAAATGAGCAAAAGATACAGATAAGCAGATGTGTCATTGGATAATGGCAGATCATGTATCCTGAAACAATCAGAATCAGAATACTTTATTAATCCCTAAGGAATTTATGTGGATTACAGTTGCTCCAAAAAGAAATGGTAAAAATAGTAACAGAGTAACTAATAGTAATAGTAACTAAACTCCAAACAATACATTATGTTATAGATTTTAATATTAATTAGTCAGTGTCAATTGTTCATTTGTCCTGTTCTCATTGTATGACGAATTATGATGGCTGTTTGGTAGCCGTTTGCATCCAATGCATACTCTGTCTCTCTCTTCATATGTGTGTTTGTTTCTCTGGTGAAATTCAGTATGTTAATGTACAATCCTTAATATGTTTTATGTGTGTGTGTGGGGGGAGTGTTCACCCAGGGCGCCAAACAGGCTAGGACCGCCACTGTTAACAACATTATGGAAGTAATTAGAAGCAAAGGTATGAGAAAGGAGACCTCTTGAACAAGAATCGGCGTGATCAGAACTACTAATAATGAAAGAAAGAATCGTTGGGAAATCATTATTTGAGGAAAATGTTCACATTTTATCCTGACCACAGTCCCACGATACAACATCTACGAGTTGAGCCATTATTTTGTGTTTGTTTTTGTTTTTTCTATTTGAATGTCTGTGCTCATGTGTTTGTAAGATACACTGAGCGAGAGAGTGGGCAGGCGCAAACTGTGTCCGCACAGCTCTTTAGCTCTCCCAGCTAAGCAGGACTCTTATCTACTTTTACCTCAAAGCCCTTTTGGGCAAAATCTGTCACAAGGTCTTGGGTTTATCGGGTGGTAGGGAGGGAACTCTACATGAACAGAGATGGAGGGGAGTTGACCTTTTGAGAATGATATCTATATCTATATATATTTTACTTTTTATGAGCGTGTTCTCCAGTTGAAGAAGATTTGGAGGAGATTAAGCTGTCGCTTAACTCGTTGTCAACAGACGTCGAAAGAATAGTTAAGCAACAAGGAATGTTAATGACTTTAATGGCCCAAATCAAAGAATTAAAAAGCTTGATTAAGGAAAAGGATAAAACAATTCAGCTCTTAGAAAGGAGAGTGGAGGATTTAGAACAGCATGCACGACTGGAGGACGTGATTATTACCGGTTTGGAAACCAAACACAGGAGCTACACAAGAGTTACTGAGACTGGGAGTGGTGTGAGGTCTGGCGGAGATGAGCCCAGGGTGGAGGAGCAACAAACATTAGAGCGTCAGGTAGTGGAGTTTTTTTTTTTTCGAGTAAAAAACTTCCCCTGCATAGCAACAGCATCCCGGCGTGTTATACCCTCCCCAGAAAGAATGCCAGGGCACCTCCAGCAATAGTAGTAAAATTTGTGAATCGAAAACACAAAATTGAGCTACTGAGGCAGTCCAGACAACTGAAAGGGAGTGGAGTATATGTGAATGAACATCTCACAAAAAAGAACGCCGATATTGCCAGACAAGCCCGTATCATGCGTAAAGAAAAGAAAATCCAAACAACATGGACGAGAAATTGCAAAGTGATGATAAAGCTCAACGGAACACCAGAAGAAGCCAAGGTTGTAATGATCAGGGATCTTCATGATTTGGACAACTATGGGGGATGATTACACTGTTGTGGTCGGACGGCAGAAGGTCTGTTATGATGTGTTTGCTAACAACTAGCCGAACTTATTCAATGAAAGACACTATTTCCGACTGTCGGAGGGGGGAAATGGCACGGTATGAGACAGTAGACTGGAAGAGTATTACTGTGAAGCTGCAGGTGGATATGGAACTGGGATCGACGGTGTCACCATTATGCGCGGAGACGAGATATAGATCTGAGCCGCAGTTATTTATGGATCAGAGAGAACTGTATAGCTATGAGTGGTTTCTCAAAATATGTTGTGAAATACTTGGGTATGTCATAAGGATAACAGACATTTAAAGAATACTCAATTACAATGACTGAAGATCCGTATTATAAATAACATGATTTTGAAAATAATATTGATCCAAAAAGGAATATGCTTAATGCAATTAATGTTACATGCGAGTATTATACTGAGAATCAATTTAGGGATAATGTTGACATAGGCAATACATTTTCATTAATTCATTTCAACTGTAGAAGCCTCTATAAAAGCTTTGTTCTGATCAATGATTTTTTTGAATACTCTGAAAGGCAAGTTTAAAGTGATAGCACTATCGGAAACATGGATAGATGAGGACAGGGGTTGGGATTTTCACATTGATGGGTATGAATTATATCATATAAATAGATCTAATAAGAAGGCAGGAGGTGTGGCACTTTTTTTTGATGGTGATTTGAAATGTAAACAGGTTGAATATATGTCTGTGGCTATTGATGATTTAATGGAGTGTGTGACAGTAGAAATAGAAATGGAAAGAAAGAGTAATATAATTGTTACTTGTATGTATAGGAGGCCTGGGACATTGATAGAAACATTCACAGATGTAGTAGAAGATTTACTGAGCAAGGTAAAGGGAAATAAGACATTCTGTATTTGCGGTGATTATAATATTGATTTTTTTAAAAATGTCCAATCATAAGGCATCATCAGATTCTTTTGAGTTATTATTTGGAAGAGGGTTCTACCCTCTGATTACTAAACCTAGTAGAATAACTGAAAAGTCAGCTACTTTAATTGATCATATATTCATTAGTTGCTTGGAAAGCAACATTATAAGTGGTCTTGTCATAAATGACATAAGTGATCATTTACCTGTTTTTGTTTTTACCTACATTTACCTACTTTAATGAAAAAAGTGATACGAATGAAGTGGTAAATGAATTTAATTCTTTTTTTGTAAATATTGGGCCTAACCTGGCAAACTTAATTAGAAAACAGGATGATTCAGAATAGAATGACGAATGGAAAGGAGATAGACTGTACCACTCCTCTATGTTTTTAGGGGAAATCACTGAAAAGGAAATCATAGCTATTGTAGCAAAATCTAAAAACAAGACATCCACTGACTGTGATGGGTTAGACATGGTCATCGTAAAAAAGACCTTGGATTGTATAATCAAACCTCTCTGTTATATTTTTAATCTCTCATTTTATACGGGTGTATTTCCTGACCGAATGAAAGTGGCAAAAGTTATCCCTCTTTATAAATCAGGAGACAGACATAGTTTTAATAATTATAGACCAGTATCATTGCTATCACAGTTTTCTAAAGTGCTTGAAAAACTCTTTGCACAAAGATTTGATAGTTTCATTGAAAAACATCAACTGTTAAGAGAAAGTCAGTACGGATTTCGACGGAACAGATCAACAGCAATAGCATTAATGAATACTATTGAAGACATTTCATCAGCAACACATAATAATAAATATACTATAGGGGTATTCATTGATTTAAAAAAAGCTTTTGACACTCTGCAACACTCCATCTTGATTTCTAAGTTAAGTACTTAAGGTGTGAGAGGAATAGTATTGAATTGGTTAAGCACTTATTTAGATAATAGGTTTCAGTGTGTGCAGTGTTTAGGCAATTCATCTGATAGAATGAAAATAGAATGTGGGGTCCCTCAAGGTTCTGTTTTAGGACCAAAACTTTTTAATTTATATATAAACGACATTTGTGATGTGTCAAAAATGTTAAATTTTGTTTTGTTTGCAGACGATACAAATTTTTATTGTTCCAGAGAAAACTTGAAAGAATTGGTTAAAATTATGGTTTTTGAAATGAAAAAAAAAAAAATGGTTTGATGTAAATAAGTTATCGCTGAATTTGGAAAAAACAAAGTTTATGATATTCGGAAATCGTGTAAATCGTGTTCAGAAAATGGGGACGGCAGAAGGAAGTTTTATTTTAAGCATTGGTTTGCTCGAACCACACAAAGGCAAATGTGTCCAACAGTCATAGTCATAAGAAACTGGAATTCTCTCAATGATCATCTTAAGTGTTGTACAAATGTTTCTCAATTTAAAATCTGCTATAAGAATAAAATGATAAATCAATATGAAGAAGTTGAAAATAACAGAATTTAATTGTAGAAAAATTATCCTTTTAGTTTGATATTTAGTGGTATTGCTCATTGTTGAGTATATTGTTCTGTTTGGTTTGTTTTGTTATGTGCAGAATATTGTCAGAGTGTAATTTTGGTTGCCTATTTGTATTATCAAAGCTAGGGGGCAGGTGTTAATAAGAATTTATTCTTCTTCCTGCTTCTTTTCATGCATGGAAACAGTGTTACTTTAATTGAAAAGAAGGTTGTGTATGGGAAATGAATTATTGCTGTACCATGTGTGAAATAAATAAATAAATAAATACTGCAGCCAGACACCAGGGGTCGAGAAACACTTGAGATCGTTTTTTGGGCGCTATTAGGTCCATGTGATTCACGGGAATTAATTTTTTTATTAATTTTTTTTATTATCAACATACAAACAAAATGCACCGTGTATTATGCATTTAGAAAGTACAAGTAAGAAACATTATAAAAAGACAATATAACAACGGGGCCATAAAAAAAAATAAAAAATTCAATAAATCAAAATCTTCCAAAAAAGATGGAAGATTTTGCAGCCTTTTTCTTTTTAATCAAAGTCAAGGATTTAACAAACAGATTTAAGTCGTTTTCCAGTGAACTAAGGTTGGTTTAATCTTTAAAAAAAAAAAACCCGACATTTATGTACATACTGTTTATTATTAAAGATTATTAAAACATTAACACCATAACTGTCTTTCTTTTCTTTTTTTTCTTTTTTTCTTTTTTTTTTCTTTTTTATTAAACCTGTCCCGTTTGGTTCTTTTGCCATCAGAATTATTGTCTAAAGGCGAAGAAAGATGCCCAACGGATTTACTTTACCAAATGGACCATCCCAGCCTTGCCGTAATGGTCCATTTGATTTACCTTTTATTGTTTATTTTATTTTATTTATTTTTTTTACTTGCTAGATACGGGACAGGGGAAAAGAAAAGGGAGAAAGAAAGAGGGGGGAAAAAAACAGCGGAGAAGAGGGATGGGGATAAAGGGCAAAAAACAAAAACCAACAAAATAAGCAGACAAAAAATACATATATCGATCACCTGGATCACCTGTTGAGAAAGAAAAAAGAAAACAAGCAGAAGAAAACGAGAGTAATAGAATAAACAACATCACAATGATATATGGGAATATAACACTAAATACTTAATATTAAACATTATTGTGCAGCACGTGAGATCGACAGCGCACAGTGTGCTTTGAGGTAGGAGCCAAAAAGGGTGTAGTTTGTGTGTGTTATCACCTGTGTGTACACCTGTGAGCATGAGCGCGCTTGTATTTAAAAGGTTCCTTAATGTAATGATCTGCTAGAGGGTGTGGGGGGCCACTGCCCCGTCCTCCAGGGCATGAAGCAGGTATGGAGGAGATCAAAACTCCAGACATCCAGAGGCCCCCAGAACACAAGAGACCAAGGAAGACCAACAGAGGGGCAGCCGCGCCACTGTCCCAGAAAGAGCTGAGGAGAGTCCCAGATGAGGGATCACTCAGCAGCCGCGGAGCAGAAGCCAGGGGGGGTTGTAGTGACGTGCCCGTGAGCTCCGTCATAACTGTCTTTCTGATTCACGGGAAATCAGCGCTCCGTTCTTATTTTATTCTTTTTGGGGCGTGGCTTGTTCCTTATAAATAGGCGCTATCGATTCACCCGGTTGCTTCCTGCAACAATGAGCTCTGGGTGAGTTATGTTTTCTTTACTACGACATTCGATTTAGTTTAGAACTATATTATTAGCCACCGACCTTTTTTTCTCTTTAATATACGTTTCTTTGTTGTTCTAACCAAATTTCACCTTGTGGGACAATTAAAGGTTTATTCTATTCTTATGTTACATTAGGTACATTTAAGGGACTTCTTCAAGATTATTGTCGTGTTGCTTTACATTAAATACATTTAATCTTACCGTTTTCGAAAAGTGAAGGGGGAAGTTTGTGTTTTTATGAAGGTTTGTAATCTGTATGTATCTGTTTTGGAAGTATCCTCGCGACCTAGCGTTATTGTCATTAGAACCGTTAAGGCATTTAAAGTCGACCGACAGCGTGCGATGCGTCACACATTGTGTCAGCCGCGGAGAAGAACAAAGTTTTAACATACAAAGTGTTGAAAACAGTGACAAGTCTCAACTGCAAACACTGTCCTTGTGTTTTATTTTTTAGTTTTGTTTTTTGGTGATTTCTTTTCTTTCTTACTTTTTTCCGCGCTTCTCCTGGTGATTCCTGGTGAACTTCCCTTTTTGCTCTCGGCATACTTGTCAACCAATCATATACCGGAAATGTAGCTGTAGAAACAGACTGCAGCATTGCTTTTTTGTTGGGTTTTTTTTGTTTTGGTTTTTTTTTATATAGTACAAGTTACTGCCAAAACAGAGAACGATGGACGCAGTCCTAACAATACTTAACATAAAAACTAGTGCTGTCAATAGATTAAAAAAAACAACAACTAATTAATCTCACAATTTTCTGTAATTAATCGCAATTACTTGATCAATAGCCTGGTTGCCATTACATTTTTTCAACTTTATATTTAAGCTTGTAACTGACATTTATGCAATATAATGAAGTAAATGCAGAATAAACACAAAGAATGTATGCTTACATTCAAAGAGAATTTGAATATTTTTCTTCAGTCTTTGAACACAGGTTCTCTCCTGTGAAATACAACTTTTAAAAAAAATATATATTAATAGGTAAGTATACACTAATATATAATATATATTAGTGCTGTCAAACAATTATAATGTTTAATCAGATTCATCACAGGGTACTGTGGATTAATTTTGATTATTCACAATTAAATATCATTCATTCATTTTTATTCTATATTAATCACATTTCATTTTGCATGAGGCAACAGACTCGAGAAAAAAGGGAAAATATACGCACGTAACATGTTTATTGAACATCTTGAACATTCATGTTAACAAAAACTCTGTAAACATTTATGGTACTCCTCACAACCATAGAACCGAGTATCCAGTGAATATTTCTGCTTTTACCTGCACTCTTGATATTATTTATTTATTTTTGACAAAGACAAATGTTATAGTTCTGAGTTCTATTTCATTGTCGGTTCAACACTTATCCAGAAACGGGACTGCGGCATCATCAAGAAACCCTGAAAAGAAGAGACTGTCAGGGACCCAGATGGAGAAAATAACAGTGGAAGAAGGCAACAGCAGGTTGTGCTGGTTACTCTTAACACTCTTATCACGTTTAACTTGCATTAAACAGTGTTATCGTTGTTTAACAGCAAACAAGGTCTATCTGCTACATTTTCCATTTAGGCTAATACGTGAGGCCCTGCTTTAGAGCTTTAGAATTTAATTTTTTTTCACAATAGACGCATTAAAATAAAATTATTTATTTAAATATTATAGTTTTATCTTTGTAAAGTCAGCTGCTGTGGATAAGTAGACTTATCAATTTTTGTGACTGGTCAAATGTTATCAGTGTTACCCCTTCTTCTGAGTATGGAACAGAAACTCGAGTGAAGTAATAACTAGCTTTGTGTGACTGTTTATACTAACTGCAAATGTGTGAATCTGCGTAATGAACAGCCCCATTTATGTTGAGTTTGCTTCATAATAACATGCCCTAGATTTACATTTCTACTTAGATAAGATAAAACTGCACTTCAGGACAATACAAAGGTAAACGTACAGTTTGAAAGCAGCATAGCTGCTGCAGACAAATCAGCAATGATATAAGAGGAAAAGCCCTGTATAGTAGTTTCATATTAATATTATTTCGTATTAAGGTCTCTTGCATGCACAGGCACTGACTGTGCAAGAACTTTAAACATCTTAATCTATAAGACTGGAAAACCCAGCCACATAGGGGACAGAAGCCAATGTATTCCTAGTGCCAGTCCAAAGCTTGGATAAATGAAGAAAGTCATGTAAATAAAGGCATTTGGGGTAAAACTTTTACCAAATCAAACATGCAGATCATAAAGAATGAGATTTCCATACCAGATTGGTTTGGGCCCAGCTTATTAACAACCTCCTCTGGTGTTGCTGAAACAATAGGGTGCCGGTGAAAACTGTGCTACTGTTGGCTGAAGACAAAGGAAGAGGAGGAGCAAAGTGTGTTAGGAGGCAGCAAGAGTTTGGGGGTGACAGTAGAGACTTTAAATGTTGAAAGTCCACAGGTTTGGGAGTAATCTTGAAGCGTATGTTAATATTGTGGTGGAGGTGAAGAGTGTGTCAGACAGGCTCATGAATTTGAAGCTAGACAAAGGTATGATGCTGAAGATAGAAAGATAATAAGGGTATTCTAACATCCAGAGGGCTCCACCAAGTCTTTACGGCTGATTGAGTTCTGAAGCTCTCTGAAATATGGATTTGAATAGCTTAGTTCAACCAATGGACTGGTATACTTTCCATGTCAGGTAGTACAATCAGTGTAGAACTCAGAAAATAACTTATTATTAAATTCTTTATTTCTTGTCAGTACCAAACCCAAAAGTTAACACAGGTGTCCACGTAAAACTGAAAATTGTTGCAAATGTCATATGGTGCAACTTCAAGAAATGTGAATTTATGAAATAATGTTATTAAAAGCTTTATATTAGTATTAGAATTATTATAATGCATGGTTGTTATTTTTACTGAATGTGTGTGTTATAATATCCTGAGCTTGACTGCTATATTTTCCTATAGTCTAACAAGCCCCCTTTCTAATGAAATGATACAACCATGGAAAATGTATCATCTTACAAACGATGTTACTACTTTGAAATGGTACCAAATAGTAGGAATTACAGCAACGTATGAATTTTAGAAATCGATACCCAATTATTATTTTTGTTGTTGATTGTGAAGACCAATATATAATTTCCTTAAGCATTGAAATTCTAACTGTAATTATTTAAGCAGTCTTACTTAAATGACTACTATCATATAGATGAGAAAGAGACTGTTGGATGAAATATGTCAACAGAGACAAAAGGAGTGTCACGGCTGCCGAGGTGAGCCACGTGGTGTTGGAGGAAAAGGACCCAAAATGCAGGCAGCAGACTGATGAAGTGTGTGACGTTTATTTACAAAGTGGCAGTGGCAGAAACAGGTAACGAAGCACAAGAAACTACTGACGCAAACCTAAACTGGGAAAAACTAAAGAGCAAACTTAAAATCCTCAGGAAACGGGGTGAAAGGCAGAGAGCCGCAGACTAACGAACAGGACACCATGAAACGCAGACGAACCGACAACAAGCAGGAGAACACACAGGGCTTAAATACACACAGCAGTAATCAGGGGATGCGAGACAGGAGGGCAACACCAGGGAGAAATCAGGGCTAACGAGACAGAGGGAGCGAAGCTGGACGCACAGACATTAGACAGGAACATGAACCTCCAAAGTAAAACAGGAAACAATACACACTATACTAGGACACGGACTCAACAGAGTGAGACAGACTAGACACTGAACTAAACCTGCAATAACAAAATACAACCCGAACATTAATCCTAATACAGAAACACACCAGAATAACAGAAACACAGATTCATAATAAAAATCAAAGCACCAGAGAGACATAAAGAACAATCCATCATTCGAAAATAAACCAAAACATAAGGAACTCAAAATGCTGGGTCGAACCGACCCAGAACCGTGACAAGGAGAGTGTTGCAGTGCACTTCACATTAAGTGAATACTCAATACTTTCAACAGAAAAATATTTGCTGTATTTAGTGACTTCTTGCTCACTAATTTATTGCATTCTGTGCAGACATAAAATAAAGGCATATTCTTACTCTAAAGTAGAGAAAAACTATAAGGAAAATTATATCCATTGATTGCAGTTAATCTATTTGTTAACAGTTCTCATGGAAAATGAGTCTGGAAAGACCAAGATATTATAACATCAATGTTTGTTTTTAAAAACATTTATTCCCTTATCTCAGCTGTACAGAGAAAATTTGCATTACACTCAGAGCTTTTGACTTCTTTTTTGCCACAGTTGCAGCAATCCAGGCATGGAACAGAATCAGCCAGAGGTACTCGATGCAGTTGATGCAGACATTGTAGTAATTTAGAAAATTTAGAAAAAACACTTTCTAAATTTTGGATCTTTAATCCTAATGCAGGAGCTCATGAAATGGTTCATGAAAGTTGATCAGCTGCATGAAAATCAAAAAGAAGGTATGGCCACACATATTATGAAGCCTTGATTTCAGTGGCGTGAATGTTAGTCTTTCATTTCAGAGTCAAAAGGGAACTCTAACAAAGTTAAGTGATGCCATGGAAATTGACTATAGTCTAGAAAAACCATCAAGCAACTTGCGCCTTGTTTGTCTTTACCAGTGAAGGAAAATGCTCAACTGGCCAACATCTGTGCTGCTCTGGAAGAGGAGGTAATATAAAAATATAATGTATGTTTTATAAGTTGCTGTGTGTGTGTGTGTGTGTGTGTGTGTGTGTGTGTGTGTGTGTGTGTGTGTGTGTGTGTGTGTGTGTGTGTGTGTGTGTGTGTGTGGTTTTTTGGTTTTTGTTTGTTTTTTTGGAAAGCCTAAACTACCATTCATAGATATATTGTATTCTTTAGGGATTCATTTTGTTAATTAATATTCAGCAGATGATCAGTTATGGACAACTATCTGATATTATCATTATTCTTTATTTCATTGTGGAGAGTGGTTCTGACACTTACTAGTCCTCGACCTAAAATAGAATTTTTTAAAATTAAACTTTCAAATGTTCTAGAAATTACCTTTCTTTCATAGCCAGTTTTGAGGACAGACTTTCATTGGGGCCACATAACTTTAACAACTGTATGTACTACTATCTATTAGTACTGCCATCTATTGGTTATCTGCTTTTTCAAGTTCGGGCAATTTTAAATTGGACTTAAATTTTAAATTAACTTAAACAAAACAATTGTGACTGTCACATTTAGTTTTTAATATAATAACATAATGCTGATTGTAATATCATAGTGAAATGTGTTGTATTTAATTTGTACTATAATGCTACTGATATGTTAGAAAAATGTCTATGTGGTCTTTCAATAGAGCATCATTTGTAACTGCAATGTTTTCTAAACTATGACTAAAATGTAATGCTAGCATTATATAAAGTGCCTGTGGGACCCCAAAAACAGGCCAGGGCTCGCACTGATTGGTTAAACTAGGAACAAAGTAGTAACCAATAAGAAGGTAGACCCAATACTTGTCCAGGTTAGGTGTTAAGGAACCATGATACTAATAAGAAGTGGGCTACTGGAACAAGGAATATATGGACAAGGACTGATAATATGAAATTGATCCATGACTACTATGCCAGCCCACTCAGTGAAAATGGATAATCTGCAACACATGTAAAGAACCTTTTGGTTCACTTTGTTAACATCAGCAACCCTAGAAAAAACATGAGTACAGGATTAAGGACACAGGAAAGACTCATTGAGGAAACCCCTGGGGAGAAGAGAAAAACTGCCAAAAAAGGCTTACAGCCCTTATTGTCTTACAGATTGTCCAGCATCAGTTAAATATTTTAACCAGGGCAGCCAAGATTGTGGAGATTCTTACTAATGTGGAGCTTCCAAAGTGGAAGCGGTGGCAGCAATTGGCCTGCATTGGAATTCAACTTCACACTCTGCACCTGAAGAACCTGGAGAAACAGTTAAAAATTTATTAAAACATTTTTTAAACCAGCTTTTCACTTTTTATTTTGACAAAAAAAAACTTTGCATAAGAGAACCTTTATTGCTGCAACAGCTTTTTACACCTAATACATCTGTTTTCAGATTTACGACTGTCGCTAAGGTGCTGCTAGGAATATATAAACAGCTGCTGAAACAGCAAGACTGGAACGTATTCAGCCTCCATGCTTCAATGCCCAAAATGGAGAATTTTGCACTGACCTTGTTTAGGAAGCTTGTCACAAAGTGAGACATCACATCAGAACTCTTATTTACTCTATATGTAGAGATGGACATGCAAACATTCTTTATACTAACATGTTATTTTGTTATCTTACATTGCAGAGCTCTGGTTGTCGAGAAACAGCCTGTCATGCAAAATTACTCACAGCGGCCTCTGATACTGAAGGTTGGGGTACAGTTCAGTATGACAGTGAGGTAGGTCTGCACTGAACAAACTTAATAAAAAAGTAGCACAGAATTTACATCCGTGTAAACCCACGTGGGCTGTCTCTGTTATCTTTCTAAGAAACTAGGCTGTTTTTGTTTTGTTTTTTCAAATTTATTAGTCTATTTTTGATGTCAGCCCCCACAGAGACAGAAAGTGATCTAAATTGAAAGCCTTTATTGTCATTATACACAGTATAATGAGATTTAAAAAAGCTCTATAAAAGTGCACTTGTGCTTAGCACATTATAAAAAACTATACAATAATATAAATATACACATAATATGAATACATAATATAAATACACAGTTCAGGATATTTCAGTGCACATCACTTTTGTGCAAGTTTGAGTTAAGTGTAGTGATAGCTTTGGAGAAGAAGCTGTCCCTGAGTGTGCTTGTCCTGGCCCGTATGGATCTGAAGCACCTGCCAGAGGGCAGTAGGTTTAAAAGATGGTACCCGGGGTGTGTAATGTCTTTCAAGATGTTTCTGGCCCTGCTGAGACAACCGGAGTTATAGATGGCAGACAAGGAGGGCAGGGGGAAGCCGATGATTTTTTTTTTTTTTTTTTTTGTGCTGTGTTTACCATAGGGCTGGTTATTGTCAGTGATTTCGAGAATCGATTCCCAATCACAAGGTCCCAATTCGATTTGATCCATGATTTGAATCGGGGAAATTTTGCCTCAGACAGTCAGAAATATTATCATTCTGATCACTTATCACTACATATCCATATTTTTATATCTATAGAAAGAAAGCTGACACTTGCGAGACTTTATCAAAGGTGTAAGCATCACAGATGCCTTTGTGTCCAAATAACGGAGCATAAAACACAGAAAAATATGAAGGAGATTTTCTGGCCTGACTTTTTATAGCAGATAACGTTAAAAATATTGTGCAGTAGAACAAAAACTGAAGAAAACCATGAATCAACATATGAACATTACCTGATGCTGATGAAGTGAAGAGCAAAGTTACAGAGATTTAATTAGAGACAAATGCTAAGCATTTTGCAATTTGGCATAATTTTTACTCCGAATCTGTGAGGTGTCGGCTTTCAGCCCAACAGTGTGTCCGTGTCCGTGACGTCGGATGAGAAAGGCGATGGGTCACTAATTCTGATGCATTGGCGAGCCCGCTCTTTGTGTTTACGTCTTTGAGTGGAATCCGTTTACCTGCTGTCATTAACTGTTTTAGCTGTTTGGTGGTTTTTGAAATAGTTTTGTGAGGTATAACCTGAGATTCTGGCGTTTCGGGCAAAATACATTTATATTTAAAAATCGATTCAGGATTTTAATGAATCGATATCACGTAATCCAAGCTAGAATCAATTTTAATCGATAATCAAAACCCACCCCTAGTTTACCGCCCTCTGCAGTTTCTTCCTGTCTGCCTCCATGCAGCTGGCGTGCCACACTGTCACTGCATAGGTCAGCAGGCTCTCAATGGTGGATCTGTAGAAGGTCACCAGCAGTGGGGTGTTTAGTTGCTCCTTCCTGAGCACCCTTAGGAAGTGTAGCCACTGCTGAGCCTTCTTGACTAGTGCCATGGTGTTAACTGACCAGGAGAGGTCTGCAGAGATGTGGAGATGAGGATTCCACCTGCTCTACACATTCTCTGTTGATGTGCAGGGGGGGAGGTGCAGTTCTGTTCCGTTAAGTGCCAGGTTGTTTAATGTCAAAAATTCAACAAACTTTTGTTGAAAGTCACATTCAACAAAAGACTCCTGCAAAATGATCTGCCAGTCACTGACTGAAGAAGAGAGATAATTTTAAAAAAAAGCATGTTGCGAGACTCAGATCCTTCTGATCTAGCTATTAGATTTTAACCACATTGAAAGAGTTGCCCTGTCTTGCTTTGATGAGATTATGTTTGATGATCCATACGTATACTAAATCTTCACAAATAAGAATTTGATAAATAGAACAAGTGAGGTTTTTTTGGATTCTACTTCTAGTATGCATGAAATCAAGGACCATTCTTGGTTGCTAAGAACTAACTACATCCATAGCCAAATACCTTCAGAAGGTTTCAGTTTCTGAGAAGTGGTTGAACAGTAGGAAAGATCCAAGCCATCAATACATATGCCCTCCCAGCCTTAGCAGTTAAGCAAGATGTAAGTTGTTTTGTCTTAACATTCAAAATTAAACAGTTTAGATAATAAACGTGTCATGGTCCTGGGTCGGTGACCCAGTGTTTTATGATTATTATTATTATGATTATTATTATTTTCTCATGTTCTAGTTTTATTCTGATTTTGTATTCTGTTAATCTGTCTGGAAACTTCCTGTTTTATTTTGTAGATCCATATGTGACTTCACTGTGTTCAGCTTGCATTTCCCTGTCATCATGTGAATTAGGATCAGCTGTGCTTCCCTCCTATGTGTCATTTCCTAATTACCTTGTGTGTGTATATATAGTGGGTGTCAGTCTGTGCTCAGTGTGGGTTTGTCTGCATTACTGGTGTTGTCTGTGTAAGTTGGTGTTCTGTGGTTCTCTCTGCGTCTCATCTTGTGTGTCAGCCTGTATGTCATGTTTTCAGGTTTTATCATTAGTTTTCCCAGTCTAGGTTTTGATAGCTTTTCGTTCCTCATTTTCTGTTATTGCCACTTTGTAAATAAACGATCACTCGCATCACAGCCTTGGTCTGCATTTTGGGTCCTTTTCTCCACAAACACCACACGGCTTGCCCCAGCAGCCGTGACAAAACGACACTGAAGACCGATAACCATATGGTAACAAGAGGTCAGATTTAATATCATCAAAACAGGATAACTTTTAGCCTCTTAGCTGCTGGGAGGAGGCTAAGGCTGGAAAATGAAGAAGCGTTTCAGAGTGGGGACAGACAGTTTCAAAGTGTTCCGGATTAGGAGGAGGCAATCTTAGAAAGCCTGGTGTCGGTATACATGGGTGGAGATGCAGGCTCTGTCTGGTGCCCACATAGCACGATATGGGTAACAATGCGGTGGCAGAAACTGAAAGCCTGAGAAACATATACAACATAACTAATCACAAAGAAAACTAAATAAGTGTGTCTTTAACATGTCTTAATTTTGGTTTTCCTAAGGCAATAACCATATAGAGACCAACCAGGAAAAACTGGTTTTATATTCTATATAGAATATAAAACCCCCCAAATGTCAGAATACTATAAATGCATGAAAATCAAAAGATAAATACAAAACTCGGGCAAAAAACTCGGGGTCCATGACACAATGGTTCAAACATGTTGGTGGGCTTGAACTAGGGACATATTGTGGTTAACACCTTAAACCCCTATGCTGGCATGTACAGGCTGTAATATTTTAACAGCCCTTTTTTAAATCTTTATTCACAACATATTTCATAGTTTGTCTTTACTTTTTTTAGGTTCCTGGTAAATATACCTGAAATCCGGCTCAAAGTCAAACCTGTCTTTGACAAGTATGTAAATGAAAACCTGGTCTGAACCAGCTATGTACATATTATTATGAATAGAATATTTCAGCTATGTTTACTTAAAACCCTTAAAAAATCATTATTTGTCCTTTTTTCTCTAAAATAAGGGATGTTGAAGAAGCAAAAACAGTAAAAGGGTAAGTAAAGAGAAACCTGAAATATAAACTTAGAAACATTTCCATTTCCATAAATGGGTAATGACTGTTTGTTGTAGGTTCCGTCTCTTTGATTTCAACAAGGATGTAATGAAGCCGTTTGAGGACACAGACGGAGGCTTGATGGTGGAATTTGGGCAAATGGTATGAAAATCCTCAAAACTAACAGAGATTCACCTGTTATATTGTATGTTCTCTTATACATTACAGTATCTCAAAAAAAATTTTGTTTGTTTTATTTAGTCTCTCAAGGAAACAAAATCAAGAATTAAAGGATCTTCTGAGGTAAGAGATGTTTATGATTAATTTAATAAGTCCTTGCCACTGATCTCATAAAAAAATTGTTTATTGAAGGGCAAATGTATTCAGGCATTTGCCCTTGTTTATCACTGGTGAAGTAACATCTGAAACACTCCTGTCTTTGTCTGATCAGTCAACCCTGATTAATTTCTGTAACAGATTAATAAATCTGGCTTCTAAAGCATAATTTATGGTCCTCCAAATCTTCATCTGTGTACAAATTTTCATTTGGATGGGGTGGAGAGAGGTTTTCACCCACAACAGATGTGCTCCTGTGCAATGCTCCAAAATCCTAACTGGGCATCGGTGGAAGTAGATAATATAAGTGTCTTCCGAATGCTAATTGGTTGACAACTGGGATTGAATGGGGAAGGGATAGACAGTGTAGTTCAACGGGAATGCGAGAAGCGTGAAAAAACACCCATAAACAAAAAATTGCAACATGAAAAATAGTGCAATGTTTTTTGGATGTTTTTGAATAGAGCAATAGACTTTGCTCTATTCTGCAGCTGGCTGATTCATCTTCATCACATGCTCCAGCAGCTGTGTTGCAAAGCAGGTTGATCTAAGGGTGGGTAACTATAATTGGAGGAATTAAAACAAAACAAAACATTAGTCTAGCATTTAAAAAAACACCCCCCCCCCCAAAAAAAAAAAAACACAAACAAAAAAAACAACAAAACAAAGCTTTTATACAAAGAAAAATGACAAAGGCACCGAGGAGGCCAGTGGAGGTGGACGAGTTGTCTGCTGGTGCTGCTGCAGCAGAGACAGGGCATGGGATAGTCATGAAGTCAGGTTGGTGAATCTGAGGGTCTCAGTACTTCTAAATTGCTTGTTACAAGTTAGGGCTGGCATCTGAGTAGAAGATTCACACATTTAACTCTTTCACATGTCCATTGATTGATTACAAGAAGGCCTATGACTCGATGCCCCAGACCTGGATCCTGGAATCCCTAGAACTATACAAGATCAACAGGACCCTAAGAGCCTTCATCAGGAACTCAATGGGGATGTGGCGTACAACACTAGAGATCAACTTCAAGCCCATAGCACAAGTCACCATCAAGTGCGGGATCTATCAAGGAGATGCTCTGTCCCCACTGCTGTTCTGCATAGGCCTGAACCCCCTCAGTGAGATCATTGACATAACTGGCTACGGATACCGACTACTGAATGGAGCAGTTGTCAGCCACCTCCTGTACATGGATAACATCAAGCTGTATGTCAAGAGTGAACGAGACATTGATTCACTGATCCACACCACCAAGCAATGATATCGGAATGTCATTCGGACTGGAGAAGTGTAGTCGGATGATAACAAAGAGAGGGAAGGTAGTCAGAACTGAGGGGATCGAACTACCAGAAGGCAACATTGCAGACATAGAGGACAGTTACAAGTACCTGGGGATCCCACAGGCAAGTGGGAACCATGAAGAGGCCGCTAGGAAAGCTGCAACCACCAAGTACCTGCAGAGGGTCAGGCAAGTCCTGAGGAGTCAGCTGAATGGTAAGAATAAGATCCGGGCTATCAATGCCTAGGCCCTGCCCGTGATCAGATACCCTGCTGGGATAATAGGCTGGCCAAAGGAGGAGATAGAAGCCACTGACATCAAGACAAGAAAGCTCCTCGCCATGCATGGAGGGTTTCACCCCAATTCCAGCACCCTGAGGCTGTACGCTAAGCGGAAGGAAGGAGGCCGGGGACTGGTGAGTGTCAGCACCACGGTCCAGGATGGGACAACAAACATCCACGAATACATCAGTAAGATGGCGACCGCGTGCTCAGTGAACACCTCAGGCAGCAGAAACCTAAGAATGAGGAGGAAGAGGAGGCACCATCACGGAAGGACAGGCCCCTGCACGGTATGTAGGTGGCTGATATCCAGAAATCGTACCAGTGGCTGGACAAAGCCGGACTGAAAGACGGCACAGAGGCACTAATCATGGCAGCACAGGAACAAGCTCTGAGCACAAGATCCATAGAGGCTGGGGTCTATCACACCAGGCAAGACCCCAGGTGCAGGCTGTGTAAAGATGCCCCTAAAACAATCCAGCACATAACAGCAGGGTGCAAGATGCTAGAAAGCAGTACATACTTGGAACGCCATAACCAAGTGGCCGGCATGGTATACAGGAACATCTGTGCCAAGTATAACCTGGAAGTTCCGAGGTCAAAATGGGAGACGCCCCCAAGGCTGGTGGAGAATGACCGAGCTAAGATCCTGTGGGACTTCCAGATACAGACGGACAAAATGGTGGTGGCTAACCAACCGGACATAGTGGTGGTAGACAAACAGAAGAAGACGGCTGTAGTGATCGATGTAGTGGTTCCCAATGACAGCAACATCAGAAAGAAGGAACACGAGAAGCTCGAGAAATACCAAGGGCTCAGAGAAGAACATGTGGAGGGTGAAGGTAACAGTGGTCCCAGTGGTAATTGGAGCACTAGGTGCAGTGACTCCCAAGCTAGGCGAGTGGCTCCAGCAGATCCCGGGAACAACATCGGAGATCTCTGTCCAGAAGAGCGCAGTCCTAGGAACAGCTAAGATACTGCGCAGGACCCTCAAGCTCCCAGGCCTCTGGTAGAGGACCCGAGCTTGAAGGATAAACCGCCCACAGGGGCGAGCGGGCAAATTTATGTATGTATGTATATATATATATATATATATATATATATATATAAAAATGTCATGTACGTGTGACAATGTGACAAACGTATTGGTGGTGTGGCTGCAATGATGTGAATGCTATACCAGTATGTTGTGGGGAAGAAAGAGCTGAGCGTAAAACCGAAACTCTTGATTTACTAGTCAATCTATGTCTCTACGCTTACTTATGGTCTCAAGCTTTGGGTAGTGACTGAAAAGAGCCCCTGGTTTTAGACTTGGCTCCCCTAATTTGGAGCGGGTCCATCCTTCAGGCCATCTTACGCCATGTGTGGTGCAAACTTCTGACTGTAATATCAAGATAACTTCCTACTTCACCATAGCAACCATCTCTTGTCCTCTGGTTGAGAGAGATAGCAGGAGAGATCAATGTCCCACACATTATAGTTTGAATGAATGAATAGTATTCAATGAGTACTGCCCCATAGCTTCCTATAGTGTACTGCAGTGACAAAAACACATTTACACGGTTTTAGAATATAACGTGGCGACCAATTTTTATAGTCAATGTCATTAATTATGTCAATGAATCATTCCCACCCTATTAAACTGTAGTTTGCATCCACTTGGAAATTTAGCTTTAATGGCAAGAATGTTGCATTAATAAAATGCTTTTCAATAATTTAATAAACAGATCTGATATTTGTTGAATAATTGGTTGAGTCATTGTATAAAATAAGTTAATAAATTAATAAAATTGGAGATTTGGATAGTTTGATGACCACATGCTGATTGCATGACTGACTTACTGGGTTATCTTTGTGTAATACTAAAATTCATCTGAAAAATCTAGGTGTGACTGATATGTGAAAATATAGGTAAATGAACAGGTCCACAGAGAATTAACATGAGTTTTTTGTTCTTGAATGCACCTTACTTTAAAGTCCTTGGATTACTTTCTCTTTTTTTCTCCATTAGAACCTTCTGACAGTTACTGAAGAGCTGCATATAATTAAGTTCATGACAGAGTTTCAGTACGCTAGACAAATGTTTAACATCGAGGTAAGTTACCATGATTCAAAATAAGGAATTATCTGTTGGTGATCTCTAAAAAATGGTTGTTGTGACAGAGGGTTTGTACTTTTATTGACTGGTTTCCTCCTCTGCTGTCGGTCCAGGCCAGTTCCCTGCCTGTGGTCGTCATCTCTAGCACAAGTCAAGTCACCAATGCCTGGGCCTCCATTATGTGGTGGAACATGCTGTCCACCCGTGAACCTTGGGTAAAATTTTGTCACAGCCAACAAACACTAGTAACATCTGTTAAGACAAGTCAGGAAACTTCATTGTGGTTCTATGACTTTTCCTTTTAGGACCTGTCGCTGTTCCTGCATCCTCCTCCTCTCCCCTGGGAGCATCTGTCACAGGTGCTGAGCTGGCAGTTTTACACCGTTGGCCAAAGATGGCTCAACAAAATGCAGCTCTCCATGCTAAGAGACAAAATTGTGGGTAAGTAACTAAAATGTAAGCCATTTACTCAAAGTAGCTTTCATATTGGAGTTTTGTATACATAATAATATAAAGCAGGGTTGTTGGTGCCAGATGGTCTGAGTACCTTAATAACAGCTGATCTGCTGGGATTTTCCAAACAAACATCTCTTGGGGTTACAGAAAATGTTCTGAAAAAGAGAAAATATCCAGTGAGTGGCAGTTCACAGGATGAATTTGCCTTGTTGATCTCAGAGGTCAGATAAGAATGACCAGACAGCTTTGAGTAACTCAAACAACCACAAAAAACAACAGCTGGCAAAGCAGATATTCCCATAATGCGATCAGTGCTATTTTATTCGATAAAATATTCTCTTCTTTCCAAAACTGAACCAAACAGTTTAGAATATCACAGGTTGCTACATGCATATCACACAAAAACAAAAAACTGTTTCTTACTGAAGATGATTAAAGTCCTAACATCCATCAGCGCATATATATATATATATATATATATATATATGCAATTGAAACTAAGTAACATAACTAAGTTTCTTCTGTAAGAAACTTAGTTATGTTTGTGGTAAGGAGTTTCGATGTGCTTTGAAAAAGAGATACTACTTTATAGCATAAAATAGCTGATCACATAAGCTGATTGTGCCACAAGAGGAGGAAAAGTCAGTTTCTGTTGGTCCAGGTGAACCTGACTCAGGCTCTCCTCCACAATTCTTTGTGTACGTGTGTGTGTACGTGTGTGTGTACGTGTGTGTGTGTAGGAGCACAAGAAAATGAAGAAGTACCAGAAGCCGGAGGAACAACTGGAGCAGATGTGGAAGGTAAAGTCCAAAATGGTCACAGTGGTAATAGGAGCATTAGGAGCTGTAACTTGGAAACTGGAAGAGTGGCTTTAGCAGATTCCAGGCACAACAGCTGAGGTCTCAGTCCAGAAGACTGCAGTCCTAATAACAGCTAAGATACTGTGCATAACTCCTAAACTCCCAGTCCTCTGGGAGTTTATATACAGTGGCTTGCAAAAGTATTCGGCCCCCTTGAACTTTTCCACATTTTGTCACATTACAGCCACAAACATGAATCAATTTTATTGGAATTCCATGTGAAAGACCAATACAAAGTGGTGTACACGTGAGAAGTGGAACGAAAATCATACATGATTCCAAACATTTTTTACAAATAAATAACTGCAAAGTGGGGTGTGCGTAATTATTCAGCCCCCTGAGTCAATACTTTGTAGAACCACCTTTTGCTGCAATTACAGCTGCCAGTCTTTTAGGGTATGTCTCTACCAGCTTTGCACATCTACAGACTGAAATCCTTGCCCATTCTTCTTTGCAAAACAGCTCCAGCTCAGTCAGATTAGATGGACAGCGTTTGTGAACAGCAGTTTTCAGATCTTGCCACAGATTCTGGATTGGATTTAGATCTGGACTTTGACTGGGCCATTCTAACAGATGGATAGGTTTTGTTTTAAACTATTCCATTGTTGCCCTGGCTTTATGTTTAGGGTCGTTGTCCTGCTGAAAGGTGAACCTCCGCCCCAGTCTCAAGTCTTTTGCAGACTCCAAGAGGTTTTCTTCCAAGATTGCCCTGTATTTGGCTCCATCCATCTTCCCATCAACTCTGACCAGCTTCCCTGTCCCTGCTGAAGAGAAGCACCCCCAGAGCATGATGCTGCCACCACCATATTTGACAGTGGGGATGGTGTGTTCAGAGTGATGTGCAGTGTTTGTTTTCCGCCACACATAGCGTTTTGCATTTTGGCCAAAAAGTTCCATTTTGGTCTCATCTGACCAGAGCACCTTCTTCCACATGTTTGCTGTGTCCCCCACATGGCTTGTGGCAAACTGCAAACGGGACTTCTTATGGTTTTCTGTTAACAATGGCTTTCTTCTTGCCACTCTTCCATAAAGGCCAACTTTGTGCAGTGCACGACTAATAGTTGTCCTATGGACAGATTCCCCCACCTGAGCTGTAGATCTCTGCAGCTCGTCCAGAGTCACCATGGGCCTCTTGGCTGCATTTCTGATCAGTGCTCTCCTTGTTCGGCCTGTGAGTTTAGGTGGACGGCCTTGTCTTGGTAGGTTTACAGTTGTACCATACTCCTTCCATTTCTGAATGATCGCTTGAACAGTGCTCCGTGGGATGTTCAAGGCTTGGGAAATCTTTTTGTAGCCTAAGCCTGCTTTAAATTTCTCAATAACTTTATCCCTGACCTGTCTGGTGTGTTCTTTGGACTTCATGGTGTTGTTGCTCCCAATATTCTCTTAGACAACCTCTGAGGCCGTCACAGAGCAGCTGTATTTGTACTGACATTAGATTACACACAGGTGCACTCTATTTAGTCATTAGCACTCATCAGGCAATGTCTATGGGCAACTGACTGCACTCAGACCAAAGGGGGCTGAATAATTACGCACACCCCACTTTGCAGTTATTTATTTGTAAAAAATGTTTGGAATCATGTATAATTTTCGTTCCACTTCTCACGTGTACACCACTTTGTATTGGTCTTTCACGTGGAATTCCAATCAAATTGATTCATGTTTGTGGCTGTAATGTGACAAAATGTGGGAAAGTTCAAGGGGGCCGAATACTTTTGCAAGCCACTGTATATACTACATAAAATCCACTGGGTTGTAGTCCAACCTTGGGTATGATCTGCATGAGGCATCCTGATCAGAACTTGATTGTCTAAGATATACAACCACATACTGTCCTGATCAAAAGTTTAAGACCACTTGAAAAATGGGGGAAAAATAATCATATTTTGCATGGTTTGACCTTAACAGGGTTTCAAGTTGAGCTTCAACATGGAACAAGAAAAAATGGGAGTGAGACAAAACATTTTTTGAACATGCAATTTATTGAAAACGATGCTTAAACTGAAACGGGCTGTTTTACAGCTGATCAAATGTTTAGGACTACACCTCCAAAAAACCCTGTAAACCTCCCAAAACAGAAATCAAAGTTCCAAATATGAACTCAGTAATAAGTAGCTCCACCGTTATTGTTGATCACGTCAAAAATTTGGTGCAGTATTCTTGATGCAAGTGTTTCCATGAGGTGAGTGGGAACATTTTTCTAAGTGGTGAAGATGGCTGCACAAAGGGCGTCTACTGCCTGGAACTGTTGTTAATTTTTGTAAAATTCCCTTGCCATCCATCCCCAAAGGTTCTCAATTGGATTTAGGTCAGGGAAACACACAGGATGGTCCAAAAGAGTGATGTTATTCTCCTGGAAGAAGTCTCTTGTCCTGCGGGCATTGTGTACTGTAGCGTTGTCCTGTTGAAAAACCCGGTCCTTACCACACAGACGAGGGCCATCAGTCATGAGGGATGCTCTCTGCAACATCTGGACCAGCGGCCATTTGATGCCCCTGCACCTCCTGAAGCTCCTTTCTTCCACTGAAGGAAAAAGCACCCCAGACCATTATGGCGCCCCCTCCATTGTGGCACGTAGAAAACATCTCAGGTGGGATCTGCTTGCCATGCTAGTAACATTGGAAACCATCAGGACCATCAAGGTTAAATTTTTTCTCATCAGAGAATAAAACTTTCTTTCACCTTTCATTGTTCCATTGTGCTCTCTTGCAAAGTCCAAACGGTCAGTTCTGCGGTGTTCAAGGAGACGAGACCTTTGAAGACGTTTTTTAGTTTTTGAAGCCCTTCAGTCTCAGATCCCGTCTGATGGTCATGGGGCTGCAGTCAGCACCAGTAACTGCCTTAATTTGGGTCGAGGATCGTCCAGTGTCTTGACGGACAGTCAATTGGATTCTCCGGCTCAGTGCTGGTGAATTTTTGGGGGGTCTTCCACTTGACTTTTTTGTTCCAAAACCCTCAGGATCATTCAAGAAATTCAAAATGACTGTCTTACTACGTCGCACCTCAGCAGGGATGGTGCGCTGCGAGAGACCCTGCTTATGCAGTTCAACGACCCAACCATGTTCAAAATGTTTTTTTGCCTTTGACATCAAAACGTCATGACAGTGTGACTACCTGACAGAAAATGACAATAAATCCACATTTTTGCACAGATTTGGCCTTTTAAGGCATGTGGTCCTAAACTTTTGATCAGCTGTAAACCAGCGTGTTTCAGTTTAAGCATTGTTTTCAATAAATTGCATGCTCAAAAAATGTTTTGTCTCACTCCCATTTCTTCTTGTTGCATGCTGAAGCGCTACTTGGAACCTTGTTAAGATCCAACCGTGCAAAATATGATTTTTTTTTTTCCCCCAATTTTTCAAGTGTTCTTACATTTTTAATCGGGACTGTATCAAATTATGAAACAACAAAGCTGATTATTGAGCTCTGGCCTGACTTAGTACCAGGTACACTTGTGAACCTCATTGCATTCAAACATGTTTTTCTATGGCCATCACATGATTAACACAGGAGTCCAATAACAAAACTCCACTGTGTTTTAGAAATTTTGGTCCTTACTGAAAGTATGTTTAATGTATACCTTCCAATCCACGTGGATTAACCTCACCTTAACTTCACTCACTCTATATTGTTGTTTTTTTTCTTTAACTGCTGATGTTTTTGCAGGTCATTGTGATTTGCTGGTGGACTGGCGCAGCTTCTCAAAGGTGAGCCCTGAGAAGAACTGTCTTCATACTTTAGTTTACACAAAAGCTGGGATTTGAGATTGAGAGCACATGTGAAGATGTTTTTCTTTCCTGTGCGGCAGAATGAAAGTGGCTGGATTTGGATCGATGGCTTCCTGGATTTAATCAAAAAACACTTAGTAGATCTTTGGAAAAATGGGTAAGACTTCCTCTCAGCAATGATTTACTGTTTTCTATGTATATTTTATTCACAAGAATTGCAACTATATTTTTTAAGTACTAGAAACATTGATAATTTGGTAATTGGACCAACCAAAAGAAGTTAGAGGGGAAAAAAACTACAATCAGAAAAAAAGCTAACCAAATGTAATTACTCTCTACTCTGCTTTTTACATGATACATTTAACTGTCATTTACCACATTGTTTTGGAAAGCTGGGTTCAGTTTTACTATCTCTCTCCCAGAAAATCCTGAAGGAATATGCCTGGCCATTAATTCATGCCCTAAAGCTCAGGAGCACTTGGGTTATGCAGCAAAAATGTGGACTTACTTAAGATTGAGATGTTTTGGTATGATGTTAAACAGGCTGTTTGTGCTCAAAAATCCTCCAGTGTGGCTGAATTGAAACAATTTTACAATGAAGAGTGGTTCAAAATTCCTCCACAGTAATATGAAAGACTTGTTCCCAGTTGTTGCAAACATTTGCTTGCAGTTCTTGCTGCCAAGGATGATGCAGGATTTAGATATCACCCTGGGTCAACACACCTGAATCAAATGATTTCCAGGCCTCTGAAGAACTTCAAGATGTGTAGGAGGTCATTTAACCATTTAAATCAGCTGTGATGGATCAAGGACACATCTAAAACCTGCAGGACACGGGCCCTCGAGGCCTGGAGTTCAAGACCTCTGGTCTAGGGCCAATTACTTTTTCATACAGTGCCATGTAGGTTTGGACAATGTTTTGGCCTCAATAAAAAAAAACAACATTTAAAATCTGCATTTGGTATTTTCTAATATTAGAATGTGACAAATATTCAAAAAATAAGAATCAGGAAGTGGGCAAATTTATTCACTGCATTGTATGTCTTTGAATATGGGCACAGAAAGGTTGACCAAATAAACAGACTTCTGCTCCCTTCCTATGTGTTTTCTCTTTAACCCTGCATTTCAGCACACTACTGCCAATAAAATAGGACAACACAAAACACTGGCATTAATTAGACTTCCTTGCCCTCGCTCTGTTTCCTTAACTCATAAGACTTGCCTCTTCAAATCCCTCAGTTTTTATTTCTGCTGTAAAGTTGGGCATTTTTTTAACATGGGAGTCTAACTCAATTAAAGTCAAACTTTAAAACTCAAACTTTAAATTAAAGATGGTTGATGTGGATGAAGTCTATACCAATATTCTTCCCTGTTGACTTTTTTATTTCCTGTGTTAGTTTGTTTTGTTTTTTGTTTTTTGTTTAATGATATTTTTTAAATTTCAGATACATCATGGGATTTGTGACCGGGAAGAGAGTAGAACAACTCCTACAGGAAAAACAATCCGGTACCTTTCTGCTTCACTTTACCGAGAGCAACGGAGATGCAGCTATCACCTTCAGCTGGGTTGACCGTGACTTCAATGACAGTATGTTTATGTGTGCTAAAAGCCGCCTCAGAAATCCTTTATGTACCATTTAAGGCAATCTACTGGCAGAAAATGAATACAGCATTTGCAATTATGTTTTTATTGGGGTCCAATCACCAAAAAATATTTTTTAATGCTTTTGTCACTTTAGAATAAGTATTTTCTGACACTCTTCCATAGAGTCAACCATGTTGCATTCCCATGTTTCCAAACACTAGTGAGAACCTTTTGCTTTTTTAATCCCCTGTTATAGGTTTTCCAACACATTTTCAAAGGAGAGGAATGAGATGAGGGAGATTCTGTTGGCAGTTTGCAGCCTCACCATTAAATGCAACTTAACACTTCCTATTGGTGCATTAGAATTGTTCTGGCCCACCCAAATATTTACAGTTGTGGTCAGAAGTTTACATACACTCATCCTATGTGTTTAAGATCATAAACCTCTGATCACAACTTTAACTACAGCTGTAATCAACACATGAGACCAAGTATTTCTTATTAAATATTTTTAAATAGAACAGCTGAATGCAGACTTGTTCCAAAATGGTGCACATTAGTAATTTATCTTCATAAACATAACAGTTTGTAAAGCAACAAATATAAGAAAGGGCAAAAATAATTTGAAATACATAATACAGGGCAGGTCCAAAACATGTGGGTTAGATTGACATCATAAGACCCGCACCTGTTACAGCGAGGGTCCAAACTGGGATAAAGCTTAGCTAATTTGGATTTAGATAAGTGGGCCCTGTGGACTACTTTGAATTGTAATAGGGAATGACAGGCACGGAGTGATGTGGAATTTACCAGAGAAAGGACTGAATCCCAGACGTCATCTGACATAAATATACCCAACTCCTTCTCCCATGTGGACTCGAGGCCTACAACGGGGGCTGGGGTTACACTGCACAGTTTATTATAGACGCGAGACGTTAAACCTTTGGTGATAGTTGCAAATTAAGGAGCTCGTCCAGTAGGTTAGCAGCTGGAGCTTCTGGAAAATTGGAGAGGTGCAATTGCAAAAAATGAGTTTTGGGAAGACTGTATTTTTCTGTCAGCTGATCAAATGATGCTAGTTTGTTATGTATAAAGAGATCTTTAAAGTAAATAATACCTGGTCTAAACCAGACCTGGGACAAGTTGTGTAAAGTTGGGGGGAGGAATAGGTTGTTTGAAAGGATGGGGCTTTGAAGTGAAAAAAATATTAAGATTGAAATGTCTCCTGAACTGCGCCCACACCCTGAGTGCTGAATTATTGGATTAGATGTAAAGTTGTCAATGGATAAAGGGTGAGGAGAACCCAGAAAGGAGGCAAGAGAAATACCTTGAGTTGAGTCTAATTCCATTGCCAGCCAAGTTGTGGGGCCCACCCCCTCCCCAGACTTTAACCAGTAGGTCAAGAACCGAATATTGGCAGCCCAATAGTAAAAGCGAAAGTTGGGGAGTGCTAGACCCCCTTCAATCTTAGATTTCTGTAAATGCACCTTGGCTACTTGAGGTCGTTTACCCTTCCAAATATAAGAGGAGATTATAGAATCTAGAGTTGTAAAAGACTGGCAAAGATTGAAATAAGTATAAAAATTTAGAAGGGATATTCGTTTTAAGTGAATTAATTAGTCTGACCTGAGTTGTGTTCAGGGGTGACCACTGTAGAAGACTTTGTTTGAGATTCTTCAAGAATGTAAAAAAGTTGGCTTTGAGAAGTTGTTTATACTTTCTTGTAATTGTAATACCCAGGTAGGTAAACTGCTCTTTGACCACTTTAAAGGGGAAACCCGACAAATCTATTTGAAATGATTCTTCATTTAATAGACAAAGTTCACTCTTGAACAGATTTAATTTATAACCAGAGACTGAAATGCGTAAGTAGTGACAATATAGACGGTAGGGAAGTGTGTGGATTTGAAATAAAAAGCAATAAATCGTCAGCATAGAGAGAGACTTTGTGTTCAGTTTGACCTCTTTGTATACCCTGAACAAGTTTATTGCTTCGAAAAAGTATTGCTAAGGGTTCAATAGCTAGATCAAATAACAACAGGCTAAGGGGGCAACCCTGTGTGCCTCGTTTAAGTTGGAATGGTTTGGATTTCTGGCTATTAGTACAAACTGATGCAACAGGGGACAAGTACTTGATCCATGAGATGAATTTGGGACCGAACCCAGATCTTTCCAGCACAGCAAATAAATAGTTCCATTCGACATGGTCAAATGTCTTTTTCCGCATTAAGGGAAAGAACACATTCTGGAGTGTCGTTGGACGGCGTGTGCAGGATATTAAGAAGGCGTTGGATGTTGAAAAAGGGGTGGCATCCTTTAACAAAGCCAGACTGATCCTCTGATACGACTTCTGGCAAGACCTTTTCCAACCTATGGGCCAGCACTTTAGCCAGGATCTTAAAGTCAACGTTCAAAAGCGAAATTGGCCTGTATGACTCACACTCAGTTGGATCTTTCCCCTTTTTCGCAGTTAAAGTTATGGAAGCATCGTACCAGGAAGTTGGCAGTTTGCCCTGTATGAATGACTCAGATAGAACCGAGTGGAGTAGAGATACGAGCTGTGTGGCAAATGATTTGAACAATTCTACTGAAAAGCCATCTGGGCCAGGGGACTTCCCTGACTGTAAGGAGAAAATTGCAGCACTAATCTCTTTGGAAAATGGCGCATCCAACATCTCTCCAAGCTTTTAAGAAAATTTGTGATTAGCGAGTGGTCTGTAGGAAATTCAGAGGAATAAAGCTTCAGATAATATTCCCTGAACGCGTCATTGATTTTGGCATGATCAGTAACGAGTCCGTCATCTGAGTTAATGGCGGTTATACACTGACACAGCTTTAGACCCCTTATTTTCTTAGCTAGAAGTTTGCCCGATTTCTCCCCATGCACATAAAATGTACTCTACTCTAAGAGTTGCCTCTCCATGGCATGAGTTGAAAGAAGTTCAAATTTGGTTTGGAGTTCAATACGTTTCTTGTAAACCTCAGAGTCCTTATTGTGTGCATAGTGATGGTCCAAGTCTTTTATTTTATCGGCTAATTCTTGCCTTTCTTTTAAGTTTACCCTCTTCATATTAGCTGTATATGAAATGATCTGTCCTCGGGGATGGGCCTTCATTGAGTCCCTAACTAAAAGGCTAGAAATATTCGGGGAAAGGTTTGTGTCTAAAAGGAGTTGAATTTGGTTATTTATAAATTCCAGAAAGGTATTATCAGATAGTATTATGGGGTTAAAATGCCAGCTCCTGTCTGTTCTAGGTAAGTCGGGCATAGAAAGTCAAAATTAAGGGGGTATGGTCTGATATAACTATGGCACGGTATTCACAGCCACATGCGATACTAGTCAAATTATTATCTAAGAAAAAGTAGTCTATCCTAGAATGGATGGACGTTAGAAAAGAAGGAATACTCCCTGTCGGTCAGATGTCAGATGTCATCAAATATCCCTAACCCCATATGTAGAAAAAAGGAATGAATAC
Organism: Pelmatolapia mariae; assembly: GCF_036321145.2. Classification (NCBI taxonomy): domain Eukaryota; kingdom Metazoa; phylum Chordata; class Actinopteri; order Cichliformes; family Cichlidae; genus Pelmatolapia; species Pelmatolapia mariae. Next base: position 6,711,707 of record NC_086241.1, on the reverse strand, counting down.
GCGAGGCTGACTTACTTAGACAGGCCGGTTTTAATGAGGATCAATCCAAAACAGAGTCCAACCAGCAGTTTAAGTCTCCCCCAAGTATCAAAGAGTACGAGCCTAGGTCTGGTAAATTAGAAAAAAGATGTTCGAAAAACTGGGGGTCATCTGTGTTAGGAGCATATGCATTGACCAAAACTACCCATGTTGTACAGCCTCCCTGAAACAATGAAAAAAAAAAAAACGACCGCATCGATCTGAAATCATGTTATGGTGTTCGAAATGAACCTTAGGGCTGATAAGAATGGATACCCCTCTAGCCTTGGCCTCAAAACACGAATGGAAATGCTGCCCCGCCCACTGAGACATAAGCCATGAGTTATACGAACCTCTGACATGGGTTTCTTGTAAAAAGACAATGGAGGCATTTTCTTGCTTAATTTGTGCAAAAACCTTTCTTCTCTTAATGGGATGGTTTAAACCTTTAACGTTACAGCTGAGCAGATTTAAGGGGCTAATCATGTAAGATTATAGGAAGATAATGAGGGGATGCATAAACAGTCTGTCATACCTGGGTGAGAGAAAAGTATGAGAGAAGCCCAAAACAGAACATGGAATAACACCCCATACAAGTTCTGTGGGTTGAAAAAAGAGACCCTCCAACAACACACAAAATAAACCGCCTCAACCCCCCTCCCTCGCGCTAACCAAGGGACAGCTACTGGAGAACACAGCAGCAAGCTCCCCCATAAAAAATGCATTCCTCCAAAAAGAAACAGCTTCCAGATCAGAACTACTAACTCGGCTTTTACTCAAGTCTGGAAAATGTACTTAAAACCTTAATCAAAAATGAAGAGTGACTTCCCTATAGACAAAAAGAAAAGAAAAAACAAAAGGAAAGACTGACAGTGCACTCTGTTAATGTAAACAGCACAGTAGAAAGGTATGGAAAATGTATGGAAAAGAAACCCCAAAGCAAAAAAAACAAAAAATACTACCAAACACACACCCAGAAAAAAAACAGAGAGAAAAAGGGGGGATATAGTTACATAGAAAGTAGTAATGAAGGCAACACAAGTGAATAAATTAAATAAAAATAAATATATAAATGCTTCTACATCTGAGTTAAGATGGAACAGGAGGGTATGGAATTAAAACGCTACATCACCTGACAATATCTCAGGTGCCGACAGTGAGTCCAGGCCCTTTGAAAAGGTTGTAAGGTGCTTAAAAAAGAGAGTTAAAAAAAGAAAGAGAAGGGGGGGGGGGGGGGGGGGTTTATTGTCCGAGTAAAGGTGCTGTGTTGATCAGAAAGGCAGCCTGTCTCAGTTACTGTTCGGGCGGCACACTAGGGTGGTTGTCGATGATGTCAGGTCAGATCAGGTTGGCCATTCCTCCCAAACTCTCCCCCCCCCAGGTCTCACTGTCATTGCCCATGTGAGAACTGAAGTCTCTCTCACTAGGACAACAGAGTCACCTGATGAAGCACCCCACTCAGTGACTCCAAGAAGGCTAGGTAGTCTGAACCGTTGTTTAGTGCATAAGCACAGACAACAGTCAGGGCCAATTTTCCGACCCCAAGACACAGAGAAGCAACCCTCTTGACCGGTGAAAATCCCGACTTAATGGCAGCAAGCCGAGGTAGTACAAGTATAACCACCCCTAGTTAAAGTTTGGAGGGCAACTTTAAACTGAAACAGAGTCCAGCTCCTTTCTAGGAGACTGGTTCCATAGCCCAACTATATCTAGCTGTGGATGCTGTTCATCCAAAGCCAAGTCGATCCTGGAGATCCCTAAAGTTTTTAACGCAATCTGGCTTTGAATCTGAGTGGTAGACCGCTCATTTTTGCTGAGGCTTCTCTGCAAAGTCTTCATGTTACAATATCCCATCTGAGTCCAGACATTGTCACTGGTTGAGAAAAGAAGGCAAGGAAAGCAGAAAAGGCAGTTCCTTGCTGGACATCCACACAGCCAGTCTTTTCATGTGTACCTTAGTTGTGATCCCTTGATTTTGTTTTTTTTCATAGGGCCAACCGAATAACTCTTTGTCTCGCCCCTTGCCCAGGACCAATTTACTTTGGTTACCTTGGTTTATAGTAAACTAAAACCTAGGGCTGCAACAGAGAAGGTGATGTTCCCAGATGCTGCTAATAATGCTAACGATGCTCTTGGTCATGAATTTCAAAAGTGCATGAGCCTCTTTACAGAACAAACTCATCAAGCTTTTGCTTGATACTAGTAAAATAAATGAGATGGTCTGACCTCCAAAAGTTGATTCTGTTCATCTGGACGTAGCGTTTTGTGGGAGAAATGTTTTGTCACTCATCCAAGTGACTTCTTCAGTCTCAGCTGACTGCAGGTTTCCCCAATCTTATAAACAGTACATTTGCATAATGACTGAAACCTTTTGTGCATAATTAAGATTAAGGAACTGACCTCCCAGCCCATTGTTCTTTCAGTGGGCTGGTTTCAGTCATTATGCAAATGTACTGTACCATGCTTGCCCTGATGCATACCACTGGTGTTAGCAAGCATGCTAAATTATCAATAGCCAGAAGAAAGACAAATAGGTAATAATGATCCCTAACCCATCCACTCTATGATTCAAATGCTGATTCTGACTGTAGCTTTCCCCCTGATCTTGGTGACATTGCTGTTTTCTCAGATGGGCATCATATTCTTTTTTTTTTTCTTTCTTTTTTTTCCTCTTCTGGCTAATGTGAAGTAAAATCAGCTTACCACCTGATCCCCAACATAGCAGCTAGCTGGCTTACCTTAGATTTTACCTGAATATATATCACCTTTTGTTTTGTTTTTTCTTTTTTGCCCTTTTGTATAAATGTTTTAAATATTTTGTTTTATTAAACCTTCATGTGAACCTTCACTCAGTAGTCAAACCACTGCAATGCCATCATATGCAAACGATAATTTCCTTCTTATGGCTGCCTCCACTGATTTGTTCTGTCTCTAATGAAGTTATTTACATGTAACACATTCAGATATTTCTATTTGTGTGTTTACTTCCTCTGCAGAGTCTATTGTGACTACAGTAGAGCCCTACACCAAGAAAGAGCTGTCCAAACATGATTTACTACACATCATTTACCACTTCCGCCTGGAATCAAACCTATGGGGATTTCCGCTACAAAGAGATCCTCTGCTCTACTTTTACCCTGACGTTCCCAAAGACCCAATCCTTGAAAAACACAAATCCCCAGGTATCATTTCTCACTTTTCTTTGCATATGATCATTTTTAGCAGCTAAACAAACTGTGATTAATTGACCTCATTAGTAAAGTTAATGTTCCCCTTTGAAATGACACTGAAATTATCCAGCTTACTGCAAGTCACTATCACTTTCTGTACAGAATCACCTTCAGAGGATGGATATCTCCGCAGAGCCCATCCTTTTAAAGCAGAGTAAGACAGTAATAACAAAAATGCTTTCAATAACAAATATTTAAATGACTGTATTTTCTTGTGCTGCACAGATAACAATGACCCTTGAAATACAGTATATATAACTTTATATTTTTCCCTTTTTCTTTTTGTATCTCTATAGCGATCCTATAGCATTTGGGTATGATGACCTTGAAGAAAATGTGGGTTTGATCATTTTTTTTGTATCCCTTTTAAGCAGCAGTTTTTGATATTTTGGGATGTGTTGTGTTTTTTTATCATGTTAATATTGTGTGGTTACTTTGTAACCTTGATTCTCTGAGTGAGAGTCTATTGCTCCATTATATATTACATATGTTTGGGAAATGATCCCTTCCCCAGGTCATGGCACATGGATACTTCTTTAAGATACTCTGGCTAGCCCAGCCACACCCCACACTGTACCTATAAAATAGCTGTGCAGACGTAAAATCGGTGATGGTTTGATTGAAACTTGTCCCTGAGCGGCCTGAAGCTGGAGAGAGTCTCACTCAGAGAACCAAGGCTACAAAGTAACCACACATTCTTAAACATATCGAAACTATCTCTCTACTCTGTTATATATTCCATATGTACAGGGTAACTCTTTAAGACACTCTACGAGGAAATGGTGCAACCCAAACCCTACAGTGTTATATTTCTAGATAAATCGTTTTTAAATATATACACACCCTGGCCCGGTTAAGGCCCCTCCAGAAACAAAGGCTGAGCTAGAGGGTGGAAGGCAACAGTCTGCCAGGTGCAAGACTGGCCTCAGCGGATTCCGCAAGGTGCAAGGACCACAACGGATAGCAGCTTTCCTGCATAGCCAGAGTCCCCAGAAGCTGCCTACAACTGACGGGACAGGTGACTAAGGTAGAAGGACACAATGGCTGCCGAATTGGCTTGACAGGCCAGGGTAGACATGGCCCTGTGTTAGAGGGCCGAGTTAGAGGGTGTGACCAATCAAAGCTTGATCCACCAGGCCATACATGTCAGAAAGTCTCGTGCAGAGAGCAGGGCTGCTTGTGCAAAGCAGCCAGGGAGTCAAACTGCTGAATGCCCTGCCCAGCATGTTAAAAAAATGTTTTGGCCCGAATCAGTCCCTGTGGAACTAGGAATGGGTTGTTCCACAGGACAGGTTGAACCCCTCAGAGGAGATGATGTACGTCCTCCTCCTGTTAGCTGGCCTCCACTGGCTCCTGCCTGGCGGCGGGGGCTGCAGAAGGATAAGCCTGGCCTCGCAGCAAATGGGGGAGTGGATCCCAGGCAAGGGCCTGGACACTCCGCCATTGCCTGTAAAGCATAGTCTTTGCCCATCTTTGCTCTGGGCATGTCAGGAAGTGGAGAGCCGTCACGCTAAGGGGCAAAAAAAATGAACATGTGCATCTCTGGCAAAACAAAACCATGCAAGACTGGGGCCTGGTCACAATAGCATGTTGGTAACCCAAACACAGCACACATTTTGTGCCCATCCTTTAGAGGCATAGAGGTGCTGCAACCCACACATTTGTGACACAGCTGGGTCCTGCTGGCTGCATAAACCTGCAAGACCATGAACATTACGCCAGATTGGAAGCCAGCACAAACTCAGCTTTGGGCTGCTTGAGGACAAGTTTCAATCAAACTGTTTCGATCACTGGTTTCATGTCTGCACAGCTGTTTTATACGTAAACTGTTGGGCGTGGCCAGGCTATCCGGAGTGTCTTAAAGAAGTACCCACATACCATAACCAATGGGGGGTGTCATTTCCCTTACATATGGAATATGTAATAGAGTGCAGAGATGCTCTCGATGTGATAGAAAGCAGCATGATTTTTATTTTACTCTTTTGCTATTGAGAACTGAAGTGTTTCTTTAATTTTTTTGATAGAAGAAACTGCCCCCTCACAGGCAAAGAGAAAGATCTTTTTTCTTGATGGGGAATAATGGCAAAAATGATCATTATTTCATCAGAAGAGATTTGATCTAAAAGATTCAGGCTTTAATAATTATGCCCCTGTATGTTTTACAGTGTTTTTGGAGTCCATCTTTATTGATATACACTACCAGTCAAAAGTTTGGATACACCTTCTCAATGAATGTTTCTTCTTTATTTCTATGACTGTTTACATTGTATATTTTCACTGAAGGCATAAAAACTGCTGTGGCACGGTGGTTAGCACCGTTGCCTCACAGCAAGAATGTCCTGAGTTCAGTTCCACCATCGGGCTGGGGTCTTTCAGTGTGGAGTTTGCATGTTCTCCCCGAGTCCTCTGGCTTTCTCCCACTTTTCTCCCACATCCACTTAGTGGGGATAGGTTAATTGGAAACTCTAAATTAAATGGAAACTCATAGGTGTGAATGTGAGTGCGAATGGTCTGTGTATATGTGTTAACCCTGGACAGGTCGCCAGTCTGCCTCTTGGCCTAAGACAGCTGGGATAGGCTTCAGGGTGACCCTGAAAAAGGATAAGTGGAAGCAAATGGATGGATGGCATCAAAACTATGAACGAGCACATTTGGAATCATGTAGTTAAAAAATGGAAAATAAATCAACATGTTTAATATTTTAGGTTCATCAAAAAAGCCACCCTCTGCTTTGATTACTGCTTTGCATACTCTTGGCATTCTCTCATTGAGCTTCATGAGCTAGTCACCTGAAATGGTTTTCCAACAGTCTTGAAGGAGTTCCCAGAGATGCTGAGCACTTGTTGGCCCTTTTGCCTTCACTGTGCGGTCCATCTCATTCCAAACCATCTCGATTGGGTTTAGGTTAGATGACTGTGGAGGCCAGGCCATCTGGCTCAGCGCTCCATCACTCTCCTTCTTGGTCAAATAGCCCTTACACAGCATGAAGGTATGTTTGGGGTCATGAGTTAGTCACCTGAAATGGTTTTCCAACAGTCTTGAAGGAGTTCTGATAGAGCCCACTATCAGAATCCTTGAAGCACAGGCTGAGGGGTCAGTGTGGCAACAATTTTCCACACCAGCCTATTAATCATCCAAAGACCCAGACAGACTTTAAATTCATTTAAAAGCCTGATGCTTAGCCTTGTCCACCCTAGCTGCAAACTCAAAAAACAGTCTTATTCATTATCATCTATCGTCCACCTGGGACTTACAGAGTTTCTGTCTGATTTCTCAGACTTTTTATCTGATTTAGTGCTCAGCTCAGATAAAATAATTATTGTGGGTGATTTTAACAGTCATGTAGATGCTAAAAATGACAGCCTCAACACAGCATTTAATCTCTTATTAGACTCAATTGGCTTCTCTCCAAATATAAAAGAACCCACCCACCACTTTAATCACACTCTAGATCTTGTTTAAACATGTGGCATAGAAACTGAACATTTAACAGTGTTTCCTGAAAACCCTCTGCTGTCTGATCATTTCCTGATAACATTTACATTTACAATAATAGATTACTCAGCAGTGGGGAGTAGATTTCATCACAGTAGATGTCTTTCTGAAAGTGCTGTAATTAAGTTTAAGAATATAATCCACCCACTGCGCCAATGCCCTGTACCAACATAGAGCAGAGCAGCTACCTGAATGGTACTCCAACAGAGGTCGATTATCTTGTTAATAATTTTGCCTCCTCACTGCGTATGACTCTGGATACTGTAGCTCTGGTGAAAACTAAGGCCTCAAATCAGAAGTACCTGACTCCGTGGTATAATTCTCAAACACGTAGCCTAAAGCAGATGACTCGTAAGCTGGAGAGGAAATGGCATGTCACAAATTTAAAGATCATCATTTAGCCTGGAGAAATAGTTTGTTGCTTTATAAAAAAGCCCCCTGTACATAATTACTTCCTCCCAACCATCAACGTGTCTTTTAGACCCCATTCCTACAAAACTTCGCAAAGAAGTCCTGCCATTAATTTATGCTTCGATCTTAAATATGATCAACCTATCTCTACTAATTGGATATGTACCACAAGCCTTCAAGCTGGTAGTAAAACCTTTACTTAAAAAGCATCTCTAGACCCAGCTGTCTTAGCTAATTATATATCTCCAACCTTCATTTCATTTCAAAAATCCTTGAAAGAGTAGTTGTCAAACAGCTAACAGATCATCTGCAGAGGAATGGCTTATTTGAAGAGTTTCAGTCAGGTTTCAGAGCTCATCACAGCACAGAAACAGCTTTAGTGAAGGTTACAAATGATCTTCTCATGGCCTCTGGCAGTGGACTCATCTCTGTGCTAGTCCTAGACCTCAGTGCAGCGTTCGATACTGTCGACCATAAAATCCTATTAGAGCGATTAGAGCACGCTGTAGGTATTTCAGGTACTGCGCTGCAGTGGTTTGCAGTATCTATCTAATAGACTCCAATTTGTTCATGTAAATGGAGTCACACACTGAGGTTAATTATGGTGTTCCACAGGGTTCAGTGCTAGGACCATTTCTGTTTACTTTATACATGCTTCACTTAGTCAGTATCATCAGAAGACATAGCATACATTTGCACTGCTATGCAGATGACACCCAGCTCTATCTATGAAGCCAGGTAACACACACCAATTAGTTAAACTGCAGGAATGTCTTAAAGACATAAAGACCTGGATGGCCTCTAATTTTCTGCTTCTAAATTCAGATAAATCTGAGGTTACTGTATTTGGCCCTAAAAATCCGAGAAATATGGTATCTAACCAGATTCTTACTCTACATGGCATTACCTTGGCCTCCAGTAACACTGCGAGGAACCTTTGGAGTCATTTTTGACCAGGATATGTCCTTCAAACATGTTTTGACTTATTTCACTTTTTGTTTACTAAATAATTCCACGTGTTCATTCACAGTTTTGATGCCTTCAGTGGGAATCTACAATGTAAATAGTCATGAAAATAAAGAAAAATCATTAATTGAAAATGTGTGTCCAGACTTTTGATTGGTGGTGTATCTACATATGATCTTAAAACCAGGGTAATGAGTTGAAAGATGTTAGAATGCTTAATAGAGCAGGCTTATTCTTTGTTGGTGTGTCATTTTGGATTAAACCAAATGCTTCTGATATATTGTTAATCTCACCAACTGAGTAACAGATTCAAATCTCTGCTGCCGCTAATTTAAACTTAGTCTGTTTGTTTCATTGAAGGTTGATAAAGCTGTCTCCAGGTCTGGATACTTTGGTGACCTCCTTGTACCTTCTGGTGGGAGTAACTAAGAACAGTTTTTGGGAACAGGAACTAATGCAGACAGCTCAGGGAGAAGAAACGAAACCAGGGATACAGAGCTAGCTATCTTTTCCAGCTGCCAAAAACCCCCACAAACCCCTGCTTCCATCCATCTTCCTCACCAACGTCAGAGGAGCTCAATGTAACTGAATCCTTCACTCAAAAATCCCTGATACCTCAGTGCAGTTTCCAGGCTGGTCCCTACACTGCCACAGCGCAACAAAGACTCCAGTAAGAAAAGGGGTGCTGTGCTATGTGCCTTTGTGCTCCAGGATTGGTACCATGACAGTAGAATTATAGACAGTCTCTGCTCACTGGACTTAGAGGCCTTGTGCATTCAGTGCACAACCTGTCTGATCAGAAATCGTAACTCTGCCTTCTGGCTGAGGGACAGTTCCCTGTACAGCACTGCCAGAGCCAACCTGAGGAGGAGCATCAAACAAGCCAAGGAGGCCTACTACAAAAAACGCCACCATGTGTGGACAGGCATTAAAGCCCTCACCAACTACACTGACCAGAGCCCCCTCAACCACTGACAGCAGCCTCAAACTCACAACAATGTGAGCCATGGTCTGAGAAACCCTCATCACTTGGGCCATATTATACTCAAACCAAGACCTTTTGCACTGCTTCTAAGCACTTAACAACTTGTTCTTTAATATGTGCCTTTCTCTTATTTTTGTATGTATTCCTCTTATTTGCTATTTATTTCCTCTGTCTGCCATTTATATTTAATTATGTTATGTGTTTGATGCTATTACAAACAAGAAGTTTAGCTACATGGTGTACTTGTACATTATTCTAATTGTGCTCTGGATAACAACAGAGGCAGTGGCGGTTCTAGCCTGTTTGGCGCCCCAGGCGAACACTCCCTCTGGTTTTCTATTTTTTTCTAAACTGAGCACCTGATGGCTTTGAACCTTTCTTGTCCATCTTCCATTGGTTTTAATTTTGCACTCCAGTATGAACACAAATCCCCCAACTCGAGGATCACCACAACATAACCTAATAGACCTACACCTTAGTTCACAGATTCACTTTGTCTAAGGTGTATTTCTGGGATTTCACACAACCCAGGGTTCAAATCATGAATACATAATGGGCTTGGATTTACAACATTATGAATGAAATGTGCTCTATTTGGAAGAAGCAGGCCCCCCTCCCCTTTCGAGGGGTTGTGTGTGAGACTTTAAATCATCAAATTGTAAATTATAAATTTTAAATTGTTATTGATCCCTTTACCCCTGGTCCTAAGGTGTATATTTATTTTCTTACTCTTCTTGTATTTATTGTTTGTTTACTTGCACTGCTGTAACTGGAGCGAGCCACGTCGTCTCGTCTCTCTATATACTGGACTGTATGTAGCGGAGATGACAATAAAGTTTACTTTGACTTCAGCAGCGAGCAGGCGCACCGAGGGCTCTCGCGCTCACTTTTCGTGTATAGAAAAACATCGGTGCAAATTATAATTCTGTATCATAATGTCTGGTGTTTTCATGTTTGTTGTTTTGTTTTATTTTGCGAGTTGGTTATTAGATGCTGCTCCAGCCAGCCAGAGAATCCCCCGCCGCCCCGCCCTCTCCTCTCTGCGCCGCAAGCAGCAGGCGCACCTCGCAAACGGAGGGCGCCCTTACTCCCAGCTAATGGGCGATAGAAACCCAATCGGTGTTTACGACATTCCCGATATGCGCTGGCATGATGTCGGGGCAGCATGAGTACGAGTAATTTTTTTTTTTTTGCCGATGCCCGTGATGCCGCCCCCCACCATGACGCTGCCCCGGGCAACCGCCCGTGTCGCCCGTATCAAAAACCGCTACTGAGCAGAGGAGCCACAACAAGGCCTGAGAGAAAGACAGATTAGAGCAGGGGTCGGCAACCCTAGGCACGCGTGCCACAGTTGGCACGCGAAGGGTTAACTGATGGCACGACCATAGCTGGACTGGCCATGATTTTTTTTTTTTTTGTAACGGTATAAACAATGAAAGGTGGTGGATTGGCCAGATGTTGGCCGGTGTGTAAAAATAACTCAATTGTTTGGTGGTGGCCATGGCGGAGTTTCCACAGATTCAGTAACATTAGCAAGTGGTGGAGGCCAGCAGGTGGTTGAGGGAGAAGGGAGGCAGGAGGAGGAGAGACCCGAAGCGGCCGCCACGTCTGAGTGTCAGGTGAACTGAACTTCAGGTAAGAAGTTATGACCTGCAGTCTATCTGGGTCAGATATAAACCAAGTTTAGGTGGAGTTTATTTTCGGTATGCTGACATTTTCGTACTGCATACTAGCTAGCATGACGGAGTTTCTATACAGCTGGGTGGGTGCTATGATGTTACTGATAGTGAACTTTATTTTATTCATAAGGTTAGTTAGTAGAGTTGCCAATCGTTCCGTAAAAAAAAGGAATCGTCCTGCATTCAGAGAAATTATTACGAGTTTCATATTGAGCTGAGAAGGGACACAGTTTGGCCCGGACTTCAGCTAGGATGGAAAAAGACACAAAGCTGGAGTTATTCTGTCGTTACGCAGCTGTTTCTTCTTCTCTCATTCTCCCCCCTCTCTCTCCTGTTGCTACTTTAATCATGAAACTGATCAATGATCAGCTGATCGGCTTTTCTCTCTTGTTTATTTATCGCCCACTTTGCGCTAGAAAGAGGAAACCGCCGGATGTCGCGCTAAACAACAGCAGCACGTTTAAGCTTGATCAGCTGTTGTTAGAATTTATTTAATATTAATTTCTAGTATCAGCTGATGTTTGCTGGAGCCACAGCTGTAAAAGCTGCTGGTCTTGATATTGGTTTGGATATGTGGTGAGAGGGAAACATGAAGATGAAACCAGGAGATGTCCTTACTGAATCATCAGAGCTGAACAGGTGATGGAGAAACAGGTTTACCTTTTAGGTGACATGAGTGAATTGAAGGGAAGTTATGAACTGTTTCTGAGAGACAAATAACACCAGGATCCTTTTCTATGTAGCTGACAGCTGGTTACTGTGCAGGGGCGGGTCTAGCAAAGTTTTGCCAGGGGGCCAGGTAGGGCATTAACAGGGAAAGGGGGGCACAAAGAAATACTGTCTTATTCTCATTTAAAATGTCTGGCTGTTATTAAATACTTATCTGAAGCTTACAACCAAAGTTTTTATCTGATGTAAAATGTATAGAAATCATAGATATACCAACAAGACAGTGTACATCACTGTCACAACAGTGTTTGTTTTCATTCATTGCTTTATGGCTTTAATACCTGGTGGGCCAGTCTTTAGTCAAAATGCTGGCTGAGTTAATGCCAGCTAATGCAACATCGAAGCAGCTGGAATCCACAGCTGTGCGTGTTCATGGAGCTTGCATTTTCACCTGCTGGACATCACTACCTGTCTCTGTATTAACAAACATGCCATATTGGCTGAGGTTATTTTTCTTATCATTGTTGTGAGGAGACCATAAATAGCATTTGTATTTTCTGTTGTACAGTCCATTTGCTGTTAGGGAGTTCTTGTTATGGACAAAAAGTGTCTTTTTTTGTTTCAAAAATAGCTGATAACTATTCACTGATAGCTGCCAACATCTGCAAACAAATATAATTCTATAAAGTGGTTCTATATATTGTGTAACTGTTCATATAGAGCGTTATTAAATTTATTGCTAATGCAATCATATGGCACTCTGACTTCTGAGGAAATTTTAAATGGCACTCGCCATCAGAAAGGTTGCCTACCCCTGGATTAGAGTGACAGAGAAAGTAAAGTTTTGCCTAACAAAGCAGCAAGCATCACAGTAGAGTGTGTTTTCACTAACCTTGTGGCAGCAAAATATTAATCAGGAATTTTATTCTTTTACTGTTTTTGCTCATTCGCTGACTTTTAAAAAGAAATTATGCCAGGGCAGCCATCACATTTTTAAGTGATGTCACAGTTCTACTTCTGTCACCCAAGCCTTTCCATCTAATGGGACTTTCTAGTTTGTCTTTCCCGACAGTGAATGTAGCTTGAATATTGTTGTAATATATATATTTTTTTTTAATTCACATCTGATATACATGGTTTTGATTTAATATTGCTGCTAAAATCACATACTTTATGCTTCATGCTTCAATTCCTTATTTTTTGTTTGCTTTCTTGTTAATTTTATGATATTTGGTACACAATTCTACTATGTTGATAATTGACAAGGATTAACTTGTGAGGTTGTATTGGGAGGGGGGGGGGGGGGGGGGCACAAAACAGGACTCATCTTGTCCCTTATATTGAGACAGGTTTGATGAGGACCACTACCAGCAGACTTCTTTACATCAGGTTGAGCTTGGTGTGTGATTTCAGGTGATCAGGAGCCATTTAAAGCAAAAACAAGCACTAGATCAGGAAGTGGTATAAAAAGAATATTTAATTCAACTGTGAGGGAATGATCAATGAAGATTTGTTCAGCAACAGAGCCTGTGAGTGCTGGACTAAACATAGACTTTTGTAGCAGTTTGTTTTGGCCACACTGAACAGGCTGCTACAAAATGGCCTTTTTAGCCACAATAAAGACAGTCCAGCAGCGAAACGCTTCCCCCAGGTCTGCAGAGCCAGCTGGACCCAATCTAGCTGCATACATCTGACTCTGTTGGATTGGAAAGCCACCACTTTTCTCCAACTCACCCATGAATGCTTCTGGTGTTAGTAGCACCACCTCCGGAGGCAGGGTTCTGTTGAGCAGGTGGATTGAGGAAGGAAACTGTAGCACGAGTGTTCATCATACTTTTCACCTCTGCTACGTGTTTAGTTATGGGACTTAACTTTCATGTGATCTGCTGAAGTATTAGTTCACGGTTTTTTAGCTGCTTCTCCTGTACAGTGAGAGAAGGGCTCACTGGATCCAAGCGCGCCGAGTCCATTTTAGTGGGATCGTTCTGTCAGGGTGACCTAAAAAAAACTGGACAGACACAGGCTTCCAATGATCAACAGTGAATTTAAAGAACAATTCAGAAAGGTCAAAAACAGTAGTCACTGTCCCAGTCTCCCCAAGGCTTTTCTTCTCCACATCCACATAAATCTAGATCAGGCAAAAGACTCCACACAGGAGTCAGCTCACCACTATGTGACAGGAAATACTCCAAACATTCTTGGGCACAAAAATCATTTTTCGCAAACAGGTAATCACCACAGTTACAGGATTCACAGCTCGTGGCCATAAGTCAGGGCAGGGACACAGATCAGCCAGTAAATTGAGAGCTTCGCTTTTACACTCAGCTCTCTCTTCACCACAACAGACTGGTATCACTGCAGCTGCAACACTAATCTGTCTGTCGATCTCCTGCTCTCTTCTCCCGTCACTCGTGAACAAGAACCACGAAATACTTAAACTCTTCCACTTGGGGCAGAAACCTGACCTGGAGTAGGCACCCCACCCTTTTACAGCTGAGGACTATGGCCTCAGATTTGGAGGTGCAGATTCTCATTCCCACCGCTTCACACTCAGCTCCGAACTGTTCTAGTGCAAGCTGGAGGCCATCACCCAATGAAGCCAACAGAACCATATCATCCACAAAAAGCAGAGATGAGATTCTGAGACCAGTGAAAGCCTTCTGCCACTTGGCTACGCCTAGAAATCCTGTCAGTAAAAATTGTGAACAGAATTGGGGACAAAGGGCAGCCCTGGCGGAGCCCATCACCCACCAGGAACGAGTCCGACCTATTGCTGGCTATGGGGACCAAGCTCTTGCAATGATTGTATAAGAATTGAATAGCAATGGCCCAGAGACCCGTATGGATATTTGATCAAGAAACACTTGAAAGATACTTTTTTAAAAATATCTGCCCTGATTAAATTGTATTAAAGTTTAAAATTAGCATTTTTAAGGGCAGCACTGCTGCAACTCCCGAGGAACCACTAGGTTGCCAGCTGTCTGTTATATCTCATCTTGCTAATTCAAGTCTTTGGTTTGTATCACTGTTAGTGCAAGACAAGAAGTTTTGTCCTTGAGTTTTAGTAAGTAAACTGGCACTAATTAGGAAATATGTTGCTACCACTGGATGATAACATGACACCTTATCGGCCCCAAAACAAGATGAAGCTAAACTCTTTAAAGTGTAAGTCTATCTTTGAAAGCCTGTACATTTCTAAGTGCCTTATTTAACAGTTTTACTTAGACACGCTGCAAGTCTACTTCAAATTTATTGTTTTCAACAGGCTAAATGTTAAATAAGCTGTTCTTGAACCAAATTAAAAACAAACAAAAAAAATTTCATCCCAATAGATCAGTTCTGCTTTAAAGGGCTACAGGAAAATAAAACTCACACTTGTTTCTGGGTCTTTGTCCATTTCCATTATGTGGGTTTCATTGAGTGGGGATGGAGGTGGCGTGGCTTCACTGTACAAATAGCAAAAAAAAGGCACAAATTTAAGGACAAGCTTTTATTCCTACACAGCAAGATTATTTTAATTAACTAAAATTAACTACTAAAACTATATGTGAAATGAAGTACAAATAAAAACTAGACTCTTTACATAAAAAAAAACAGATTCAGTGTTGTGAACTAAAATAAAATGAAAACATGGAGAAAATGTACTCAGTTTTAGTATTTGTAATCTCACAGTACTGTAAACCACATTTCTAGGATGTAGCTTGTACTAGTTTAGTATTTTATTAGTTTGTGAGCTGTGTGTAAATTATGGTGTAAATTACGCGATGTGTAGTTACGGGTGTGCTTGATTTACATTCCTGCCTCTGTGCTCATTTGCGAGGTCACCAGCAGGTTCTCAGAGATTGTACTCCAGAATGTATTTTTCAGTGGAAAAACTTGCAATAGAAACAGTTTGTATTTATTTCAGACTTTTTAAAGATGGAAATTCATTTCAGAGCGTGTAAGACGGACAGAAGATCATGTGATTTATTGCATTTTGTGGTTTATTTTGTCAGCATTGTTACATTTGTGCATTTAATTGGGCGGACTATAATATCAATATAATGTTTACAGTGACAACCTGATCTGGCTTTGTGCAGTAATTCTCAGACATTATTTTCAGATGTTTTTCTTTCCACATGTGGAATATAGTCAGTGTTTTTAACCTGTGAAATTTAATTTGCAAATATATAAACATGAACAACACGTACGATAATTAGAATCAAAACTACATACTTAAATTTAATGTCCATGTGAGTGTTTTCATGGTGTCAGTTGGAGTTCATGTATTTCATGGAAAAATGCCAAATAAAAAGCTGGAATAGAAACCTCTACATGATTGTATTTAACACTGTGTGGTTTAGGAGGTGGAGTGGGTTGTCTACTAATCTGAAGGTTTGATTCCTGGCTCCTCCAGTCTGAATCTCATAGTGTCTTTGAGTGAGATGCCAAACTCTGAATTTTCATTGATTCAGCTATCAAAGTGTTCCAAGGCACAGAGCAGTGATTCCCAAACGTCCAGTTCCAATTTGTTCATGTATACGGGGAGTCTTCTTTACACAGAGGAGTTACACAGGTTTCTGTACTGGGACCAATGCTTTTTACATGACACTTCATACGTTTTCATTGCTATGCAGAAGACACCAAGCTTTATCTATGAGATTAGATGACACAAATTCAATAAACGAAAAGCATTTTTATAGACAAAGGCCTGGATGAGCTCTGAATTCTGAAACACTAAGATTATTGTACTCAACCCTAAAAAATCTCAGAAACAGGGTGTCTAACCACATATTTACTCTGGATGTCATCACCTTAGCCTCCAACAAAACTGTGAAGAACCAGGATACATCCTTCAACATAAACATTAACCAAATATTGGATGCTTTAAAATTACTTGAAATACACTAAGCATTAAATATTTTCAAATCATTTTTGATATGATTTATTTTTGTTGAATTTGATTCTTGTCTTGTGACCTCTGTAAACAGGATTCTGGTGAGTTTATAATCTTAATCTGTATCTTAGAATCTTAGTTAATAACTTAAAAGAGTGTGTATTATTTAATGACTTGTGACTGACAAGTTGTCAGTGTCTTCAGTTTGCTAGTCAGGATTAGACAAACATCTGATGCAAATTTTGTCTCTTTGCATCCCTATTTGAAAGTAAACTCAGGAATTATTAAAGTTTTCAAAGCAAGACCAAGAGGCCACGTGGGTTTTCTCGGCCCTGGAATTCATCCATCCATCAGTTGACGTAACCACTTATTCAATTCAGTGTCAGAGGAGGGCCGTGATGCCAGAGCAGCCACAGAGCAGCAGTCGGGGTGCACAGTCATCCAGTCACTTATTTTATTAAAACTAAATATAAAGCAAATATACAGCACAGTAAGAAAAACAGAATGCGAATACAAACGTCGAATTAAAATCTCATACACATTGATTGTTGCCATTTTTACAGTACAGCTTTTCTTTTCCAGCAAAGTGCAGCGTGTGATCAGCAATCCAGCAGATTTTAGCTGAAACTAAACTGATCGACAAAGAGGTTTTCAGGGGATGATGTCTGAAACGAAGCTAAAGTTGGGGAGATGTCCAGCTGAGATCCCCAGGGCATGGCTGGAGCAGGCGAGTCGACAATGAAAGAGAGGAGTTCACTCAAGCCAGCCTGCAGTGAAACACAGAAGGTTTAGTTTAAGTTAGCTGCAGCAGGAAAGGGTTAGGGTTTAAACCTGGAGATACTCAGAAGGTGATGCATGTTATGCATTCGATGTGTTGTGATTTACTCGCAACAGAGAGAGAACATTTAGGCTACGTTCACACTGCAGGCGAAAGCGCATCAAATCCGACTTTTCTGACCCTATGCGACCCATATCCGATCATGGTATGACAGTTTGAACAGCACAAATACAATATTTTCAAATCTGATCTGGGTCACTTTCGTATGTGGTATTGAATCCGATACATATCTGATATTTTAGAAAGCAACTGCTGTTTGAATGGTCATGTCGCATTAAATCCGTCTTTTACGTCACTGACACAAGACAGACACCAATTATCAGCGCCCGAGAAGACATCGCGAACGCTTCCTGGACATCCAGTGTAGATGTTAGTGAAACTGTTGGGAAAACAACGTTGGAGAAACGTGAACATTTTCTTTGTACTGTATAATCTGCAGATTCTGACAGAAATCTGCAACTATCCTTTGAAGCACCGCTCCTCTCTAAAACAGCAATAAGGATAATTATTAGGCCATATGTAAATAACAAAATAACTTTATAACTTAAAGCAAAATTGGGAAACGTAAAGTCCGAAACAAGTCTTTATATTAAGGCCATCAGTCAAACAGTACTGTTCGGTCTGGGTCTAAACAGAGCGCATTGTGTGACGTCTTCTTTTGCACATGCGGGCAGCTTTGAGGGCCGTGAACGGTTCACACTAGAGCGCGTTTGCTGTCACATTTTATTTGTAGTGTGAACAACCAAACAAAAAAAATCGGATTTGATAAAAAAATCAGAATTGAGCATTAAGACCTGCAGTGTGAACGTAGCCTTAGTCTCCTTTAAACATATTTTGTTCTTACGGTCTTATGTGCAAACAAAAGAAATGGCTGTTTAAACACGGCACAAAACGGGCTCATTAAAGACAACCTGTAAGTTTTGAAATTATCACTGGTGGTACAGATACAGTGTTGGTGAAGGGAAAATTACTGTGTGATCATTGGGATCTTCTGTTGATTTGGTGCAAATTTTTTATGTTTTAAGTTGTCTTTCCATATTAAGATTCAACTTCTGTGCTTCCGTTTTAGTGAGTAAACTGGCACTAACTAGGAAATATGTTGATGCCAATGGACGATAACAAGGCACCGAAAACACTCTTTAAAGTTTGAATCCATTTTGTTAAATGCAGCCTGTGCACTTCTGTCGTACGTCACTTTTAGTACTCATGTTTTCAACAGGCTACAGCTAAATGGTAAATAAGCTGTTCTTGAACCAGATCTTTACAAAAAAAATTAAATAAAATTATCCCAACAAATTAAGTCTACTTTAAAGGGCTGCGGGAAAATAAACCTAAAAAGAAATAATAAACCTACACTTGTTTCCGGGTCATTGTCCAATTCCATCATGTGGGTCTCATTGGGTGGAGAAGGAGGTGGCGTAGGATCACTGTACAAAAACAGACAAACAAAAAAATGATTATAATAATGAATTAAAATTAAATTCAGGCACACTGCAGAAGCGTTTTTGTTACTGTTACTTACTTTGATATAAAAGAAGGTATTCTGCGGTGATATCCATCCCCTGAAGGTTCTGATGTTTCTGTGTGGACAGATAGGATTGGGCTCATTACACAGAAAGTAAACTGGATCATCTCAACATTATTTGAAATGGTAAACACTTTATGACAGAGTTTATCTTTATCTTATGACAGAGTACAAGACAAAATTTATATTCACTGTTTTCTACAGGATTTTTATTAATTTATTTATTTTGTAGTAATTTTCATGGAGAAAGTGATGTGAGAGGTGATACCGGGGGATTTGTAGCGTCCGAAGGCGGTGTCTTTGGGGATGTCGGGGTAAAGATAGACCAGGGGATTTCTGCTTCGCTGGGATGCCAGACTGTAGCGGTAAATGATGTCTGGCAGAGGTAACACCAACAGCTCTTTCTTGGTGTACGGCTGGACCGCATGCACATGAGGCTCTACAGGGGGAGAAAACACATATCAATACAAAGCAGGACAAACCACTGCAGTCAGCAAACACACAATTTAAGGTAAATATACTTTATAGTGAATACATAATTGTAACTATTCTATTTCTTCCAGCAGAGTTATTTAAATTGTCCTCAGTGGGCTCAGTGAAGACAGACTCAGAAACATACCACCGTTGGAGTGGTCGACCCAGCTGAAGGTGACGGCGCCGTCTTTGCTGCTCTCACTGAACCGGATCAGAAAAGTACCGGCCTGTTTTTCCTGCAGCAGGAGGCGTGTCCTCTCCCTGCTCACGAACCCCATGACGGATCTGAAAGTCGCACACAGGAAACACCACACCCTTCCACATTAGCACATCATCCTTATATGACTGTAATACAACTTTAAGAAATGCTGCTAATCTAAGTTTGGATGTCAGCGTGAAGTCGTACCCGTCACGCCAAAGATCCACCAAGTGTTTCTTGATCAAATCGAGGATGCCATCAATCCAGATCCAGGCATTTTCGTTCTGCCCCACAGGAAAACAAAGAGTGAAGCCCCTGTGTGCTCGCTGTCAGACTCAAGGAAACTACAAGAACTTATCTTAAGACCCACCTTGGAGAAGCTGCTCCAGAACACCATGCCATCAGGATCATCTGCAACAGCACCAACTGTTACATTTTTAAAAAAAAATTTACCACAAAGTGTTTTATATTATTTAGAAATTTTAATATTAGATAGTGCAATGATTACACATGTACTATACTATTTGTTTTTTGTTTTTTTCACCTGTGCACATATTTTGTATTCTTCATGTGCACATTCAAATGTTTGCACGTCAGGGCTAAGTTACTTTGTATTTTGTGCTAAGCCAACTATGTACTCTGCTTTTTACTGTATGGCACAAGCTAACAATGTATTTTCCATGCTAATCTAAGCTAATTGTATCATTTCAGTAAAAATAATAGTGATTTCCAAAATGCGAAATACTATTTTTGTACTGATTTTATATAAAAATATATATTTTTTAACATGCAAGTAAATATTTTTTTTATTTGATCCTTAGCGATATTGTTTTCAATAACAAAAAATACACAGAAACTTCAGGCTTTTAAGACTACACACAATATGCAAAAAATATATCTTTATATACACAGCTTAATAAGTAAAATGAGCTCTAAAATTAACTCCCATCAACAACGCAAATGAAATATGTCTTTTTAAAAAGTAATTGAAAAAATTGGCTTAGATTTTATTTACTTACCCATAATTTTGTCTCTTAGCATGAACAGCTGCGTTTCATCGAGCCCTCGTTTGCCAACGGTCAAAAACTGCCAGCTCAGCACCTGTGACAGCTGCTCCCAGGTGAGAGGAGGAGGATTCAGGAACAGCGACAGGTCCTAAAGGGAAAAGTCACAGAACCACAATGAAGTTTCCTGACTTGTCTTAACAGATGTTACTAGTGTTTGTCAGCTGTGACAAAATTTTACCCAAGGTTCACTGGTGGACAGCATGTTCCACCACATGATGGAGGCCCAGGCATTGGGGACTTGATTCGTGCTGGAGATGACGACCACGGGCAAGGAGCTGGCCTGGACCAACAGCAGAGGAGGAAACCAGTCAATAAAAGAACAAACCCTCCACCACAGCAAACATTTTTAAAGATCAGGACTAGAGAACGCCATCAAAGCTGAAGTTCATGCTGCTTACCTCGATGTTGCACGTTTGTCCTGCGTACTGAAACTCTGTCACAAACTTGATGATGTGCAGCTCTTCAGTGACTACCAGATGGTTCTAAGGGAAAAGAAAAAGTAACATGAGTAAGGCAGCAGCTCACGTCTCTAGCACTCAATTCATAAACAAAAACATGGCCTGAGAGCTATGTGGAACCAATAAAGCTTTAAAATACACTTCAGTTTGATGCTTTGTTTACCTTCTTCCCATCCGTCATCTCACCTGTATTTACCTCCGTTTACCCTCAAGATTTTCCATCAAGATTTATAAGACTACATACTACTGAAACGTGTACAGTATAGTAATGCTCATAAATGCTCATGTGAAAAAAGACAATTTAAAATAAACTTCTCTTACCGCAGATGAGCTTTTGCTTCTTGATTTTCTTTCCTTGAGCGACTGAAAAAATATAATTTTTGATAAGAAACTACAAGCTGTACTGTATAAAAGAACATATGAATGTATAATAGTTAAACATAAAGCTTTGTTAACTTTGAGGATTTTCATACCATGTGCCCAAATTCTGCCATCAAGCCTCCATCTGTGTCCTCGTCCAACACCTTACAGTCGTCTCTGTTGAAATCAAAGAGACGGAACCTGCGACAAGTACAAAAAGCATCAGTACTCATTTATTACAGAAATATAAACTTTCATAAATGTATATTTCAGATTTTAGTCTACCTACCCTTTCACTGTCTTGGCTTCTACAACATCCCTTATTTTGGTGGGGAGAAAAAAGACAAGAAAAGGTTTAAAATTTAAAAAGGTCTTTTTAAAATAAAAGTTCAAAAAATAAATATTTCCATCTGAACTCTATGCCACTCTTTCAGACCAGCTTTTCTTTCACTTACTTGTCAAATACAGGTTTGACTCTGAACCTGCATTTGAATTCAGGGATGTTTGCCAGGAACCTGAAAAGAGAAAAGACATTTCTTTATGTTTTTTAGTTTAGCACTGGTTATTTTGGCCCAGTAAACACGTAAAAAGGTCTAAGTAAGTAAGCCTATAAACTGCTTTCAGTCAAAATGCCTCATGTCAAAACCTAGCTGCTAACTCCTGTGCTTGTTAAGAAACAGTTTGTCTGTATGAATAATTAGCAGGTAAAAGGAAAATATACCTAATGAGGTCCATCTGAGACCTCAGAGAGAAAACTGGAGTCAAAATAAGATGAACGTCAGTTTAATAAAGAAATGTTTTCGTTTTGGGGATGAGACCTGACCCTAAACTGTGTAAAGGCCACAGAAAATTGTGGGCAATATAAAGTTTTCACTGATTTTCACATTTGACCTGGTTTTCCCCAACATTAAACTGCTAACAAACAGACAGACAAATAAAAGGAACTGATTACATACTCCCATTACATTGAAGCGCTGAGTGACATGAAGTCCCAGCTGACATTTGGGTTTCTCAGACATACACGTGTATAAAGTCAGTGCATGCTTACCTCACTGTGATACTGAACTGCACCCCGGTCTTCAGTATCAGAGGACGCTGTGGAAATTTCTGCATGGCGGGCTGTTTCTCCACCACCAGAGCGCTGCAATGCCAGACCACAACAGAACGTGTCACTATTCATACTGTTGGTGCATCAGTGTGTGTGTGTCTATACATGTAAAAAAGAGTGACTCACTTTGTGACTAGTTTTATTAACAAGGACCGCCCAAATTTCTCCATTTCTGGGATTGAGGTAGGGAGGCAGAAGGCAGGGTCAGTGCTGCTGTATTTGCTGTTCTGGTCTTGAAGTTTCTTCAGCTGTTCGCAGACTCCTAGCAGCACTTCGGCGACAGTCGAAAACCTGCACACAGAATAAAACAGGCACAAGTGCTAAGTGTAAAAAGTCACAGAGGAAAAACAGATTCTCTTAGACATGCAAAGGTGAGCAGAACAAATAAGCTCTAACCACTTGTCCAGGTGGTCCAGACTGGTGTCAACTTGACTTCCAATGCAGGCCAACTGCTGCCTGCGCTTCCACTCCGGCAGCTCCACATCAGTGAGAGTCGCCATGACTTTTTCTGTCTGCTTTAAAATGTTAACCAACTGATGCAGCACAGTCTGCAAGACAAAAAAAGAAAAGATTCATATGTGCGCATAACAGATGGAAGAGGTTTCACCATCTGACCAGTGCAGACATGATCTCTCACAGGCTGCAATAAAATCTGAACACAGCAAAATAACAGTTAAGGAAAGGTTACCCACCGTAACCCAAGGTTCTATGAGTATAACTCTGAGAGCTGTCATCTATGTTGCTGTTGGCTGTATCAGCTTATATGACTTATTTGCATTTCAATGGAAATGTCTGAAAGGGGAAGATTGCTACGCAAAGTGGACTTAGTCCTACTGCCTATAGGTTGCTGGTTTGTTCAACCAATCAGTGCAAGGCATTTCCAGTTATGTTTTTGCTCAAAAATATTTCCCCAGAAAAACAATGTTGCATTTAGTCATGATTTGGCAAGATTCCAACATCAGCATGACGCTGTGACAACATTGCTCCGTGGTCACAATGCAGCAGTAACGTTACAGTACAGTGTAAATGCGATGTCACATTTATGCTGTAAAAACATTTACAATTATGATTTTGTAATGTTACTGCGACCTAGTTTTACATTTCATGCTAGGATTAGGTAATTATGTATATATGCATTATGTAATTTGAAACATGAAGTAGAACAGACCAATAGCAGATAATAGATGTTTCTACTAAACTGCCCCAACCAGTTTGTTTCTAGGTTTCTGTGAAAACAACCATGAAAGAAATCTATGACATGAACATTTTCTATGAAGCTTTCATAATAATTGCACAAAATATCAAAATACTTTATGAATGTGGTTTATCCATTTAGACTAGTTTAACACCACTAATGGCAACATTTGATCAAACATGTATTTACCATACCTCCTTTCTTTGTGTTATGAAGACTGCATGTTTCTGACATTCCTGATCAACAATATATTGGGACTGGGCCAGATCAGTGTGCTCCTCCACTGGAAAAGGAAGACAAGACACGTGTCTAAAACAACTGAGTGACAAACCAGACCTGCCAGGTTTTAATCCTGCCAAGCAACTCCTGGGCTGACAAATGGGACTAAACTGCAGGCCCTCTAGTGGCCACTTGAGGTTGACTCTGACAGTGAGTCAGAGTCCCCATAGACTCCCATATTAAAATGCCCAAATTTACACCACAACATCACCTTGTTTTCAGCCTGCTACAAAAAACAGTTTTAATCTTTGCAGATACTTCACTCCTTCCCTACTTTGAGGGGCGTGGCCAGTTTGATTGACAGGTGACAGGTAGCTGTCAGATGTCTGCTGGGCTTCCACTCAGCTAACTGGAGTCACTGCATTGTTTGTGCCTTTTTAAGGATGGGCAAGGGCTGTGTTGAGTTACGGCCTCAGTTTTGATTAGTGAAATTTCTAGGATTTTATTACTAATCACACTGCTAAAATTAATGCTTTAATGTCGTCCACACTTCAAAAACCAGTAGGTAATGGCATGGCGACTATGTCCATCTTTTATATACAGTATGTGGTCGTGCTATCATACCTTTATTTTGCCAGGCCATCAGAATATAGTCCAGTTTTTCATTCAGACCCTCCAGTGTCTTGATTTCCTTCTTGGTCTCCTACATTAGAGTAAAAGTGCATTGGTTTAGAAAGAGGAAAACGTTTATCTTTCTTGGAAGGCTGAAAATAAAATCCCAGTAATCTTACCAAAGTTTGTCGCTTCAGTTCATTGACTTTGTCGTCCAACTCTCTCCAGCTTTGTTGCATGCCTGGATTGTTGCAACTCTGACAAAAACAAGAAGGTTCTGTCACATGTTTGCAATTATTATCAAATATTTATTTATAATTATAATTTATATTTACTCTTCCTTTCCTCTGGTTGTGATCACAGTATCGCTCTAACGTGTTGCCATATTTGCTTTGCTATGACTCACAATGCTACGTTTTCTGTTAGCATGAGCAATTTTTACAGTTCCACCTACTCACTGGTCCGGGAAAATGTATTTCTGCCGTTAATTGTAACTCTCTCTATAAGCAACCCAGGCACATGTTTACAGTTAGTGTGCATCAAAGTTATGATTCTACTAAATCTTTTCATCTACTTTTTATCTACTTTTGGTTAACTGCAGTGACCTTGGGACAGACCTATCTGTGTAAATATGACTTAGGAATGAAAACAGGCTCTTTATTAGAACAGCATTTAACTGACCTGCGGCTCAGAGACCGAAGCCAGAATTTGCTTTTCCTCCTTCAGGCATTCAGACAGAAGTAGGGCCAATTTCAGCGGCTCACCCTGGAAATGCTCCTAAGGAGCAGAAAGAACCACACAAATCATTACTGGAAGTGTATCTTCAAATAATTTAAATTGTTCTGCACAGAGCATCATCTGTCCTACCAGCAGGTAGTCCTTCATCCTGGAAAAATCTGGCCCCTGGAGAATATTGTTCTCCTGAACAGAACGATACCACTGCTCTTCTAGAAACACCAGGAGAGCCTGAAAACAGGTTCTGGCTCTGTGCTTGTCCACAGCTGCCGAATCCCTAATGCAGAGAAACAGAAGATTTAACTGCAGGACTGCATCTGTTTGCATGTGCTGAAAAACAATTTACTATTTCACAATCTTCCTTACATCATATACTGTACAACTTACTATATTAAGTTAAAGCTCTTTAATCTTAGACCATAACTATTTTCCCTGCTCCTGCATCCAGCCCCGACTTACCAGTCCTGGTTCTCGATCCAGGTGCTCAGATAGTGGCGAATCTCTTTGGGAAATCTTCTCTCGTACAGCTGGCAGACCCGGCTCTGGAGTGCCGAGTCCAGCTTCAGAAGGGCCTGCCACTGAGCCATCTGCAGTCACAAAGACACAAACCTCTTTTTACGAGTTCAGGGACTCTGATTGTTCCACAGATGTGATAGAAGTCTTTACCGTTATTTGCCTCCATTTTATTAACAGAAATATATCTTACGCTAGAGTAATTTAAGATAAAGTTTTATATAGATTAAAAATCTGTTTTTAAGTGTGGCCTGGCCAAGAGGGCAGCCATGACTATAACCATATATAATCATACAAATATGACTGACGCTCACTGAAAATGTGTACCTCTGATCGTCAGCTCACATGCTGTAACAAGTGAATAACAAGTGCAGTTTCAAAAGTGATCACACTGACAGTTTTCTTAGTCCTTAAAAGCTGACTTAAACTTCCATGCAGTTATATTTATCTTATATATCAGCCAAAGGGAATGTCTGTGGACACAGAGAACGTGGAAATCTCAAAATAATTCGAATAAACACAGCACCTAAGTGAGGTGTGAGTAATTATGAGCTGATTAGCTTTATGTGTTTATGTAATGCAAAGCGCGTGTGGTGGCGTATTGATGTCGCCAGCTATCGGTAAATAATATAACTGAGCTGACTGGAAAGTTTTACCCCGCTCTTTAATATAATCGGAGGGGATTTCCAAGAAATGCAACAACACCGCAGCAACTTCACGAACCGAAGATTTTCATTTATTTACATTTGCCTTTTTAACAGCTTTTATCAGACAATTACCTACTTTTAAAAATCAGGATCGCGAACATTTTGGAGGAAAAGTGGGCCATAAGCTGCGCACAAGGCTGCCCGCAATAGAACTAAAGTTGTTTCTTTGCGCAGAAATCATGACTTACCTTGGTGGATGGCTCTTTGTCGGACAGGTGAAAGCAGGACAAAAATCACAAGCGACCTCCAGCCTTCTGATCTGGCTGTTAATTCTTGCCTTAAGAACGAGGACGCGAGCTTCCGTTGCACACGCCCACTCACACTCACCACGTGATTCTCCAGAAATCGTCCTGCTGGGTGCGTAAAGCTGGAGGCCACACAGCTCGACATCCGGCAACTCACAAAGTAAAGAAAAATAACAATAGCCAGATGTTGAATCCCTGAAAACAGCTGTTTTCTGTGCAGGTTTCAGCTCAGTTTGGTGGGCTGCTGCATCTCAGCGCTCATGAACCCGTTTTTATCCGTTTTTCTTTCTGCACATTTCTATTGCACTGTTGTGTCTGCACTGTCTTATGTCTTTGTTTTGGATTTTTGCACCTTCTTTTCCCCACACTGAGCCAACCCAGCTGATTTTTAGGGTTCCCCCACCTGCTAAATCCCTGTAATCTCTTCCCTACAACCTTTTTCCTATTTAGAAACAAAGTTACCCTCTACAATATGGGTCTCACACTGGCAGCCCGGGTGCCACTATATTGACGTGAAGAAATATAATGCAGTTTGGCTCTTGAAGTTACTTTTTTTGTTAGGGAAGATTTGGTTTGTTGTTGAGTGCAATGCTAAAATAAGTTACTTAAAAAGCAACAAATGAGTTAATATGAAGGCAATATGAGCAGAGAGTACAAACATGTTGAGGGATTGGCTGTTAATTCAGTGAGAGAATTATTTGTAAGGAAAACTATTTTCACTACCAGTCAAAAAATATGTCTGCATTTCTATTGAGTTAAATACAAAAGAAATTACAGCAGAAGTGCTGCCAGATGTCTGGCCAGAAAGAGAGTACCAATGTGTTTATTTGGAAGTTCAATGAAAGGCTTAGAGGGGGGGAAAGAAATTCGTTCACATTAGCAGTTTCGTCTTGTTGTACAAATTAAAATTAAAATTTGAAAAAACAAACAAAACACTACATTTTTGGAAATATTTGTGGGTGTTTTCTCATTTGTTTGTACTACTTGAACACTAAAAATGGTCCTCACATGAGATGACAGTGTCAGCAGTAGCCCACAGCTCATTTAAGTTTGAGACCCCTGCTCTACAATGTAGGCAACAAAAAACAGAGCTATGTTTTATTATCCTTCTTTTTTCTGCTCATGTTCTATTTAACTGATTTAAGCTGAACACATTTATTAGAATTAAAATTTATACTGAAATAAAGTTTATACTCCTATGTTATTTTATTATTAATACAGCACAAGATTCAGTTACCTTTGTACAAAAACAGCTGGTAGAAAAGTCCTCCAAAGAGCTACTTTTACGTTCTTACTTTGAGTACATATCAAAGACAGTACTTTTTTACTTTTACTTGACTAAAGAAGTTGAATCAGTACTTGGATTATGTTTTAAACACTAGCATCTGTACTTCTACTCAAGTACAGAATGTCTTACTTTTGGCACCTGCGTTACTAATCAGAAGCTCCAGGGTTTGATCCCTCGGTCCTTCAGTCTACATGCAGAAGCATCCCTGGACAAGTACAGGCACCGAATCCCTATCCATTCACTGAAAAATGCTGTAGCTCCACCTACACCCCCGCTTCCATGTTACTTTTCTTTAAACCAGAAGTGGCCATATTTGGATGAGAGGATGGGGAGCTGAGCTTTCAGCTCACAAGTTTCCTCCATTAATTACACAGGTGTAACTCACAGAGACAGAGTCCAGAGGTCAAATTCTGGGACTCGAAGGAGCGGAAATGAGGCCGAAAAGACATTTAACACCTGCCTGTGTCTGAACACACCTGTCAGTCAAAGCACCAAGATTTACTTTTTATTTTGGCATTTTTGATCCTCTGTAATACAGAGTTGTACTTTTTAAGTCAACATATTCTTAAAAAAAATGTTCAGCCATGCTGTTGCATAATAACCTGACTGTGGTCAGAGGTTCACACATACAGTAAATCATCTGATTAGGAGTAATGGGGATTAATGAATAACATGGTATAAATAATGATTTATTCTTTATGATAATAATTTCTGAGCAGCAGCAGCAACACTGGGACATGGGCTCTGAGCGGACACGTTATGGAGACACCTCAGCCGGTGTTTTTGTTGTTGTTGTTGTTTGTTTGTTTTTTAACTTCCGCAAGAGCCCAAATACAGCCTCACCCTTCAACAATCACCGCGAATCACGTGATTCTCCAGAAACGCCGTAAGTAAAAACCGCCAAGCAGCAGCAGCTGCTACATGCCGACGTCTCACTTCCTACTGCTTTCAAAATAAAAGCACAAAACCTCGGCGCTGTTTCATCCAGCAGGGGGCAGGAGAGCTGAGCGACAGTGTAAATGAGTTCAAGACAAAGGGAATCAAAATACTGCGTGTATTTAACTTTTTTGCCAATAACAAACAGGTGAAAGAGACAGATGCAGACATAAAGTATCAAAATAATATCCACTACAAAAAACAAACAAACAAAACAATAAACACATGTTCAGATTGATTTATATACAATTCATTTCTTATAGAAAAACATGACGGAACATTCAAAATATAAAAGACACAAAACCATCATGACACAAACTTTTCTTTCATAGACAAGAACATAAAATATGCTTTAAAAACACATTAAACACAAACTCTGTAAAAACAACAGCCTCACGGGAGTCACGATATTGACAAAGGATTCAAAGAAGCTCCAGATGCAAATGTTTTTTTCCCCTCTTTTTACTCTGAATACGGAGAGCTCATCTGTAAACGCAAAAAGAAGAAAAATATTAGCGGCATAACATCGGGACAGATTCAACAAATTCTGAGTTTAACCAAAAAGCAGTCTTCCGTTTCAGCAAGGCTGATCAGAGGCAGTCTTCAATTATTTAATCTCAGCCTGTGATCACAGGTCAACAAGAAATGTAATCTGATTACAGTCAGACTGTCGGCAAACACAAAAAACAATTAAACTCCATTTAATCCAAATTTAAAATCCTAAAACATTAACTTCATAAATATTTACATCATCTCATGTGAGATAACTTTCCATCAGTGTGATTGATTACAACACAACAATTCATCAATCACTGATCAGTGTGCCATGCTTCAGCAGTGTTTCCAGTAATGTATCTGCACTGTTCACAGTCTCAGAGTTAGGAACACAGAGACTACAGATTTTATTCTCAGCTGATAATAAATCTGATGTAACTGTCGTCTCAGTCTTTACGCTGAGCATTTAACGATAATAAAAAATGCTTGCTTTAAATATAGAAAATATACAAAACCCAGATTTTCGGCATTTGGCACTTAGGTCCTAGTCACAGTAATGTGTAATCTCTAACTTCTGATCTTTTATAGATTATGTTGACTTGAAACAAGCGGAATAATGAATTTACTGTTTTTATTATGAGGTTTCCAGAAGTTTTCCACATTTGACCTTTTTCTATTTTAGCTCTAATGCACAGAGCAATAAGAGTTAAGAGTTATAAGACACATACAGTGTCTTATCCATTTACAATAATAAAGTGCATATTATTACCAGTATTATCCACTAAGTACAATAATGTAAACTTACGGTGTCGATGTCGAAGCACAGGTGCTCATTGAGCATGTCAAACTCTCCAGGTGTCATCGGGGGCTCCGGAGACTGACACGACCGCGGGGTGGTGCTCGCGTTGGAGCTGAAATATATTAAAAGAGACATTAAAATACATTTTGGCTGTTTTGAAATTCTGTTTAAAGTTAACTGAGCTCGACTTGAGTGAAATATGAACTCACCGCATTTCTGAGATGGGGATCAGGGTTGATGGGATGTAAGGATGCACTGGAAGTTTAACAGAGGTTTATATTAATATTTAATTAGACCTGAGAATTAGCCTGAGAGTTTCCCAGCAAAAACTTGAAAACTTCACCTCATAATTAGATCTTACCTTTGCTGGGCTGGCTGTTGTAAAGCCGCCCGAATGCCTCGTCTTTGGGGATGTCGGGGTAGAGGAACTTGAGCGGGTTTTCGGGGACAACCCCGTCTGAGATCACTTTGTAGTCTCGAATGATGTCGGCGAACGGGAGTGCGCTGAGCCGGTTTTTAGTGTAAGGCTCCACAGAGTTAAACTTCACCTCACCTGGTGTGAAAAGTTACTGTTAGCAAACTTTGTTGTCCACTGTCACCAAAGCAAGTAAAACCGCACAGATTTTCTATCAAAGTTTATTTAACTGTCTTATCATAGTTAAAGGTTTGGTATACATTTGCATTTTATTACCACACGTGGTCTGATGATGTTGGTTTATGTGACAAAGGGAAACCTCACCGTTATCGCCATGCTCCACCCAGGTGAAGGTGATTCCGCCAAGGTGGCTCTCGCTGAAGCGTAACAGGAACGTGCCTGGCTCTTTGTCCTTCAACAAAGCTCGCTCCATCTCTTTACTCACAAATCCCATGATGTAGCTGCAGAGGTGGTGAAAGACAAAAGAAATTTAGGTTTTTGGTTTCAGCCAGTGAGATCTGTTGTCCAGTTTCACACTTTAAATCTGTCATTCATACAAAGTTTATCTTAATGCATTTTGCAGCTGCACATTTCTAAGACAGGGTTGTAGTCTGCAGGTGATATCTGGCACCTGCAGACATCCATTGATGCCATTTTCTGGGATAAAGCCTTTATAAAGACGTCTAAATTTGGCTGACATACACACTTGAACTCATAATAATTTCTGTTGATTCAAACTCTAAAAAGACAAGAAATCCTCCCAAAAAACCTTAAAAATTAAAAAAACCTCTAACTGCTAAAGCAGCAGCATAAACAATAAATGTAGGCATTAATTACCTAATAGAAATGTATATTTATGCCACATTTTGTTTTCATTTAGTTCTGTATTTATTCATCTGTGTATTTACTTTCCATTTGAGTTTCCATATATTTGTCCTTTGCATTTCCTTCTATGCAAATAAGGACTTAAACTTGTCTCTGATTGGTTAACACCAGATGCTGTGCTCACAGCAAGAACGCATATTGATGTTAATGAATTTAATGAAAATTAATTTTATGTTAAATATATTAATATTTTATAAATGTATCTAACTGTTCTGTCTTTCCCAACTGATGTTGGCAGTTTTGGTCCTTCATATATTAATGCTAGCGGTTCATGTATCTAATAGCCCTTTCATCTTTTTGTGGAGTTGTTTTTGTTTGTTTGTTTGTTTTTAGAAGTTGTCACATTTTCTGTTTATGATCTTTTAGCCAGGACACGATGACCTACTTCTCATTCCAGACCGGCAGCAGGTGCTTCTTGATGAGCTCCAGGATCGAGTCGAGCCACATCCAGAAGCTGAACGGCTTCCCTGGAATATTTTCCTGTATGATTGGAAGAAAAGAGAGTGAGAACCTTCTCGGACTTTAAATTGAAATTAGATACGATATGGGATAAAAATACATGACCAACATTAACAACACAGCAGAAGGTTTTATGACTGCCACTAGATGGCACAATAACGCAGAAAATAATGGTACTATGCCACTCATGCTCATATTATCTAAGACTCACCTTGGAAAACTTGGACCAGGACACTTGATAGTCGCTGCAGGAGGCATGCTGACCTACAGAGACAAAGAGAAACTATCATAAATGGCCGTCCCAGGAAAACAAGGTCAGCAGCTTTTTAGTTATTCTCTGAACTTGATTTAGACAATTCTTTGAACTCTGTGAACAGTAGCACTACTGTACTAGTGTGACCTTCCCCGTGTGGGCATAAAGTGGTTTTACTACAGTTTCCGAGACAAACAGCATGTTGTCATGAAGCTTTGAGGCTTTGAGGTACGAGTTCTCATCAACAACAAACCCACCGAATCAAAACGCAGCGCATGCGCAACGGCCTTTCATGGTGCCTTTTTCATAGGCTTCAATAGTAATCTGGGAAATTTCAATAAAAGGCAATATATCTTTCATCCTGGAGCTTATTTATCTCATAGAGCAGAGTCTGTGGCATGATAATGCATATAAAAACCTGGAAAATAAAAATCACAAATGAATCCTGTGAGGTCTGAGTAATCAGCAGTGATTACTCTCCCACTAACTGGATCCTTGATTCCTCTCTCCTGACTCGGGATTCTATTACATTAACAGGATCCAAAGTCGGGGGACAATTTGGCTCCCAGCTCTTTCGGAACAGTCTCCTCTGGCAGCGATGAAATGCTCCCAGCACTCCTCCAACAGCTTGGGATACTTCCTCAAAATTAACATCTGATCATCCATCAAGCTCCATCAGCAAGAGATGCCAGCTCTCCAAATTCACACAATGTCGCCCATTTTGATTATTTGTAGAGTTCAGAAGCGAATGCACTTCCTCAAGTGTGACTTCTATCCAGTGGCTGGGAGAAAGAATCATTGGTCACCTGCAGGTTAACCTGTCACCATCTCTTCCTGCCTATGTTACATCCCGGTAAAGCAAAATTATTAACCAAACAGGTTAAGGAAGTGAAAAGAAAAAAGGATTTTTAGCTACAATGAAGATGAAAGTACTGAAACCAGTGTGAGAGAGATCTCAGGGGGTTGTTGCCTTCATTTATGTTCATACATTTTGTTATTTACATACAGTGAGATGCTGAGCAGACAGATCAGGAGCAGGCGATACACAGCGGGGTGTAAAACTGTCTGCCCCCTTCCTGATTGCCTTGCGTTTTGCATATTTATCACACTTAAATGTGTCAGATTATACAACTAATTTAATATTAGAGAACACAGCACGAGTAAAATGCTTAAATGTAAATGATTATTTCATTGATTAAGAGAGAAATTATCCAAACCCACCTGGCCCTGGTTAAAAAGGCGATTGCCCCTTTTGTTAAATTGTGATTAACCACATCGTTTGGAAAGCAAAGTTTAACGTCACTAAACACACTCAGGCCTGATTACTGGCAGACCTGCTGAATCAAGAAATCACTTTAACAGAACCTGTTTGACAAACTGAAGCAAAATACCTCAATAAGCAACTTATCATGAGCAAAATGAAGACTGGAGTGGCCTGCTCAATCCAATTAAAGAAGCTGTGGTTTATGCTGGAAAAGCCTCCAATGTGGCTGAACTACAACAATTCTACAAAGATGAGCCAACTTCCTCCACAGTTATTAGGTTTAGGGGGCAATCACCTTTTCACACAGGGTCATGTAAGTTTGGATCTTTATCCCTTAATAATAAACACCTTCATTTAGAAACTGCATTTTGTGTTTACTTGTGTTATCTTTATGTAATATTTGAATTTGTTTGATGATATGAAACATTAAAGTGTTACAAGCATACAGAAAGCAGAGCATCAAAGAAGCTTCAGCTTCGTTTTTAGCTTCTTTGATTTGTTGGGATCTGATTGGGTTAAAAAAAATGCTGTCGTTCGTCACCTTTAATGCTACTTTTGGTCTTTTAGAGTGATTTGTTTGACTGATCAGACCAAGCTCCCTGTTGTTTTACGTGAAGTCTGGCTCAGCTTGAAGTAAACGTGTTTGCTTTATGCATAAACTTGAGGTTGAGCGAGTAGCAGAAGTGGTCAGCAATATATAAGAACAGCCACGCTAGAAAGATTTAAATCAGGTAAGGCTTTTCACTTTTATAGACCTGAACTCAGAACTTTGTGATCACCCCTCAGAGTTCCTCTGCTATGCTGACTTTGACTTTATAGCTGGACCAGTCTGACACTTGGCTCGAATAACGTTTCTGGTTCTTCCCCTTTTAAACTGAGCGACTTTCTGGAGTCTCTGCACCACCTACATGCTTGAATATCTCTGCTGGCGTGTGGTTTCACAGTGACAGAGGTGTCACTTCACCCTCCATAAACAAGTAAACACTCTCCCACCTCTCTTTAGACGTTTCTGCCTTCAGCTTTAACTTTCTGTCCTAATTAGCTTGTTAGCTTGCAGTTGTCTTCTTAAGTATAATGTTTTACTGTTTGCTGTGTTGGAAGACGTTTTTCCAGGTTAATGACTTTAAAGCCACATTTTTTATTTATTTTTTCTTAATCTTCAACCTTTGCGAAATAACAAAACTAAAAGACAAACATACCAAAGAGCTTTTCTCCCAGCATGGTGAGCTGCTCTTTATTGAGGCCTCGCCCGGCAAAAGTGGAGAACTGCCAGCTGAGGACCTCAGAGAGCTGGCTCCAGCTGGCCCGAGGAGGGTTCCCAAAGAAAGCCAGGTTCTGTGGAGGAAGATGGAGAAGGTGAGGGAGGCTGTGAAGCATAAAAAATGAAAACAAACATCTCCAAAACAGCTGGAGAACATGAGCTGCAGTTACAGAAGAACCAGAGTAAATGGAACATCAGCAGAATTTGTTGTCACGCTCTGGAAGTCAAAGACTTGGAATTTAAGTCAGTTTTCTTCTTGTTTAGCAGGGGTTTTTTTTATGAACTGATGTTAACTCAGGAGATGGGGGTGAATTGCAAGATTTTTTTTTTAATTTATGTTTGATGCTGTTAATCGCGCATCTGTTTTGGGAAAACCAATTTTAGAGACTTGAAAAAATGCAGAAATGCCCTGTGAAGATCCGTACAACAGAGGTCGACTGAAAAAATAAAATCTGTGTTTCTTTATTTATTATTATATTTTATTTTAAAGATAACAGAAATGAATTTATAAAAACAAAGGCTTTTAACAAAGATGTCCAGGTGTGTTCAAATAAGTTGAGCTGAAAGTGAGCTTATGTTTGATTCAGCTCAACTTTTTTTTTTTACTTTAAATTTTTGTAAATAAACTTTCAAATGAATGAATTTTCTGTTTTTAGAAGAAGTCCAGTATGGCTCACCCTCGGCTCATCAGTCAGGAGGTTGTACCACATGACGGAGGCCCAGCCTCCAGGCAGCTGGCTCACATTGGAAATCACAACAAGTGGCAGGGAACACGTCTGGAAAATAAAAATAAATATTAGTAAATTATTTCGTAAATGAACAGCGACAAAAACAAGTTTGAAATAGATCTGCTCTGCTGCTGACCTCCAGGTCGATGGTGAGGCCCTGCACCGTGAAGCAGGCCTCAAAACTGAGAGAGTGAAGTTCTTCTGTCACAGAGAGCAGGCCCTGAAAAATAAAACACTGAAACATCAACTTGAGTTCAAAAGCAAATTCATTGAATATGATGCACAAATCCATCTGAAGCAGCGTTAATGGTCACTGCGGAGGACAGAAACTGCCAAATCAAGAGCAAATGATGCAATACATCAATTAATATGTCATTAAATACATTAAATATTAATTAAACCGATACATTAAATAATTTACAAACTATGGCACTGATAGTTTTGCTTCAATATTTACTTACCTTTGTATTAATTCCCTAATTTATCTACTTTCCCATTCAATGTTTACATTTATTTAAATGTATTAGTTACATGATGTATTTCTGAATCAACTATGAAGCAGGTGAAAAACTGTCCCAGTCAGACACTTTTAGCTGTATTCCTTTAAAATAAAAGTTGAATTAAAAAAGTTTGCAGAAATAAATAGGGTGAAGAGACCAAGGGAAAATAATACATGTATGCTTAAAAAAAATAATAATACATGTAGATACAGGCAAATGAGGAATGAGGAATAATGTAGTGCATAATGCATTCTCCTAACAGGAAAAAGATCACTGGGAAAAGACACGAATTCTTTTGGGGTTGTGTCATGAAGGGCATCCAAAAGCAGTTGAAAATCAATTTATGTCATATTTTATAAATGAATAAGACCTATATTGATTTAAAATAATGATTTATTTACTTTAGAAATACAAATACACACAATACACTGCAAATAATAAAAATATAATAAATAAAATAGAAAATTTTATGGGAAGAAAACACTACAAATAGTACAAAAAAATGCAAAAGAATACAAAAAAAAAATAAATTTACATTATTTTTTAAATAAAAAAAATCCCTACACTTTTTGTGGACTTCATTAAATATGAACTTATTTACAGAGTTTCTTTTATTTGGCAGTTTTCGTCCTCCATAGATTATCTACATTTTTTTTTACCTCATTCCCTTTGGTGCCGTTGATGTATTTCTTCTCTTTCAGCTGCTGTAAAACACAAACTCTGAGTGAGATGACTAAACACCATTTTAAATAAATGGTTAAAGGTTCAATGAAAGAACCAGTTAAACAACTGTCTACATTTGTTAGAGTTTTGTCCTACCAGATGTCTGAACTCCACTGAGAGGCAGCCGTTTGAGTAGTCCTCAATGTCCATAACTTTAGTGTTGTTGGTCAGGATGAAAAACTGACGACTTCTAAGGAGAAAAGGAGAAAAAACTTGATTTTCTTATCAACGTTTACCAGCATCCATCTATGAGATGGACTTAATTCAGAGGAGGAAGTGTTTGTGGATTGTTTTAGACAATAACATAAACCATATTTAAATCTGTATGTAGTTTTCAAAATAAAAACACTCCACTTATTTTACTGTAAAGGTTTTAAAATCAGGTTATTTTAAGAAGGCTCAGCTGCAGACTGTCCTTCCTACAAGGTCCATGTATAACATCTGTGCATCATATATAATCTGTCAATACATGTATAAATCTAAAACAGAGATTTATAAAAGAAAACCAAGCTGATTACATTTCACTGTAAAATTTTTGTTATAATTTGGGGATGAAAATCTTTAATTCAAGCCCACATATCTTTATGGATTTTTTAATAACTGACAAGTCAATAAGTTATAACAAAGAAAGAGTATTTCCTGTGTTCCTATTTCCTATTGCTTTTCCTGTCTGTTCCAGTGCGCGGTATCAGGCTAACACCACCAGAAGGTGGCAGTAAACACTAGCTGTTTAAACAGCAAAAATTGAAGAAGTGCTACTTCTATAAAAGTGAAGTCCAGGCAATTGGTTCTTAATGAATATTGAGTATTTTTTGCTTTGTATCCTACTGAGAACCGAGGAAAAAAGCAAGAAGAGCAAGTAAAATGTCAAGGCATGCCTGTATTCATTCACATCTAAGAAAACATTCTCAATCTGATGTCGTCAGTCTTTTTTTTTTTTTTTTTTTTTTTTTTTTTTATCCATTTGCTTTCAGTAAACTCTTATAGCTTTTAAGGTGACTTTAACCCAATAATATGTTTTTTCTGCATCTGGTTTTACAGGAAGTTAGAGGCAAAGTTCCCCCAAGATGCATGTTTGGTTTCCAAGCACTTTTTTAAACCATATTTACACCTGGTAACTCCAAACAAATAACACACCAGTGAAGCCATAAAACAGGAAGCTTTAGGGCTGATTTTGCCTTTTAATCTTTAAGTTTTTACCCCCTTACAGACATTTCATTAATTTTTTTTTCCAGTCTTGAATTTGTATGATGTTAAATCAGAGTGGATATCCCTGTATGAATACCTCAGGCACAGATGCTCCGCCCACCTGCTATTCAAACCTTTTGCTTATAAGAGGCAGCCTATCAGAAGTTGCCTTAAAGAGGAAGAAGCTAAAACAGCTTATTTCACGCAGAGAATTAAATGAGGGGGGTTCTAAGGTCCAGTATTAGATAAAGTAGTATTATTTTTTATCACTAAACCATGCCTAGCTACTGTATTAGAGTCCAGGCATAATACATTTTGAAGACAGAAGCGAGCAGATTAGGTTGCTTTTAATCTGGTGCTGTTTCCTGTTCTTGGACATTTAGTAGTAGCACGCTTAGACAGTTTGTACTCACACTCTGCCCGGGGGGAGGTCCCTGCAGAAACACACAAGCACAGCACACAACATTTTTACCTTATTTTTATTCAAACAATGAAGACAGGTTTACTGTGGAGTCCATTTAATAAGAAAATAAATCATCTTACTTGTCAAATGTTGTTTTCACTTTCAGCTGATAATCCACTTCTGGAAGTTTAACCAGGAGTCTGCAAGAAATCAGAATAAACTGAAACAAACTGTGAGCCAACAGCTGAAACAAATCCTGAAACAACAAGATGTCACATCACCATACCTGACTTTGGTGGTGAACTGTACTCCAGTCTTAATGATGAGGGGTTTCTGTGGATGTGTGGGCATACATGGCTGCTTCTCCACCACAAATGAGCTGTGAAAAAAACCCACACCTCATACGGTTTACAATTTCACTTTAACACCCCGAGCTTGAGAGAGAACATTCAAACCACAGCTGGCCGTGTTCCTCCTCCGGTAGTTACCACCTTTCGGTTTATTGTCTAATGTGTTGTCAGAAGCTGAAGTAGAGGAGGAAGTCGTGTTTTTCATTTTTCAGAGCACTGAAAGTTGTTCTGCACAAAGATGAATTGGGCTGGGATCCCTTGCACTGCTTATTACACATCTGCATCCCCTCCTCTCCCGTGTGGCATCCCTCAAGGCTCAATCCTGGGACCACCTCTGGTTTCATTATATAGGTTATCTTTCGGCTAATAACTTAACAGCTTCAGCGGTATCTAGTACCATTTCTTTCTTTCTTATCTCAGTGAATGTGTCACTAATTAATTAATTACATTTCCTCTATCTTACTCCTAGCAAAACTGAGGTTTTTGTGTTAGGCTCTGACAGTTTCTCTAATGAAACCCAACATTAAATCACTACTCTTATTATTATAAATGAAGCTACACAGCTGTCAACAGGTCATTAAATGATTTCAAGCTGCAGCAGCAAAGAGATATATACAAAAAAAGAATCAATAACTGTGATTCAGCAGACTCTAAGTAGATTCTGCTACTCAAACTTTTGCACTTTTACTTCAAATTTAGTTTTGTTTAATAAATTAAAAGCATCTAAATACTTCTTTTCATAACAGGGTTTAATTTTTTGTGCAGCTAATTTCAGAGGTGGAAAATAACGAAGTAAAAATACTTTGTTATTGTACTTAAGTAGAATTTTTAGTTATCTGTACCCTACTTGAGTATTTGTTCTTCTAGCCTTTTACTTTTACTCCCTACATTTTTAAACAAATATCTGGACTTTCTATTCTATTTCTGTTACATTTTGAAAACGGGCTTATTACATTTGGTTTGATGCATTTGAGGGGAGTTATTATTTCACATCACCGAGGGGCTTCAAACATCAAACCGACCTGAGCCTAACCAGTAACACATGAGAGGCAATCCTGTTAACGTATTAATTATCTGGGGAATTTGCATAAAAATAGGTGAAAAAAGGCAAACCCATGTCTGAGTTAAAGTGGGCTGGTGTTTTGTTTTGGGTTTTTTTGTTTGTTTGTTTTTTTGGCACAACGGAACGACTGCAGGTGTGCATAAGTTGGGGTTCTTCAACATCTAGCTAGCCATACAGAAGACGAGCGGGCATAAAGGGAGTAATTTTTTTTTTTTTTTTTTTAAGTGGCAGGTAATTTCAGCCACCCTGCAGAAAACAGAGCTTTTTCCCCCCTGGTCATGTTCTATTTACCTGATTCAAGAGTACCTTTTATTAGAATTAAAATTTAGACTGAAATAAAGTTTGTATTCCTGCTGATATTATTTTATTATTATATTAATACAGCACAAGGTTCGCTTTACTTTGCATAAAAATAGGTGTTGAGATGTTTTTTTAAGGTTCTATCATTTTGCTTTTTTACGCTGAGTACATTTCTTAGGCGGTACTTTTTTACTTTTACTTGAGTAAAGAAGTTGAATCAGTACTTCAACTTTTACAGGAGTATTTTTTAACACTAGTATTAGTACTTCTACTTAAGTACCGAATGTCTATACTTTTGCCAGGTCAATTTTCATGTAATATGCTTGAGGGCACAGGACATCCTGCCCCCTTGTATTAATTTCAAATTAAATATTCTCGTTCTGTGTCACCACATTTAAAAAAAATAAAAATCATAGAAATACCCCCACATGCAACACAGATTTCTTTCACAAATGCTAAAGGAATAAAATGTCTTCTGCTGAGCTGTGTTGGTACCTCTTGATGAGATGGTAGATGAGATATTTCACTCTCTCTTCCATCTGAGGCTTTTGCAGGGGTATTGGGTCGCTCTCATAGGTCACCTTCACCACCAGCTCCCCCAGTTTGTCCAGCTGACGCTTGATCTGGAAAAGGCTCTGGGCAGTCAGGGTGAACCTGAGAGAAGTGAAGAATAGTATGAGGGCAAAGAATTTATCTGATCTTTATTTAACAGCATAGTGCCACCTTAAAATTCGTTACCTCTGCCAGTTAGTTACAATATACTCAATTATTTTGCTCGATAGTAAACTACTTAACTGACAACTGATAATTATAAAAGATCGTTTAGATAAGATAAGATAAGACTTTATTAATTCCTCAGGTGGGTTCCTCTGGGAAATTCGGTTTCCAAAAGCACAGCACCGACAGAAGTTACAGAGCGTGAGCAGATATTATATATACACACATATATAAATACAGAGACATATATAAATAAAATATACGAAGGGGATAAATAGAATAAATAGGAATAAAAATACAAGTGAATTGCACATTTCAAGTATTGAAGTCTATTGCACCGTTTCTGCCACTGAAAAAGAGAAATGGCCATCCATAACTTGAAATGTCAAGTTATGGATGGCAATTAAAATAATTTTTTTTTAAAAACCCAAAAACAAAGCGTTTTTCAGTCACAGAAACAAGCTTCCAAAAGTAATTATACTAACGAGTTAGCTATATAGTTAACCAAGTAATATTAGTGTCAAGTTGGGTGACATATAGCATAGATTTTACAGTATATAATACAGGGTGTCATATGTACTGGGACATTAATATTCAATCTATAAATAAATATTTATTAGAAATAATGTATACATTTATTTTTTTTTGTATAATGAATTTATTTCAGTTGGTGTTGGTCCTCCATATATCTATATTATAGCAGATATACAAATGGTACTTAACTATTACAAATGCAACAGATATACTACCATATGTCCTGATTACATAATTTATTAATATTATTTTGGCATTTTTGGGCCTCCATACAAGTACTTCATTAGCAGTAACAGTAAGGATTTCTGACTTTTTG
This sequence comes from Pelmatolapia mariae, assembly GCF_036321145.2. Lineage (NCBI taxonomy): Eukaryota > Metazoa > Chordata > Actinopteri > Cichliformes > Cichlidae > Pelmatolapia > Pelmatolapia mariae. The sequence continues at coordinate 6,670,246 of NC_086241.1, read as the reverse complement.
TTGGAGGTCATTACCAGCTCTGCAGCTGCTCCAGCCCGGTGAGCAGAGGACCCCCGATGGCAGCAATCTGCTGCCTTCGTTTCCAGTCCTGCAGCTCGGGGTTGAGCTGAGAGGTCATCAGGTCGTCAATCTCTTTGATCACAACGTCCATCTTTGATAAAATCTCCTAACAAAGGCATGAAATACAGTGTTTATGGCTGATCAACACACTGTGAATGAATTTTTTATTTGTACACCTGGATATATTTTTGTCACGTTTCAGAGCTTTGCATGCGCGTACCTTCCTTTTAAAGTCAAGCCGGTTTAGCATTTCCTGTAGTCTTGTTACTTCCTGTTTCATCACGTCAGAGTTTCTATCAGTTGATTCTGACACAACCACAAAAACAGTAGTATGAAATAAGACTTCTAAAATAGTAAATGACTTTTTATTTTTACAACTTGTAAAATGGCTCACCTCGAGACTGCAGGGTCTTGTAGCGGAAATCAAAGTCATCCTGCATGTCCTCGATGTATTTCACAGCCTGGTCCATCAACTGGAAACAGACACTTTTTGTGTAAAATTCATCAATAAAATTCAGCTTTGTGTTTTCTCCATCTTGTATTGAAGGTGTTTGAGTTACCTGCACGCTGCCCCTGATGATCCCAACTCTGTTGTCCATGTTCTTCTGCCTCTCAAACGCCACAGAGTTCTGCAAAGACTTCTCCAGAGGACCCTGTAAAAAAAAAACCAAAACAAAACAAAACATTTCTGAACAGACTGTAATCTGCAATCTTTATTTACTTCTGATTTAACCATATCAACATTGATGACATGACTCTCTCATATGTCTGTTGGTGCTGCTCCCACAGCATCATAACTAAGAGCTGTTGATATTAATCACGCTGTTGTCACGATGTTGTGGGTTTGTGATTCAGGGTCATGTCCCTCCGTGGGGTTCATGTTCGATACAGTGTGTAATGAATGAAATGAAAAGAAGACAGAAATCATCGTTTTTGATAGAAATATGCCTCTGGGACAACTGACTGGCACACTTGGGCCTGTTGCTAATCACCTTACTGATGCTGCTTGGAATCTTGGAGTTTTCATGGATAGTTCCTTCAAACTAGATAAACAGGTTTCTACTGTGGTAAAAACCAGCTTTCACCAACTACGCCTAATTTCTAAGGCTAAACCGTATATACCACGCAAAGATCTGGAGAAACTCATTCATGCTCTCATCACTTCAAGACTGGATTATTGTAATTCTCTTTACTTGGGCCTACAATCTTCTCTTCTTCAGCGATTGCAGCTGGTCCAAAATGCCGCAGCACGTCTCTTGACCGGCACTAGAAAGTATGATTCTATCACCCCTGTTCTGGCCAACTTACATTGGCTTCCTATTAAATATCGAATTGATTTTAAAATTTTAGTATTTACCTATAAAATCCTAAACAATATGGCACCTGACTACCTAGCTGATCTCCTCTGTCTGTATAGCCCTAAGAGAGCACTAAGATCATCGGGCCAACTGCTCTTAGTGCAGCCTAGGTCTCGGCTGAAGACCAGAGGAGACCGTGCCTTTGCCGTTGCCGCACCCAGGTTATGGAATACTCTTCCTCTTCATATTCGCGCATCAGATTCCATTCAGTCTTTTACATCACGTCTAAAAACCTTTTGTTTAACCTGGCATTCAAGGCTAATTAGGGTAATTTACATCTGACTTTGCATTTAGATTATGTAATTATTTTATAATCTATTTATTTTATTTATATCTGTAATTTATATTTTATATTGTGACGTTTATCTGTATCATGATTTTACTGGAAAGCACTTTGGTGTACTTTGGTCTTTAAAATGTGCTATATAAATAAATTTTGATTGATTGATTGATTGATTGAATGTTTTTTAAAGTTGCTTTTTTGCCATCTTTAGACAAGAAAACATTATTAACTTTGGGAAAATTCAGGGTGCCAGTGCATGAATAAAAAGCATGTTACTCACTGGTTTTGGTCTCTGCAAACTGAAGACTTAATTAAAGACTGGATCTTCATCATGTTTATGCCTTTGAGACATTTTTTAGCCAATTATCTGAGAAATACCAGAGTTTATTTTGAGGTAGAGGCTGTCCGCAGCTTTGGGGTGAGTGAATATTCACCATAGTATTATAGTATTAGCACGTAGCTGTGTCTGTGTACAGTTCATGGATGCAGCATGAAAATCAAGCTTTCTCAAGTTAGCTGAAAATTTAGTTAATATGTGGACTCCAAAGATGATGGATGAGCACAGTGGCTACATGCATCTTTTGTATACAGTCGATTTATTTGACATACCGTGTACTGGGACGTGTTGAATATTTTTCTGGCACATTACATTTTAATATTGCGTGGGTAATATTTTGGGAACAAACAGCCTCTGTGCACAGAGACTCTCTAAAAGTTTAAACTCTAGCTATGAGTATCTGCATACAGAAGACCTATTTCTTCCTCTGAAACCTGAAACCAGACTGAGTTCAAACCTGCAATAACAGATGTGATGTGCCAACTGATGTGAGCAGAAGCTGTAAAGCATCACTGAAACGTTTTAAGGCGATATAGTAAACTTCTTTATGACTGCTTCAGTTTTTGGTCTTTACAACGTTTTTTTTGCACGGATATTAGAAAGAAAAGGTGTTAATGATGTCTGTGTGCTGTGTAGTGCTGGGGAGGTAGTCCAAGGTGAGTTTATTACTCTTTATTGGTTCCAATAACAATAAAGTTATGGTGCATTAAACCCAAACAGTGAGCTAAGTGAAGCAGCAGTCTCTATGGAACAACCCAGCTTAAGAAAACAAACACAGTTATCCTGTTCACGGGAACAGAAACACTTTAGTGATTACCGTAAAAAGCCAAACACTGATTGTTGGGAATAAAGTGAACTGGCTGGTTGGGAGGGTGGGGGTGTGAAGTATGTTTTACAGTGTAGTCTTCCTGGTAGTGGCCCAGATTTACCAGCAGAGACTGTAATAAAGGGACTTTCCCTTCACTGAGGCAGACAATGTGACAAACCTGTTCTTGCATGCAGGCACTGGAGAGAATACGGCGCTCTTCCCTGAGACAGGTGGAGATGACTCTGGCCATTACAGCAGGATTGGTGGCGTATTTCAGCTGCAGTGACGCAAACAGAGAACATTTCAGTTATAAAACCCCCTGAGAAACCTTCGAACCAATGATTCCCTAATGATGTGATCATTTGTGTAAGTAGGCTATAAAACCAACAACAGCATGATTAATACTCCCACAGTGTCTGTTTATTTGTGAAGAAGAGATGAAAAGGAAATCCCTGACAGAGCGGAAGCCCTCTAGTTCAAAAACAAAGGAATGAAGTTAACTGGACACAAAACAAGCATTCTCCGTGAACAGCAGCTGAGTAAATAAAGTCAGAGGTGCAGACAGATATTTGGAGCTCATCCAGGTTCGACTCTTTAAGGGCAAAGAATTTAACCACAACATTTAGTTAAATATTAGAGAACAGATTCGAGCGTGTGAGCCTCATTTATAAACATGTAAAAGTTGCATAATCAAAATTGTAATGATGCAACTTGCACCATGAGGTTAAAAAATAAAATAAAAGAAGCGACAGTAAGACAAACCTTGTTAATCTTTAGCAAATAAACCTAACTGAGGATTATTGTCCACTAGAAACCTTAGATTTCTTAAGTAGGGATAGACTTCAGGCCTCAAATTATTATTTTTGTTTTAAATTGCATTCCATATCTATGAGTGCCACATTTATTTATTTCTCCATTCCATCTATCCATCTAGATCCATCCATTCACTCATTAGCATTTTCTCCTTTTCTTCAAAGATGTATTTATTTCATTTTTTCCTTAATACATTTCTTTTTTGCTTTTTGCAAGGCAAATCACGGAGTTATTTTAATGATTAATGTCAGTGCATAAGAAATTTAAAGTAAGTAAAACAGGAGAATCAATAGAAACATACGTTGTATAAATAAATACCCACATTTATTGGTTTTAAAGTCGTTAATGGCCTTTTGATGATTTTTGGTTTGTTTTTTTACATTCTGCGCTTTACGTCTTCCATAAAAGACCTACACCAGTGAAAAAATTAAGCTAAAAACATAAATAAATAATATTTAAATAATTAAGAAACAAATTAAAAGAGGAGCCAAGTCATTACATTACACTACCAAATCTTTTATTTCTGTTTTTATTGTATTATTCTTTAATGTTTTTGTTAAGTGGGATTATATATTTTGTTTCTGTGCCTTTAATGACATATTCTTTTTTGTGAATTCGGTATTCTAATGATGCCTTTAATGGTATATTCATTCATTTTTTTTAAAATCAACTTATTTTTGATTTTGGCAGTTTGGCGCCTCCATACATTCCTGCCAGATGCCTGTATCTTTAAATCTCTTTATTCTTAGACTATATATGGCTAATATACACGGCAGAAGCCACAAACTTTCCGAAGCTGCACGTCAGCCTCTACATACATTCAAATGCTCACCAAGAAAAGTACAAAAAACTTCTTCTGGAGGAAGAGGGAAAGTTTTTGTCTCGCCTTCAGGTGTGACTAATATTTCATCACTGTCAGACGACAGACTGAGGACGCACAAACGCACACACACACCTACACGCTCAGTCTTCTGACAGCAGCAGTGATGCACTGGTATCCTTTCAGAGTTTGTACCGTTCACCAAGCTGACCTACATTATTCAGCAAAAATTCACTATAAATACTTCTCCTGCTGTTGTGGGTACTTTACAGTCAAACCCAACACTCCTGAAATTTTCCCTCAGCAAGCAGCGAAGGTCAGATTAAAAATGCGCCTACTACTGCGAGGGGTTTCCCCTCAAAGAAAGACCCTGCGTGAACATGAATGGAAGAGAGATTCAAACGAGCTAAAATCTCTCCTCTGTTACATGAACACATAACAACAACAACAACAAGCCACAAACACCCTCGACTATCGCACAGGAGTAGCTACTTCCTCTGAGAAGTGTTGACACATAACACATATACATATTCACAGGAAGCAGCGGTATGAGCCTCGAGGGTTCATTCTGCAAGAGGTATCTGTCTTTCTTCCAGAATAAAAGCGAGTGCCGACCACAACCGAACTTCCTGAGGAGCTCCTCTGGCAGTATAGACATCCTCAAAGGGTTCATCGACAGAGAGAATAACTTAAAGCGTTTATAGACAACATTGAAAGAAAGGAATTCAATGTGCAAAAGCTCTTTACTGACTTCATTTGATTATAACAGTAGCAGCAAAAACAGGAGCTGCAGCTTTCAGGCAGCACACAAACAGAAAGCTGCACATTTACAGCAATTCCCAACTCGTGAGCACGGCAATTATATTTTACTTCCCTTTCACCTCAGGCACATGTACACACCACGAGGCTACTTCTCCAAATTGAGGACACTGTAATGACAACAGTTCAGGCAGTTCACGGCTGAACGCTTTCCCTCTGTTCAGTTTGTTTGAAGTGTGTGGATAAAAGTGCACAACAATAACAAGAAGTCACGGGCAGAGCAGCACCATAACCTACAAGTACTGAGCAAAGAATCCAACATGACCTCTTTTCTGAGCTGTACAAACAAAGGAAGCTCATGTAGAAACACCACAAATATCAACTTAAATGAGAATTAAAGCTGCTTAATCTGGACTGCCATAAATAAACTGCAGCTAATTACGAACTTTGCATAATTCCCACAACTCCTGAATACTTTTAAGTCTGCAAACTTCAGCTGTGCATCTACAGACCTATGACCTCTTCTACAGATTTGCAGCTTGGCTCGAGTTGAATCCATGCTCACAGTTGTGGCTTCAACAACAAAAAAAACAAAAAAAGCCTTTTCTTTAAATGTAATCACATTGCTTTATTCAAGTTAGAAATCACACTGCATAGGAAATGATTAACATGCATATACTTCCTCAAAAACATCCTGGAGCTCCACAGCCTGCGCTGAATCAAGTGATTTATGTAAAACTATCAGACTGATCAGGATCATCAGATTTGCTTTAATCAGCATGACACAAACATGAGTCTGATTTTAGATGCTGTGGGGCTCTCTGCTAGCAGCTAGTATGCTTTAGGTCTGATCAGTTGTGCAGAGAGTATAGCTCTGTACACTGCTGCTTATATCAGAAGTGACATCATCAGTAAACATCAGTGACACATTCCTGCAGCCATAAATGCCCATGCCCACACTACCTCCACCATGTTTAACAGATGTTATACGCTTCAGATCAGATTTCTCTCCTTCTCAAAACTTTTATCTTCCCTTCACTCTTGTAAGACTTTATCTTGGTTTCAAAGATTTTTCTTTCAGGACTCCAGAATCCGGCCTGCCTTACCACAGACCACACATGGCCATTAAGTGTCTATCAGTCGACTGTCCGATTACTTTTGAGACTCTAAAAATATAACGTGTGTATAAAAATAGCTGTACCTCCTACACAGTTAATAGAGAAACTGTTAAACCCCTTGAATTAAAGCTAAAAGTCTGCACTTCAGTCAGCTCTTAACTGTTTAATTTAAAATATTAATTTTTCAGTAGTTTTGAATTAATATTAATTTATTTAAAAATATATATTTTTGGCAGTTTTAATCCACTGTGGATAACAGTAATATTAATATTAAATAACAAACACAAATTATAATAATGTATTAATTATTTTTGGCAGCCACCATAAATAATATTAACTAGATAAATCACTATTAATTGAATATCAGCATGTATTATTAATATTTTTTTGTTTCAGCACATTAATTCATAATTCAAGTCATTTATTTATTTTAACTTTTTGTATTTTTGTCATTTGCAATCTTCCATATAAAATACCAGTACTTAACTAACCAGCTTTTCCTCCATATGCGATTTGAAACCCATACCTTTGTCATCTTTCTGCCATCTTTCTGTCATCTTTCTGCCGAACAGTCTCATTCACTGCTGTGTAAACATGTATGTGACGCTTTAAAAGCACGTGTTGAGCTTTTATCTTTCCACATGATCATGTCGTAGTAAAAATCTCACCTGTAATATGTGTCAATAAAACTGTGTGAGTAGAGCATACACACTTCCTCTATTTACACTGCATCTGTGTGTCAAGGCTGCTTTCCAGTATGGGGCACATTAGGGTGACAGTTGTTTTTGTCATCTGTGGAGCACTCGGTAAGTACATCATGTGAGAAAAGAAGCATGTAGCTTCTAGCCTGTCCTAGGAAACAGGAAGTCTAACAAATGTTTGTGTTACAAAGGCAGATCTGAAGTGCTGAGGTCTCGGCTGAGAAATTAGATGTCTGGGGGAGAGGTGGACTCACTTGCAGCTGCTGCTGAATTATTTTCATGTTGTGTCGTTGCAGAAAGTTCTGCTCCTGCGAGCGCACCCTCTCCAGCTGGGTCAGCAGGTTGGTGAAGAGCACGCCAGCCATCGACTCGTCGTTCACCGCGGTGTCCCTAAAAGTATACAAAGTGACAGGAGATTCAGAACAACAAAACCTGTGAAGAACAAAGAAGTTGCTTTACCACCTACCACAGGCCTTCAAGCTGGCAGTAGTTAAACCGTTACTTAAAAAGTCATCTTTTCCACATATCACTGTCTTAGCTAATTATAGGCCAATCTCCTACCTTCCTTTTATCTCTAAAATTCTTGAAAGAGTAGTTGTCAAACAGCTAAAAGGTCACCTGCAGAGGAATAGCTTATTTGGAGAGTTTCAGTCAGGTTTCAGAGCTCATCACAGCACAGAAACAACTTTAGTGAAAGTTACAAATGATCTTCTTATGGCCTCTGACAGTGGACTCATCTCTGTGCTAGTCCCGGATGACCTGGAGAGCACTCTCAGACCTGGATGACCTCTAATTTTCAGCTTTTCTTTACATTTGCACAATATCTCTAAAATTAGAAATCTCCTGTCTCAGAGTTTTGCTGAAAAACTAGTTCATTAATTTTTTTACTACATCATACATTTAATCTAGGGTGGACTACTGTAAAAACTCCCTGAAAGTTCAGTTAATCCAAAATGCTGCAGCAAGAGTACTGACTAGAAAGAGAGAGCATATTCCTCTTATGTTGGCTTCCCTTTATTGGCTCCCTGTTAAATCCAGAATCAAATCTAAAAATCTACTGCTACATACAAGGTCTTGAATAATCAGGCCCCATCTTATCTTAATGACTTTAAAGTACCGTATCACTCCATGAGAGCCCTTCGCTCTTAGACTGCAGTCAGACCAGTTGCAGCAGATGGCTGTCCCTCCCTGTGCCTGGTTTTGCCAGAGTTTTCCTCCTCTTAAAAGGGAGTTTTTCCTTCCCACTGTTGCCAAAGCGCTTGCTCACAGAGGTGAGCAAGTTGTTGGTGTTTACTCTGCATTATTGTAGGGTCTTTACCTTACAATATAAAGTGCCATCGGGGAACTGCTGTTGTGATTTATGTGATTGTGATTTATAAATAAAACTGAATTGAATAGTCCCTTGCTCAAGAGTCAAAAATAAGTGTGATTTGGGAAGTTCTGACAATAGTGGTACTTTTGTCCATCCATCCATTTTCTTCCAATAAAAGGGTTGGAAGACAATGGATAGGCTGCACTCACCTGCAACCACAATGGACAGGTGCCAGTCTGTCATAGGGCTAACACAGAGAGACAGACAGCCATTTAAACCTATGGGAAATCTAGAATCACCTGTTAACTTAACCCCACAAACTGTATGTCTTCGGACTGTGGTGTAGGAGGAAGTCAGAGTACCCAGACAGAACCCTCACAGACACGGGGAGAACATGTCATGCCCCAAACATGCCTAAGCCAGATGATGTATTTAAACCCAGGAAAACTGCAGTTCCTTGAATGATCACTGAAGGCAGACTTCAAGAGTAAGTTTGTCTCCTTGGTTGTTCTCTTCTCATGCCGATAATGATGTCGCCACAGCTCTGTACCCTTCATTCCAGTACTTAGGGTGCGAATTCCCCCTGCAGTATTCTCATGAGCAATAGATGTCGCAATTCAGACAAAACTTCCACATTAGCACTGGTATTGTCTCTTCAACCCAGCAGCAGCACAATGGACCATTTTAAAGAAATCGACAGCTGCAGGACCGGCTGACACAACACCAACATGGTGGCTTTCTACAACAGATGTGACATCACTTAGGTGTACAATGCCATTCGGTAGGGGATGAATCCTTCTACTCCCAAGTTAAAAATCATAGACTGTATTTAAAAGATAAATGTAGCTACCAGTACATCACCTATTTATTTCTGATATATGCATTTCTAGACTGAACTTAACCAAACATAATCAGACTCCTCAATAATCTTTGAGGAGAAAAAGGTCTTTTAAGTTTTGAAAACAACAAGAAACATGTAACTTTTCTTTGTATAAGAAAAAAAAATAAGAAAACTATGAAAAATTAGGCCTTCAATACATTTCTTGGACTTTTTAAATTTTATTTTTTTCTGGAATAAAACTCAAAGGTTTGTAGCCTTATGTACATGTTATTTAGTGAAGCAATGGAAGAGTCTTCAGGCAGGTTCTCTCAGATCTGCCTAGCACCGTTGAAAAATGTACTTTAACTCAGACCACAATCATTCCTAAATCCTGTCGAAACTGAAAACTAAAAGCATCCATTTACTCTCCCTTTAGCTAAAAGCAAACAGTCTGTGGGTGATAAATGATCACTGTTTTCTGACTTTGTAGCTCGTTGATAAGGAAGAAGGTGCAGCTACAGCGGGTTTTTCACTGAAAAGAGCTTCCTGTAGGAAATGAGGTCTATGACGTGAAGTTGTGGGCTGTAAAACCAAGAAGTCATGGTTTTGATCAATCAGCTTCAACTGAACAAAAGCATAAACTCAGCGATTTGAACTCAGCTTTGTCAACATGTTTTTGATGCACAGGTGATCGTTTATGTTTGCACAAACTTTCACTGAGCTTCAGAAGACGTCTGGATCAAAACCTCCTGCTTTTCTGGATTTAAATTTAAAAAGCCTAGACCCATTAAAATATAGATATCTATACACTTAAAATATTTCTGTCTTCTTTTGCTTCAGAACTATTACATAGGATTATTTCCTTGAATTATCGCCTCTCCCATTTATTAATCCATTTTAATTTCAAGTTACTCATTTCTAAATGATTATTTTTTCATCATTTTGCCTTGCTCCATTTTTCCTCAAGTATTTTTCTTAAAGAATATTTATTTAGACATTTATGCTTTATTAAACTAATATAAATGGCTGACATTGTGAGTGTTTATGGAGTTGATTCTTTTCTTGTTTGCCAGCATATTAACACCAGACTCATATGCTAAATATATTTTCCATATACTTATTATTTGGTTATCTTTGGTCTTATGTACAAAGTTATTATAGTCGACTAAAACTAAACTAAAATAAATAAAATAAATATTTGAGTTAACTGAAATAAAATAAAAATATGCATTTCATAAAATTTGTATTTTATTGACTGAAGATGATAACTCTATGTGACTGAGTCATGGGTTTATTTTGTACTCACATTACAAAAAATAAAACTGATACTAAAACTAAACCATCCCCACCCATTGGAAGCAAACTACAACTTAAGTTAAAGCACAAATAAAAACTCACTTATATAAACTGATATATTACAATCATTACAAATAAAGAAGAAGAAAAAAAGACAGACATATTTGGTAAATAGTAAATAAATATTTCACAATACTTTGATAAAAAAGGAAAAAAAACATTAATATTACATGTTGTGTACTTAATTGCATAATTATTTATGTACTAAGTCATTAATTTGTGTATTTAGTTAATGTTAATTTTGGCAGCTTCAGTCCTCCATACCATGTGGTCTTTCAGCCTATGAAGACAGCTGCCTTTTTTTGTAATACAGACTTTTTTCCACACTTCTTTGCACATAGATGAAGACTCACCAGTCCTGAGACTCGATCCAGCTGGCCAGCCCCTGCCTGATGTCCATGGGGAAGTTATCGTCATACAGGTAATCCACCTGTTCCAGGAGTCTGATCTCCAGCTGTTGAATCTGCTTCCACTGGCTCATGATGTTGTGCCTTCGGACACCACGCGATGCACACACCCGTTATCACCAAAGAGTGCTCTAAAAACATGAATAACATGTTAAATATTATCTAAAATCACGGATTATTTATTGTATGTAATTATTTGATCGTTTAATGTCGCTTCTCCTCGTGTTTGTTACCTGAGATGTTTCCGCGCTGCCTTCCCGTCAGCTTTCATCTACCATGTGCACTTGTTTCCCTTGCGCTGACTTTCGTTTTTTATATGTGCCTCTCAGATCAGGAAGCGACCTCATTTCCCCTCAGTGGCTGTTCTCAGGTACTCAGAAGGCCCCTCCTCCTCCTCCTCCTCCTGCCAATCACACACTCAGAATGATCCTAAACTTTTAGACAGGTAACAGGTGCAATTAGAAAAGTGATACTGTAAGGTTGTATGAAGAAACAGACTAAGTTAGAGAAGTAGCTGAAATGAATGCATCATATTTATCTCAGCTGATTACATAAATCTGTAGATGAGTAATTAATGATCAAAAATTACTTTCAGCTAGATCACAAAGTAATGATAAACAGTCTAAATGACCAACCAAACATAATGGATAAACCATAAACTGATGAAATCAGTGACTGTAAACAAACTTTTATATAGTAATTTATGGAAGTTTGTTTGCACCAGTTTTGAGTTATGTATCTTAGAATTTCAAGTTAACAGATAGCAGAAAATATGAATTAATATTAATTTTTTAAAAATGGTAGAAACAAGCATCTATAGGCAATTGTTGAATTACACTAGCTAGATTAAATTATGAGTTAAAGGTCATAAATTATTTTTGATAAAAGTATGACTAGCTGATAAACTGCTTGCTAACAGTTTGCTAACATTAAACTATTATGTTGCTTTTTAAGCTAGCAGTTAAATTGGCATAATGACAAAGTATCAAATTAAATTAAATTACTAGATATGTTGATAGGTTTTGTTAAAGTTATACCGAGTGGTTAAGCTGTCTAACACTTTGAAATGACAGTTGAAATGGTTAGCTAAACGCAATGGGTGAACCATATACTGTAGCTAACTTTATCTATATTCTTAGGCAACATTTGACATTTAAGATTATTATACCAATAATAAAATAATTTAAAAACCTTTTAAAAAAAATAATCAAACAGTTCAAAACACAATTAATGAGCCATAAAGTGTTGAAATGTGTTTTGGTTTTGATTCTGCTGCAAAGGCAACTTTTTAAATACCTTTGTTAGTAGCTAAACTAACAAACTAAGAGTAACACCATCGATTAACACCTGTTATATTAATAGCTGAGACTGTTAACTAAACACAGTACATAAGCCACAGAATGTATGTCTTTAAATATACTGCTAGTTTAAATCATAAATAAAAATATGTGTACTTTGCTAAAGATACAGTTAGCAGTTGTTCCTGTTAATATTTCCATATTATGTACTGGGCTATATTTGTCAGGGGCAAAATCTTAGTACATTCATTTTTTTTTTAAAATCAATTAACACTTATTTTATTTTCTGTCTTTACCTTATTAAGACATTTATTTTGTCACTCTCTAGTCTACATTATTGGCTTACATACCATTTATTCACTTTTATTCACTTTTAGTCACTTACAGTTATTTATTCACCTTTCAGTCACTTTAATTTTAAAACTGTGTAATTTTAAAACTGTATATTCTGTGTATTTATTATTTCACTCTTATTGCCTGTTCTTATTGTCCTTATCTTCATCGTTATGGTGCCCTGTTGTTTGTTAATTGCCCCTTGGGGATAAATAAAGTCTTCTGATTCTGATTTTACTTTTCCAAATTCTTCCCTGATAAATAAAGTACATCTAATCTTACCTTATAACAAAAAAGCTTACAAAACGTAGAATAACTGATTAGGACAGAACTATACAAAAGAAGTGGCACATTTAAATAGAAAAGTTAAATAAAATTCTTGCTGAATAAAAATATCAATGTAATACAATAAAGAGCAAATAAAAACTCTAACCATTAAATAAACATTTTGTGGTATGAGACTTTCTGCATATGTAACAAAATGGCAGAGGGTGGGAAACTTTTAAATACAATTAAAACTCCTCATTATATATTATTTATTAATTTGAAGTCATAAAAGTGCCCTGTGTATTTCTTACGGTAGCCCTCCTATCCAGCAGGGGGCGCGTGTTAAACGGAGTGGTGCTAACAGCTGACCGAGTGAGGAGCAGCGCTCAGAGGTGAGAGTTCACTCCGGTAAAAACATGGTTGAACACGGGGATATCCGCGTGGTTCACCGCGGCGGCAGTAAAATAAACTTCAGGGATCCTGTGATAACTCACGACTCCAGGTGAGCGAGTGTTTTAACCTGCCGATGTTTCATATTTAGTGGAAAAGTCTCGCGCGGTTCGTGTCGTTTGTGTTAGCCTCAGAGCTGAGGCTGTTAGCATTAGCTTGAGAAGCTGCTGGATGTTCCTGCTGCTGTTTACAGCATAGTATCAGCAGCTCGTCTCAGCTCCGTGACTCTGACTGAGCCACAGACCCAGACTGAGCTGTGTCCCGGTCCCTACATGTTTGTTTGATGTTTGTTTCCTCATATTTGTATCGCTGCAGGTTCCTTCTGTGCGCCTCCGGAGAGGCTGTGAAGGTGTTCAGCACCTCCACAGAGGAGTGTATCCACGAGCTGCGGGGTCACACCGGGCTGGTGACAGGTGTGCTGCTCAGACCCTCAAACCACTTACAGGTACAGTCACCTCTCCACCTAGAAAAACGACTTTTTTTCAAGACGTCTTCATCCAGAAACTCGCTGATATTCATTTAATGTTAGAAAATACAGGAAACAGCAGAATAGCTGCCGAAGCCACTTTTTCTTTATGAGTAACGTGTAATTATTTATTATTTATTAAGTTTAGTTCAGTCCCCCAGCTCTGATCAAACAAGACTCAGATCTCTTTTTATTTTTTATTTATTTACTTACTCATTATCCTCATTGCTCACTCTGTTGGTTCAGGCCAGAAAGCAAAGTAAGTAAACTCTTGATTTTCTGTTCCTGAAAGAGCCCTAACGTAAACTCTGAGTCAGTGGTGCAACGGATCCAAAATCTCACGGTTCGGATCGGATCACGGTTTTAAGTCATAGATCGGATCAATTTTCGGATCAGCAAAAAAAGACAAAAATTTAACTCGCCATTTACTTATTTAGGTAGTTTTTTGCCTATTAAAAAACATTCAACTCAAGACTCATTCCACGCAATTATATAAAAACAAATTAAGGTGCAATATAGGGCAGTACAGGGCTTTGTATCTACCACTCCGTGGTAATATAATGAGCGGTCACAAAGCTTTCTGTTGCCCTGGAGGTCCACCCATTAGGGCAACAGAAGATGCCTGGGACAGTTCAGGCATAACTTTAGACTTTTCCTGCTCATTCATGCTTGAACGATCTTATCACTGAAGTGGACGCGCAACGGGATATCATAGCGTGGCTCAAGCACTTTCATCATAGTTTAAACCCCCTTGTTTTACACAACGGAATACGGCCTCACGTCTGCAGCTAAACACTCCAATAGCTTTTGTAATAGCTTTAGCCTGGATGGATTGGGCAGCAAATGGCTGCTTAAACGCCGCAAACTCCTCTGCTCCTCCACCTGGACTGCTAGCATTGGCCATACCTATGGCTTGACAGACTGACCACGTGCACCATAAACATACTTTTTTTTCTTCTTTTTCGAATCTTTGGATCATGTGCGTGCCGAACCGTGGAGTGGGATCGGTCCGGATTACGGATCAACGGTGATCCGTTGCACCACTAGTTACCATGGAAATGGAGCCTGGGAACCATTCCTGGTACCTGACTCCTTCCCTCCTGCTCCTCATACACTCACCTGCTGCTTTATTAGGTACACCTTTGGACCACCTTTTGTCTTCAGAGCTACCTTACTTCAAGGCACAGATTCAAAAAGCTGCTGGAAACATGCATCAGCGATTTTGGTCTATGTTGACACGATAACATACAGATGTTGCACATCCATGATGGAAATGACCTGTTCCACCACATCCCTCAGGGATAACTCGGGGTTCACTGAGCTAATGCTGATCAACATTTCTGGGTCCAAAAAGTTGGCTTTTAAGACTTTGAGTTTGTTAAACCTCCTTTTCAGCAGGACCCTATTTTTTCCCCTCACTTATTTTTTTAAATTGTTTTTATTGTCTTTACTTTTCTTTTTATTATTATTGTTTTGGGTTTTATATATATATATATATATATACACACACACACAGTTCATTGTTATGTCTCACACTGTGCTTGTGTTGTGCTGCAGGTTTACTCTTCATCGCTAGATGGCACTGTCAGACTTTGGGACTTCACGGACGGAATTCTTATTAAGGTTGGACGTTGAGTCTTGTTGTTTCTCTCCAGTCTTTTCTGTCACTGTGGATCATCAAACTCCAGCTGCAACACACACTTTCCTATTTTATCTCAGTTTATAAAAGTGAAATGAAGGGTTTATTTATTATTAGGCAGCCCTCAAACAGTTAGATTGAGCAGGGCACCTGTGATCAGTCTGCGAACATGCAGATGATCCTCCTGTTCATGACAGACAGCATATGGTTGGATAATAAAGGAAATGTGTTCTATCTTCTGTGCTTTGACTGCATAACTGAATTTTCTTCAGCTATCAGACGTTTTTTGCATTAGTTCTGAAACATTTCCTCTGTATGTCCTTGTGGCTGAATTATTTAACTAATTATATTTTTTTTGTAAATGAACTCTCATATAAATGTATTGTTTCACCTTTAGTTAGCTACAAAACATGGAAATTCAGCAAAAAAAGGAGTAGAGGTGTTTATGATGAGGTTTGTGGGTCCAGTTTAAGAGTCCATGTTTCTCAGACGCATGACAGCTGTGCGGTCTCTTCTAGACTTGTGTCATTGGATACCCAATCTACTCCTTCTACGCCTCTGCCAAACATGAAAACGTCATCTTTATTGTTGCATCCATGCCGAGCGACAAAAGAGCGGGTAAGTTTGACATCAGAGTGCCATTCAGACTCCATTTGTGAAGTAAAGTTTCTAGAACTCAGTGTGAATCTGTTACACCACCGTCTGAGGGGTAAAGGAAGAGTCCCCAAACAAGGTTTATTAATAAAGTGTGATATTTATTTAATCGCAGGCTACTGCAGGGTGACCCAAGGGGGAAAATAACAGAGTGATGCTTCTCAGGGCAAGAAGTCAAATATTAAGAAAAAACTAGCCAGGCAGATGCCTGTATGTGTCATACCTCTTCATGTTGAATGTTATTGCTTGTTTTGGAATAGTTTCAATGTGTAGGAGTCACCAGGTCGCCCTCGAACCAGCTTTAAGAAGTGGGAAGAAGAAAGTGTTTTAAAGGTCACTGAATGGGAATGTGTGAAAAAGGCTGATTTGTGTTTGCAGAGCGTTTCCAGCTGGTTGCGGTCCATCTGCCACAGAGTGGAGATCAACTGGTGGAGGCTCAAGAACTTTCTGCCGTACTGAGCGGCGTCAACTCCAACCCAGCAGCCATCGCCTTTGGCAGAGGGGTACGTACACGCCACCACAGCTGATACCAAGAACTGACTACCTCGACTTAATCTGTCAGGAACTTTAGTTTGACAACGGAAGTTTCTCGAGGACACAGTATTTTAGAGGGGAGTATATGAAAGAAAGCTAATGCTTCTTCGCTGCAGATTATTTTAGTGAATCAATGATCAGCTGTTCCCAGTGAGTCCCTCGTCCTCCATTAGCTTTCAGCTACTTCGTCTTGGACTGCAGCCTGTGTTCTTTGCTAGCCCAGCACCACATGAACCAGTTCTCCCTCTGCTGATTGGAGTGACTCTCCAGCTAATCATAGAACTATAAAAACAAGGACAACTGTTGCGAGCTGCATCCCAAAGTGTAGAATGATGTTGGAGTCGGTCTGACTGCAGGATTTTTTTGGGGGAAAGGTGCCGGGTGGTACTGAGGCTGGCAGGGAAAGAACAAGGCAGTGAGGAGTGGAGGTGGAGGTAACAGGCTAGCAGCGCTGCAACTTTCAAAATAAGAGCCAGGGATTGTCCACTAGTCAATGTTGTCAGAGAAAATACAAATTATTAAAGGACCAGACTTTGGTGACAGGAATGTGCCAAAGAAGTCTGCCTGAGGAAGCAGAAATGTGGATTCAAAGGAGCTTGTGCACACTTCAGGGTGTTATAAGTCCAAAACTCTTTATCATTGTACTTCACTGTGTTTAGCAGACAACAGTTCAAACGTTACTTCAGACTGAAATGTTTTAAATCCAAATGTGTCTGATGCTCATCGCCCACTTGAATCTTCACAGGGAGAATTTATTGCTTCAGTGAACGACTTGCAGCTGGAGGTCTATTTCTTCAAGAAGCAGAAGTCGTACAGGTGAGAGTGAACATGGTCACTGGAGGTGACTTGTATATTTAAAATTCAGGCTCCTATTCTTTATTTCTCCTGTTCCAACGCTGAATGATTATTTTGGAGTTTTGTTTAAGGCTTCAGGCCGCTCTGAACACTCAGTTTCACACAGGAGAAAAAGGTCCCTTATCTGGTCATATCTGGTACTTAAGCCCCACCCACCTGCTGTTTGAGAGGTACAGCCAATCAGGAGAAAGTACTTCAAGTGTCAGAGATTCTATATTATTTAAAAAACTTTTAGAGCTGCTGGGCTAGATGTTAATTTTAAAAAGTTATCGTGTTAGTTTTATATTTTTTGTCATGGAGAAAAGCAGTGCTGCTGTCGCACATGACAAAGGCCAATAGTCGTGTTGACCTGATGTTCAGTAACACCAAACATCTGTCCTGGTGCTGGTTTTTTAGGTTTTTCCTGAAAGAAGACAACAAGAAGGGCGGCTGGAACACATTCACATGCGTCGCCTGTCACCCGAAAGATGACTGCATCGCCACGGGACACGAAGACGGGAAGATCCGCCTGTGGTGAGGGACCTTGACAGAAACGAACGCAGATTATCGATGATCCAGATCTTAAACTTCTGCTGCTCGCTGGTTTTGCGTTGTAAAACTGACATTCCTGCTCATCCTTTTAGGAGAAACTTTAACCACAAGAAGGAGTACACGTACTCCACTCTGCACTGGCACCACAGCGCCGTCAGCTCGCTCTGCTTCACTCCAGAAGGTATTCATAGCTGTATTATAGTTATTAACTGGTTCCCACGATCGTTAGGAAGTCCTTAATAGTCTGAAATTGAAATAACTATTAAAATGGTATTAAAATATCTTATATTATACCTTTTTTGTGGGTATTAAATTTGCAGAAGTTGTGAGAGTCAGTAGAATAATTTTAAAGTTGTTTGCTTAACTTTCTTTTGTGCTCCTTTATTTTTTTAGTAACTTGGATCAAAACAGTGGGGATGATATTTAGATGTTTTTTAAATCAAATTATCAAAAGTACAATAAGAAAAGGGAAACACATCAATTAAACTAAAAAAAAAAGGACTTTCTAAAAGTAAAAATATTGTAATTTTCTTGAAATCATCCATTTTTGCTACAGTTGTAGTTTTTACAGAAAAAGTAAACCAACTTACTAACACAGCATGAACTTGCACATGTATATATTCTTCCAAGGAACAAGGAAACAAACAGAAATCACTCCTCTGTGTGTTACGGTTTTAATTATTTATTTATTTTGTATTGTCAGGGACCAACCTGCTGAGTGGAGGTGTGGAGTCTGTGCTCGTCCAGTGGAGGTACAACCAAGAGAGCGAGCGGGACTTCCTGCCCCGCCTGGGTGCCGCCATCACTCACATCACCGTCTCACCTGATGGATCGCTATTCTGTACCTCACACAGTGACAACAGTAAGGAGTCTCAGCCTGCAGGATTTCAATGCAAATACAAACAAATTATTATCAGTGAAATTCGGTGAACTTGGTCCATTCTTTCAAATCAAGTCGTCCACCTCTCAGATTTCACTAAATTGATTTCAGAGCATTTGAGTCACTCAAATAAAATGCAGTTAAACGCCTCAGGTTCCAAACTCATTTTCTGCTTCAGCGATTTTCTTGTTTATTGAAGGTTTTGTTTTCCTTCCTTATAGAGATCACCATCATCCAGAGTTGCGTTAAAGTGTCTGCTGTCATTCAGGGCCTGGTCAAAGGTGAGTACATACTGTAAGGTGACTTTTGAGCATGATGTATGTATAAATAATAAACATATCATGTAAATGATCTGTGCAGTTCTAGGAAAACATGAAGCCTTTAATGCACTAGTGTTAATTTAAGATGTGCTTTATTGATCCCTAAAGTATGGAAGCCAACACATGAAAAACAAAAATAAATGCAATATCGTAAAACAAAATAATTCTGAAAGTTTAAAAAAATATACCAAAGGAGCTCATTTAAATAGAAAATAGGTCATGATCTGCACCATAGACTTCATTATAAAATTTAAAAGAAAAGAAGGCAGTGAGACAGTAATTTTTTGCTTATTTTCTAACTAACATAAATTTTTAGCATCAGTAACACTGCTGAGGTGTATGTGACACTAAAAGTGATCCTAAAATGTACGTTTGCAACATGTTTTTGAACCTGCATGAACATGAGCCGACTTTGAAAAGCCGTTGTTGGAATTTGTCTCAAAAATTGAAGCAAAATAAAGAATTGTGTATAAAAAGTCACCATAGTCGTGGAAATTAAGTGAACGAGCTCAGCGAATGACAGTTTCAGAATGATGCCGTAAGGAGCTTAAATATAAAATAAATGCAGGTGTGAAGTGGAAAAGATTTCTGCGTCTGTCGGGATCAACATGCGGTTACCACAGTAACTGCGTCAGCTAACGGAGGAATCCAAACAGTGTGATTCAAATTGAAAAGGGCAGTGACGAAACGATACCACATTCAAGTCCATTTGCATAGGTGTATTCCAACACAGAGTGGAGGATTATGGGTATGCAGCCTACACAGACATCCTCCACAAAACCAGCAGCATGAATCTCAAAGTGGATGACGCTGCGTGTAGGTGGAGTGGTTGAAAAGTGGGTTGGAACAGGAAAGCTGAGTTCACCATGCAGAGAAAACATGGCACAATAGCATAACCAGCAGACAGTGGAGATGACAGTTAGCAACGCTGAACATAGGATCAACACATGATCATCCGTGAGCATCAGTATGAACATGTTATTCAATATTCACACTACAAAAACATTCCTTCACCACAGCTGGTGCAATCCCAAATTTCTTCTCAGTTTAACATCTCATCGTGTGCTGGAAAAGTCCGGAAGCTAGGCACGGACATCAGAGTGTTCCCGACGGTCATAAATAAGCTCACTAAACTCACTAAGCTATTATTTCACATTTCTCATGATGATCGCTGGAACGGTCACACACTCAATGTGGTGGACAGCAGTCAGGCGATGTGCGCATGACGTCACATGAGAAACCACCACACTTTGAAGAAAAACCACAAGTAGATTTGAAAAACAAAGTGCAAACCAACTAACTTTATCTTCACATAAAACGCAAAAAGAAATAGAAATTTACTTTGTTACCATGATAAAGGTGTTAAAACAAAAGAAGCACCAAAAAAAAACAATTTTAACAGATGCGCCAAACGGGGAAAACGGGTAACAGTTATTGACTGCTGATGTGAGAGTGGAGGAAATGTAGTTTAAAAAAAATGTACCTTTTAAATTTCTTTATGCATTCATCACCTGCCAATAATGTGTTTTCAGAATTAATGACCTCATAAGTTTGTATCAGAAAGAAATAAAATAATGTCTGAGTATGTGGGGTTAATCCTCTTTAAACCTGTTTTCTTGTTCAGGCGACAGCATCAGGACAGACTTGATGATGGATCCTCGCAGCAAAGCTCTGGTGCTAAACGGGAAACCCGGACATCTGCAGTTTTACTCGCTCCAAAGAGACAAACTGCTGTACAATGTAAGCTCTCAGCAGGTCTCACACACAGGTGGATTTGAAAGTGTGGAAACTAGGTTAACATTATCTATTTCTCCCACAGCTGGACATCGTGCAGCAGGAGTACATTCATGAATCGGGCCTGCGGCAGTTCGAGGTGGTCAAAGCGGCGTTTGACGCATCCGGCTCGTGGTTGGCGACGGTGGAGGAAAGACATCAGAAAGCTGCTGAGCTGGAGCTGAACCTGAAGCTGTGGGCTTTCGATGAACAGACGCAGAGGTACAGATGTTACAGCTGTTTGTCTGTGGGCTGCAGGGTCAGTCGAGGTTTCTCTTTCATGTGATGAAAATAGTGTAACAATAACCAACCACACCCCTGTCATGTGCAGTTTTTTGCTGAACACGACCATCTCGGCCCCCCACGACGCCCAGATTACCGCCATGTGCTTTCGCCAGGCCGCTGACAGCCAGACCACCCTGCTGGTCTCCACCAGCAAAGACGGACATTTCAAAGCCTGGCAGCTCGCCGCTCCGGCCCACACAGAAGGTACAGACGGCAAGCAGTCAACCGAAAAAGCCAACCACCTAAATTCTCATAATATTAACTGTTTAATGGAGGTTTTTAAGTTTCTACCTGTGGCGTCTACCTCAGATTAAGAGTTCAAGATATATTTTTTTTATAGAAATAGAAATTATGATATAAAATTTTATATATGCTTTAATTTTATTTTGAAATCTTAAAAGATATTAACTGCACATCATAATGTCCCACCATATTTTTACAATAAATACAGCATTTTGAGCATAAACTGATACAACAGGGCAATGACAAACGACACGTGGTAAACCACACTGCAGCAAACAACACGCAAAACTATAAAATGATTGTTTTTCTTTGAAGTTTATTTTTTTCTTGTAATTGTGTCCTTTCTGATGTAAACAGACTGCATAGAAAGTGTAAATTGTACTGTGGATGCTTTCCTCTGAGTTTCTTTGTAGTCTAGAGGACATCATTAGGACTCGGGCCACCTTGTTGGTGCCAGGATCTCCCTGTTTTGCTTTTCAGAACATCACGTTGAACATGAGGTTTAAGCCAAATTAGGCTTGCTTTTCTTTCCCCTTCACACAGTAATTCAGCTTATGTCTGTCTCCCTCTTTTTTTTCCTCTGACTGCAGATGAAGGTCCTTCCTGGTTATGTGATTTCGTCAGTGCCTATCACGGCCTGGTGCCCGAATGCTGCAGCTTCTCGGCTGACGGCTCTCTGCTAGCCGTCGCCTTTCAGGAGGTGGTGACCGTGTGGAGCCCCTCCACCTGGGAGCTCCTGACAACCCTGTCGCAGCCGCCGGGAGCTGTCAGGTCAGCACGTAGACACACACAGAACGGGTCAAATATCAGCACCGTCACGGTGACCGGTTTAAGCTTGTAGCGTTAGTTAACCCCGTCAAGTCTCCTCATTCCTCTTCAAAGAGCGTAGACACACACACACAGAACGGGTCAAATATCAGCACCGTCATGGTGACTGGCTTAAGTTTGTTACAAGTTATTATCAAAACTTTCACAAGTAAAAAGCCAATAAGAGAAATTCCCCGACACATCTGTTTAAACCTGTTTATCAGGTTTAACTGGTGAAGATGCATCTCTTCAGCTGCTGCCATCAGTCAGACAGGTGTTTCAAACAGGCGCGCTAAAGTTAGAGCTGTAGGCTGACAGACCGGTTGTTGAAGTTGCCAAAATCTTGAATTTTTTTCAGATTTTTTTTGCATTATTATAGATTAAGCCGTTAAATAATGTGTCGTGGTGTCATAGAGGGTTTAAAAAAAGTATTTAGAAAAATAAACTTAAGAAATTAGA